>NW_022589718.1:14073561-14547439 GCF_004348235.1 Phoca vitulina
AAGAAAGAAAGAAAGAAAGAAAGAAAGAAAGAAAGAAAGAAAGAAAGAAAGGAAGGAAGGAAGGAAGGAAGGAAGGAAGGGAAAGGAAGGGAAGGGAAAGGGAGGGAAGAAAAGTAGGAAGAAGGAACAAGGAAGAGGCTTTACATACCTAGAAGAATGCAGAGCCAGTCCTGGTCATCAAGGATCTGGCCGAAGCCCAGGCAAAGGCTGAGAAAAGTTTTAAGGAAATGGGCTCCTCTAGAGGGTTCCCAGGCTGACAGGCAGTCATGTGAGGTATGGACTGCAGGGCTAGCTTTTGTGGGTAAGTCACTCATGTCAATGAGGTTTGATGGGAAAGAAGAAGCTGGGGAAGCTCTTAGCCATAGCCCCACGCTTCCTGCACAGGACCCTCGACCCTTGGCACTCTGGTGCCTCCTGTTCTCAGGGTCAGTTTTGGACCCATGATCCCACAGTCCATGACAGACTCATCTGTAACTTTGGGGAGGCACCAGTTTGAATCCACATGCTTTGAGCGGACCGTGAAGAAGTCAGTCCCTTGGCTAAAGCATGGGCCTAGCTAAGTATCCAACTTTCATACTTCACTGGCCCATGGTCTTTTTCTTCTGACCCCATCGTCTAACGTGAAAGTATATGTTAGCATGGCATCTGGATATGTGAAGATTTCTAGAGCTCTTGTATTTTTCCCAAATGTCAAAGATTCACTCTGCAAAACCTCTCTGTGGAATCCATCAGAGATCCTCATTCAGCCACAGGCTGAAGACTGAAGCAGAACCATCTTTTGATTTATTTGCCTTGAAATTCCTTCACCATTCTCTTGGCAGTTTACCTGCTATCTCCTCTTAGTCTTCAGCTCCATTTCTTCTCCTTCATTATGGCTTTTTTTCCCTCCGTTGTCTAACCTAATGGTCGTTCGTGTTGCTACTGTAGGGTCTTCCCAGTGCCTCGCTGGTGTAGTGGTGGACCTCAGCTTTGTAGAGCAGAGATTCAGATAGAGAGTGTCCGTGGAGCTGGGTGACATCCTGTTGCTTCCCCTAGTCCCTTCTAGCTAGTTTCATCCAGATAGAAGAACCCTAGGGAAAAAACGAGATATCCACGTATAGGGGTCAGATAACTACAGACGTGTTCAGCAAGTTGGCAAGAAATTAACAGGAACCAAACTGCACGAGGAGAGCTCCAGGAAGCCTCTAGCCTCAGGGAAGGTGGCAACCAGCATTGACTCAGCAGCAGGCCTAAGAGGGGGTAAGGGGTCCCGGGAACAACACAGGGACTGTGTCCTGGGATCCTCTTTCAATCCCACCACTCCCACAGCACAGAGGCAGGGAAGCCACGTCCCTATATACTTTGCAGGAGAACAGTAAATATCAGCCATCTGGAAATTAGCAGCAGGAGGAGCACTGAGCAGAAGTCTGGGGTAAGGCAGCTGTAGTGGTGAGCGTGCCATTTCTGCCCCCCAACCCATCAGGTGGAGAGGCAGACCGACCCGGGGAGGGCAGTGAGTGGTGTGTGCATCTGCCCCACTGGGGGGCTGTGGGGGTCTGCAGGAAACAGTCCCCACATAGCAGTGAGCAGTGGTCCAGCCACCATAGCCCAAGAGAATCCCCAGGGGCGATCCACCAGGAGACCAACATAGGGTGGCGAAACTAAAAGTTACCAAGAGGATCATTTAGATTAGTGACCTCCAGCGAACTCTCAGACATTCTACAGGAGGGAGGGAATTGACACGGAAAGGGGCCTGGAGTCCTGCAGTCAAGAAGGTGGAAAGATCCAGGAGCATTTGCGCCCACATAGGAATGTGAGCTTACTTTTCTGGAGGGTCATAAGGTCAGACAACAGTAAGTTTAACAACATAAAGAAAGAATTTGTGGACAGCTCTTGACAATTCAAGGGGAAGAGGGGTCCCGTAATTTCTCTGTGAACCATTGTGCATGATGTGGCATAGATACAGCCGTCAAAGAAGTAAATCATAAAAACCAAGCAGGCATGTGAACCCTTGTTGGGCACCATGGAAAATGCAATTTGCTACAGGAGAATGATGCTCAGATATAATCCTACCAAGAAGAATTTTTAAGTTGCGTGACGTGATGTATGGTGTGCATGCTTTTTTAAAAAATTTCTTCTCATTCAAATAAGCAGGGTTTTTGTGTACATGTGGGCTCAGATTATTGGGCATCCACTCTGGCCTCTAGTGCACCCAAATTCTATGCACCCTGGTGTGGACCTGTATCTATTAGTGATGCCAAAGGTGGCCCTGAAGCCTTTCGACAACATGATGTCGCCTTAATAATCTACATTTAATGTGCTTCCTTTCCACCGACTCTGGAGAGCACTGTCCTACGTTCTGGGACAAGAAAGCTGAGACACTAAGGCAGAGGCTAACTCTTCTCCTTGGGAAGGCTCGGAGGACTGGGGGGGCTTTCTTTGTGTGTGCCATAAGTACTTATTGTTTAAAGAAAACCAACTTAGATAATAGAAATGTATAAAACTAAAATATAAATATTGTCTGTTTTCAACAGTCCTCACTCCCAGGCAGATGATCCAGACTCTCTAAAATAGACACTGTGGAGAGACTGGGTATGTGTTTTTATTTTCTAAGCATATCGAAGAACGCCCCTCCACACACACACACACACACACACACACACACACACCAAGAAATGTAATCATACCAAACATAGCGTAGGCATCTTGCTATTTTCAATCAATACTCTGTCTTGGACACCTTTCCATGTGAGCACTTACAAATTTTCCTTATTATAGTTTTTAATAGCTGCATGGTTGGCCCATTCTAACTTAATTTAATCCATCTTTTATTAATAGATATTTAAGTTATTTTGAGTTTTTAGCTCTTGCAAAGATTGCTACAAAAGTATCTTTGTACAGATATCCTTGCACACTTGTATGATTTCTTTCTAAAGGTCCGTTTCCGGTAGTAAAATTGCTGGACCAGAGGGTATATGTGTATTTTGTATTTTGATGACTATTTTCAAAATATGGTACCCATTTATCCTCGCAGAGAGGGAAGGCGGTGTGTACAGATACGGAATGTGTCATTGTTTGAGGTCTTGATAGATCCCAATCTTGCCTATTTGGTTGAGAAGTAAAATCCCGGGCTTCCATCGTGACTAAAAGAATTCTCTGGTGCTCTTGGCCATTAGACATTCAGCAAGTTTACACAGCTCTACCAGTTTATTTATGGACAAGGTGATCTTCAGCAGTTACGGGGGAGGTGGTGTTTCAGAATCCCAGAAGGTTGGCGCAACAGGGTCCTTGGGGAGATGGTTGCGATCGACCTCCTCATTTGACAGATTTGGAGCTGTGGGCGGATGCTGTCTCTGGGTGTGCATCTCCCTGTCCCCATCCTTCTGTGAGATGTGGGTGTTCATCAGGCATCCAGAACTTGTGGGTGTTTGCAATGCAATCTCGGTGTGTGTGGGGGGGACCTGCTGTGACGTACAGCTACCACCAAGGATATGAGAGGTGCTCCCAAAACATACACCATCCCAAGGTGAATACATAGTACCTTCACTGGGATGAACAAAATGATGACAGTATGTTGGTTGAACAACAGATTGAAGTAGAAATCTACCTCCCGTGGCGTGACTCACTCTTCAGCATGTGATCTGTGGGAGCATCCCTCTCCACCCCAGCCTGGGTGTCTCAGCCCTTGGAATCAGAGCTTCCTCCCTTCCAGAAATTAGAGGGAGGAAATGTCTACCCATTTTCCCACCTCTCTCTTTTTCCTCACCAAAAGAAGAAGCCTGGCTCCTCTGAGTGGTCAGACTGGCAGGAAGGAAAGGCCAGCCCTAGCTCCTGTCTCAGAGGAGGGCTGCCTGGAGCCCTGACCTCCCAGGCTGCCTGGTCAGCAGCTGAGTACCCTGGAAGAGGAGGCCTGATGCAGCCCAGCTCCGGCTCCGTGCACGCCTGTGTCTGGGGATGGATGGGGAAATCGATTCAGGCTCTTTGTGGCCCTAGTTCTAAGCTGGCTCCTTCTGGCTTAGGAGGAGGAGGATGTTTTCAGCTGACTTCTGTTTCTATCTTTTGATTGATACAGAACTCACAGGAAGAAAGGGGTTTTATTAATTGGCTGTCTTGAAATCATAACATTCTCCCTCAAAGCCTGTGGGTTTAAGAGCTCAGGACAGGAGAACTGGATCCAATTACTCACCTGACAAATGTTTGATGGCTTTCTGCGTGCAGAAGCTGGTGGACCACGGGATCCTTTCATTTCTCCCTCAAGGAACAGGGATCCAGTTGGACTGGGTTTCTCAAGTATATTCAGTAAGGCAATGCCATTTTTACCTGGACTGATAGGATTGGGATCCAGGAACCTCTTGGCACATCAGCAGGCTGGTTAGCAAGGGGGCAGAGGTGCCTGCAAAGCTGAATTGCAAATAAGAATTGTGAGACCAAATACACACACACACACACACACACACACACACACACACGTGTGGATGGGGGTGGGGGGCAGACAATTAGAAAACAATTTAAAATATAATGGAGCCGTATCTCTTGAATGGTTAGGAATGTCCCTGATAACATTGTCGAGGGAAGGAAACCAAAAAACAAGTTGCAGACTAATGCATTTACTTTAATTATATTTGAGTAAAAACAGACCAAAAAAGAATCTATCTATATGTAAATATGCATTTGCATCTGGTTGAATGAGCAAGGGAAAATTCATGGAAAGTAGATAGCAGGTGTTAGTGCTGGTAGTTCAAGGGGATGGGATGGGAGAGGGAGCCAAAGGAGATGACTGGTTTGCATTTTATATATCTTTGTACCATTTCCATTGTGACAGTAAACATGTATCATTTTTGTATTAAGAAACAGCAATAGAAGAAATTAGTTGAAAATGACAAGAAAATGTTAGTTCCAAGTTAGTCTATTTCTCTGTGTTTGGCGGCAGGGGGGAGAGGAAAAGGAGGGAAGCAAGGGATAGAACAGCATATATCATATGATCTATTTATGTCAAAGAAAATGATTCATTCACACATATGTCTGTATTCCATCAAAATATCTTTCAGTACAGTTTGAAATATTTGTCACGGGTATGCAATTGTTTCATTTGTCAGAAAACTTAATTATATTTATGAATAATTTATAATACAAGGAGAAAATGCCTGTGATGTATTAAACAAAAGAGCAGTGTATCAACCTACTTCTATATTAGAGTTTCAATAGTAAGGGAACAGTAGGGAGAAATGAACAGACAGAAGACTGGGGGACAAGGTGCCGTAATGTCAACAGTGACGGTTGTTATAGGTGGCATTCCCTGAAATGAACAACAGGTCCTGGGGGCATGAATTTACCTCTGAGGCTTCAGGGTTGGGATAGGTCTCACCTGGTTGTGGCCAGGTTTGTGTGGTTCTTGGAGACACCACATCACACACTGTTTCATTCATGCCATGAACCAAAGTGGGCCAGAAAGAAGATTCTACAACTGATACACCATTTGCATCTCCTCGTATAAATATACAGATCAGGGACAACAGCCACACAACTAAATGAGTATCTGTAAATATCATGCATGTAGCTCTGTGTTTTCAGGTACCATATATTTATTTATTTGGAATGCACATATCTTCATTCGTCAAGTTCTGCCAGGTAGGGGTCCTCCATGTCCCTGTCTTCCACAAAGTGTCCCCTATTCACTCCCAGATCCCACGGATACCCTGCCCTTTGGAATTCTTCAGCCTCCTAAATAATTTCCAACTTAGTTATAGACTGACTTGCATTGTTATAGGGGTTGCCTCTGTGTTTCTCTCTCTTCTTGATAAACTTCCTGATGATAAATGGTAGGAATCTACTCCCTCCTCCCCTTCCCCACACCTGAAAGGAAAAAAAAAAAAAAAAAGCTGAGCATACTATGAAACTTAATACAGAATCATAGGCTCACAGAATTTTTGAGCTAGAAGGAACTTAAGTCTATGGAAGGACTCCTTTCAGAAGATGAGGAACCTCATCAAGCCTCACCTACCAGGACGACTATCATGGACCCTGCCAATAAACACACAGAAACATACACATTCTTGATGCCCAGTGCCCTTGAAATCAAATGGGCCCCATCTCCTATGACAGACTTAGACACAGCAGAATTCTAAAGCAACCTCTGATGGGCCAAAGGGAGACCTAAAACGTCTTTCCCCATCTGCTGAGACAGGACGCACGAGATTTCTGGGTGCTGTTCTTCATTACTGTTTTTTGCCCTGACAACTGTAAAGGGAGAGAGAGCAACAAGGTTTGACGAGCCCTACAGTCTCAGCCAGTAAACCATGGAAACCAGCTTCCCGGTTCTAACTGCAAAGCACTGTGCTAGCACGCTACTTGATTCTATTAGTCACATTAATGGGGAAACTCTGTGCAGAGTTTTATCCCTTTTTGCTAATCTCTCTTTCTCATAAAAGGTAAATAAGGGCTGAACATTCAGCCCAGACTACTTTTCACCATCATATGAGATAAAAGAACTGCTGGGGGCAGGGGGGGCCACAGGGTGGGTGAACATGGACACCAGTGACCGGGCCCATGTCTTGGTTTCTTCTTCCACTAATGCTCACATATGGCCCCAGAGAATTGGTGCCCATTGTGACTCACTGCGACTTCGGGGTAAATCAAACCCCATGCCTTCCTTGCTGCATTTATAAAGCACACATGATAAGAAGGAAGGGGACTTCACTCTTCACCCACAAGCTCTTGAATCCTGTGAGTCTTTGTGCCATTGGCAAGTGGGGAACGACTCTGCAGCTGGAGTTTGGTGGTGGGGCTTCCGCATTCTGCTGTGATTAATCTCTGAAAAATCTTCTTCTTACCTGCATCCATTAGACTATGCACCGATCAGCTATCGTGTGCCTTTTATCTCTGAATCCTAGTACTCGCAAAGCACTTGGCATGCAGTAAGTGCTCCCGATGTATTGATTGAGCTGATTTGAAAGTGACCAGGGTAGACAGTGGGCAGGCTCTGGCCCCTGACAGTAGCCAGCCCCTTCAAAACACCTGCTGAGCTCTCCACCACCAATCGCCACTCCTTTTCCTTTCTGCGCATCTCTGAGGTTGAGCAGCTTGGCCCTGACTCCAGAGCAGCCCCCAACTGGCTCTCCTCCAATTTAGCAAACTGACATTTGTTTACAGATGATCCCAGATTAGGCAAGGCTCTCCCCACTTTCCCCAAATATCACGCATCAAAACGTAGCCTGAATATAGATAGTAAAATGTTCACTGATGTTCTGCCTAAAGGCTCTCCACAAGCTGCAGGAAGAATATTAATTATGTGTCCTATTTGTTTTCATCGCCTAGGGGAAGCCCGCTGCAGACACCAGCGCATCTTTAATCTGCTCTCGGTTTCCTGTCTGGGGAGGGGCAGGCTGACTCTCCTTCCACAGATTTTCGAATTCAACCCTATCCATTCATGTCAGGCTACACTGAGCCAGGAGAAAGCATACAGGATTCTGATGGGGGAAGTTTTTTCTCCAAGGGAGGAGTGCCATTAGTGTAATATAAATACAACAAAACCTCAAAACAGTTCTGAAATGACTTGCTTCTACATCTTTTCAAACACAGGATGTTGTTTCTTCTTTCATAATGGTCCATTATAATGACTACCAGAATGTTTTGCCTCTCTGTCAAGTTTTGTTTCTCAGATAAAGTTTACCCACTACCCATATTTCATACAATTATTGAATTATAGAATTGCAAGAACCCCCTTAAGGCAACTAGATAATACTAAGTATCTTTTTAGTTCCAAAACACTGATCTTAAAGGTTTGGTTAGCCCTGAAGTCTGGGTCTTTCTACAACATCGTAAGTATTTATAGTTTTATAATCCGACAAATGTCCAAAAGTAGGGAACCGTAGCTGTACTTACGACTTATTTTTCAGTATTTCCTGAAATTGATTTTACCATAAATTAAGTGAGCTTTAGAAAGGGACATATGTTGGGGCGCCTGGGTGGCTCAGATGGTTAAGCGTCTGCCTTCAGCTCAGGTCATGATCCCAGGGTCCTGGGATCGAGTCCCGCATTGGGCTCCCTGCTAGGCGGGGAGCCTCCTTCTCCCTCTGCCTCTACCTCTCTCTCTCTCTCTCTCTCTCTCTCTGACTCCCATGAATAAATAAATAAAAAAAAAACATTTTAGAAAGGGACATATGTTTAAGGAAGAAACAGATATTTCTGACCCAACCTAGAGTCTGCTATATTTGGACTTTGAGAAAAATTGTTCATTTTTCTAGCACACTTGGAAACCATTTCTTAAACCCAATTTTTAGCAAGAGGAAGGATTTTTGGGATGCCTGAGTGGCTCAGTCAGTTAGGCGGCTGCCTTCGGCTCAGGTCATGATCCCAGGGTCCTGGGATTGAGTCCCACATTGGGCTCCTTGCTTGGTGGGGAGCCTGCTTCTTCCTCTCCCTCTGCCTTCCGCTCCCCTGCTTGTGCTGTCTCTCTCTTTCTCTGACAAATAAATAAATAAAATCTTAAAAAAAAAAATCACTTTAAAAAAAAAATAGGAAGGATTTTCTGATTACGCTTTGGCAGGCAGTAATCTTTGACAGGATCAGCCTTACAAGCACTTTATTGCCCTCGCTTTTAAAACACACTCCACACGAATTGTTCTCACTATTATATTTCTTTTAAAAGAACATAATAATATGTTTAATGCATTAAGGAACAATAAAGATTATACAAACGAGTCAATCAAAAAGGACAAATGGGCCTTACTAAGTGGCTACGGTTGGCCTAGATTTTCAGTCTACATAATCGATTCTACACAGATGTAAGCATGTTCGCGGCCAGCCATGCTGAGGGTGAACTGGAACCTTCTGCGGCAATTCCAGCCGACACAAGATGCTCACAAGTGGATGCCTCACATTCCAGGCTGCTTAGCACCATGGCCCCTGTGGCTGATGAAACACAACACATCATCACTGGAAAACACACACACATTTCTTAGTACCCACTGTCTTTCACTGTATTTCCGATGATCTGTGTCATGGATCACCCCAACAAGAATAGGACTAGGGTGCAATGAGTGAGGCGATCGTCTTGGGAACACAATTCAGGGCAATACCAAAAAACTCAATTGTCAAGTTAAAGAAATGTTTTAATGCAACAGTTAGCAAAGTAATATTTAAAGCAAAAAATCCATGGTGAACAAAATATCGCAAGTTTAAGTAAGAGTACAATCCAATCTGCACTGTACAACCTTGCCTAACTTGCCTCACCCTAATCATGGCTCTTGTTCCAATAAAACTTTATTTACAAAAACAGGCAGCTGGCTGTGGGCCATGGTTTGCCAAAGTGATTTTTTTATATTATATTAAAATATTATTTATCTTGATTATTAAGTTTTCTGGTACCCCTTTAAATTTCATAACCTTGTCCTGGCTCTGTTCTCCCACTAAACAGTAAATATTATAAGGGCAAAAATCAAGTGTTAATTTATCTTTGGTACACAACAAGTACTCATTAAATTCTCACAAGTGATTCTCAAAGCTAATACTTAAATTCACATTCAAATCATTTCCCTAAATTTAATCCTTAATTTTTTAGCAAAAAAAACACATAAATTATCCCTTAAGAGAAACAGAAACATAGAGCATGAGCTATAAATATAATCATCGTGTTTAATATGGATGTTCTACTTCTAGCAATTTATCATAAGAAACTAATTCAGCCAAGGACAAAGATACAGGTATGAAAATGTTCATGGCAGCATAAATAATTTCCAAGCTAGGGGAACTGTTTAATATATAATGGTATATTAATATGATGGAATCATATGTATTATTAAAGAAAATAATTTTTAAAGACTATTTAAAAGTTTAAAACAATTTATATCATAAACTAATAAAAATTAACAAAATACAGGGCACCTGGCTGGCTGGGTCAGTGGAGCATGCAACTCTTGATCTCAGGGTTGTGGGTTTGAGCCCTACATTGGGCATAGAAATTACTTAAAAATAAAATCTTTAAAAAAATTTAACAAAATACAAAGAAATCTTTAAAAAATTTAACAAAATACAAAGAAATATACATAAAAATAAATATGCATTTATGGGACAATAAACCAATGTATACAATTAGAAATTAATATGCAAAACAAACTTTTTTAGGATTATGGAATTACATTTTCACAATTTTTACTAAATTATTCTTTAATCATGTTTTCATAGAGCTTCTACTAAAATAATTTTAATGAAGTGGTGCCAGGGTGGCTCAGTCTGTTTAAGATCTGACTCTTGATTTCAGCTCAGGTCATGAACTCAGGGTTGTGGAATCAAGCCCGCGTTGGGCTTTGTGCTCAGGAGGGAGCCTACTTCCCCTCCCCCTGCTCATGCGCACTGCCCCCCCCAAATAAATAAATTAATTAATTAATTAAATAAATAAATAAAATCTTTAAAAATAAAGTAATTTTAATGAAAACATTTTGAATAAAACATTCTCAGCACAGTCCAATACTTATACCAGGTTTCCTCTCTTGATGAATATCCCAACTCTTGGTAACAGGAATTGAAAACCTGAGAACAAAAAGTACTCTTTCTTTTACTTCCAGCCGATGATTTCATTCTGGACTCTTCACTTTTCTTACTAAGCTTTCGAAATCACCCTATTTAAAAGCATGGCAACTACTAGGGGAAATCACATGGAGAGGATTTAAATATCACAAATTTCCACTTCAAATGTAGATGAGCATAGAGATAAAGAAAGAGGAAAAATGTTCTAGGGCAAAGATCAGTAAACTGTGGTCCTTGGGCCCAATCCAAGTGGCAAACTAAGAATGGTTTTTATATGTTTTAATGGTTGAGAACAAAGAGGAAGAGAAGAGGAAATGGGAGAGACCTATATGGTCAAAAAACCTAAAATATTTACCATCTGATCTTGCACAGAAAAAGTCTGTTAATCTCTGCTCTAGGAGAAAAAATACACCTCTGTGTGTTAGGCTACATTATATATTTTAAATTAGTAGCTTTTACTTTGTTAGAACAGTTTCAAATTTATAGAAAAATTGAGCAGAAAGTACAGAGCGTTCCCACATAAACCAATATTGATCCATCATTATTATTAACTAAAGCCCATTGTTTACATTAGTGTTCACTCTCAGTATTGTACAGTTCCACGGGTTTTGACAAATGCATAATGTTATATATCTACCATTACAGTATCATACAGAATATAGTTTCACTGCCCTAAAAATCTCCTGTGATTTACCTATTCACCCCTCCCTTTCTCCTCCCGAAACCCCTGGCAACCTCTGATCTTTTTACTGTCTGTGTAGTTTTGCCTTTTCCAGAATGTCTTATAGTTGGAATCACATAGTATGCAGCCTTTTCAGACTGGTTTCTTTCGCTTAGCAATATGCATTCAAGATTTCTCCATGTCTTTTTGTGGCTTGATAGCTCATTTCTTTCTATCACTGAATAATATTCAGTTGCATGGATGTACCACAGTTTGTTTATCCAATCACTCATTGAAGGACATCTTGATTACTTCCAAGTTTTGGAAATTATGAATAAAGATGCTATAACATTCATGTGCAGGTTTTTGTGTGGACATAAATTTTCAGCTCATTTGAGAAAATACCAAGGATTGCTAGATCCCATGGTAAGACTATATTTAGCTTTGTAAGAAACTGTTAAGCTGTCTTCCAAAGTGGCTGTGCCATTTTGCATTCCTACAAAGAATGAGAGTTCCGGTTGTTCTCTATACTCACTGTATTTGATGTTATTAGTGTTTGGATATTGGCCACTCTAATTTGCAGTTTTCTGATGATGTATGATGTTGAGTATCTTTTTACATGCTGATTTGCCATTCATATATCTTTAGTGAGCTACCCATTCAAATATTTTGCCCATTTTTAGTCGGGTTGTTTGTTTTCTTATTGTCAGGTTTTAAGAGTTCTTTTTTTTTTTTTTTTTTAAAGATTTTATTTATTTATTCATGAGAGACAGAGAGAGAGAGAGACAGAGGCAGAGGGAGAAGTAGGCTCCCTGCAGAGCAGGGAGCCCGATGCGGGACTCAGTCCCAGGACCCTGGGATCATGACCTGAGCCGAAGGCAGACGCTTAACTGACTGAGCCACCCAGGCGTCCCATAAGAGTTCTTATATATTTTAGATACAAGTCTTTTATCAGATGTGTGTTTGCAAGTATTTCTCCTAGTTTGTGATTTGTCTTTTCATTTTCTTAACAGTATCTTTTGTAGAGCAGAAAGTTTTCATTTTAATAAAGTCCAATTTATCAATTTTTTGTTTCATGGATCATGCTTTTTGTGTTGTATCTAAAAGCTCATCACCAAACCTAAGATAATCTAGATGTTTTACCAATGTTATTTTCTAAAGGTTTGTAGTTTATATTTTATATTTAGGCCTAGGCTCTGTTTTGAGTTAACTTTTGTGAAAGATGTAAATTCTGTGTCTGGCTTCCTTTTTTCTACTTAAGGATGTCCAGTTGTTGCAGTACCATGTTGAAAAGACTATCCTTTCTCTATTGAATGGCCTTTGCCCCTTTGTCAAAGATTGACTATATTTGTGTGAATTTATTTCTGGGATCTCTGTTCTATTCCGTTGATCTATTTTTCTATTCTTCCACTGACACCACGGTGTCTTGATACTTTAGCTTCATAGTAAGACTTGAAGTTGGGTGGTATCAACTTTGTTTTTCTCCTTCAATATTGTGTTGACTATTCTGGGTCTTTTGCCTCTCCATATAAACTTTCGAATTACTTTGTCAAATCCACAAAATAATTTTCTGGGATTTTGATTGTAATTGTGTTGAAACTATAGATCAAATTAGGAAGAACTGACATCTTAACAAAATTGAGTCTTCCTATCCATGAACATGGAATATCTTTCCAGTTATTTAGTTCTTCTTTGATTTCTTTCATCAGAAAGTTTTAGTTTGCCTCATATAGATTTTGTACTATTTCATTATATTTACACATATGTAGTTCATTTTTTGGTGCTATTGTAAATGGTGCTGTATTTTTTATTTCAATTCCCAAATGTTCATTGTTAATATATAGGAAAGCAATTGATTTTTGTATGTTAACCTTGTATATATCCTGCAATCCTACTACAAATGTTTATTAGTTTTTTGAGAGCTCCTACCTAAGCAATAATGTTATCTATGAAAAACGACAGTTTTATTTCCTCCTTCCCAATCTGTATACCTTTGTCTCCTTTTCTTGTCTTATTGTATTAATTAGAACTTGAAGTATAATGGTGAACGTGAGTGGTGGAAAGAGACATCCTTTCCTTGTTTCTGATCTTAGGGGGAAAGTATCTGGTATCTCACCTTTAAGCTGGTGTTAGCTGTAGGGTTCTTTCTCAAGTTAAGGAAGCTTCCCTATTCCTAGTTTGCAGAGAGTTTTTATCATAAATGGGTATTGGATTTTGTTAAATGCTTTTTCTGCATCTATTGATATCATCTTATGATTTTTCTTCTTTAGCCTATTGGTGTAAAAGATTTTATTAATTGACTTTTGAATGTTGAACGAGCCTTGCATACTTGGGATAAATCCCACTTGGTCATGATGAAGAATTCTTTTTATTTGTTTTTATTTGTCTTTTAATGTTGGATTTGATTTGCTAATATTCTGTTGCAGTTTTGCATCAATGTTCATGATGTAATGTCTTTGTCTGGTTTTGATATTAGGGGACTACTTCCTCAATGAGTTAGAAAGTATGCCCTCTACTTCTATTTTCTGGAAGAGATTGTAGAGACTTAGAATATTTTTTGTTTGTTTGTTTGTTTGTTTTTTAAAAAAATAAATTTACCAATAAAGCCATTTAGGCCTAATCTTTTTTTTTTTGGAAAGTTATTAATCATTGGTTCAATTTCTCTCATTGTTGTAAGCTTATTTAGCTTATTTCTCCTTGTGTGAGTTTTGGTAGTTGTGTCTTTCAAAGAATTAGTGTGTTTCATTTCAGTGATCAAATTTTGAGGCATACAGTTGTTCATAATATTCCTTTCTTATTCTTTTACTGTCCATGGGATCAGTAGTGATAGCCCCTCTTTCATTTCTGGCAGTAGTAATTTGTATCTTCTCTCTTTTTTTCTTGGTTAGTCCAGCTAGAAGTTTATCAATTTTACTAGTCTTTTCCAGGAAGCAGCTTATGGTTTTGTTTATATTCTCTATTGAGTTTCTGCTTTCAATTTCACTGATTGCTGCTATAATTTCGATGATTTCTTTTCTTCTGCTTACATTGGATTTAATTTCTTCTTCTTTTTCTAGTTTCCTTAGTTGGAAGTTTATACTATTGATTTTAGATCTTTCTTCTTTTCCAACATATGCATTCAATGTTATTCAGTTCCCTCTTATCACTGCTTTTGCTGCATCACATGAATTTTGAGGAGTTGTATTTTTATATAGTTCTATGTGTTAAGTAGTCTACTTTTTTAAAAGGTAAACCATATCTATATTATCATTTCTAATAAACTGTTCTTTCTTAGAGGTTCTTAAAGTTAGAAAAGACATGATGGGGAGGAAAAAATAATGGGGAAGTTGGAGAGTGTCCTATACTGACTTTCCCTGAACTAACGATTGTGAAGAGTGACTCTTCCATCTTTCCAATGCATGAACCATATGCCAAAGAGATCAGACCAAAAATAGCCACTGTCCCCTTTCCTCTTCACCCTTGCAGAAAGTGATGTCTTACTAAATGTTATGGTCTCAGTAGTGTGCTGAAGCCAGCTTGTACCTGCTCTGGAGAGTCCATTGTTAACCTGATGTTAGCTTGAAATTGGCCATGGTAGAAGTATTTGTACCAGAGAAATTGGCATCTACCGTAAATCAGGGCTAACTGGGGATTCAGGAGGCAGTGGGGGTGACCTGGCTCATCAGTACACCAGTGCCAGATTAGAAAACCTATGAATTCCTCTAGCTTTCTAAATTTATTGGGCACAAATTAGAAACACAATCTATTGTATGTGAATACTGGAGGATCATAGAGCTTCCAAAACCCAGTATCTCCTCCAGATGCCTTGAATACGTCAGGCCATGTGAGAAGAATTCTTTCAAGCAGCAATGTGAAATGTAGCTGGGCAATGGTCCAAAATAGATTTTCTAAGAACGCTCAGTTATGTCTTTTATAAACATAACAAAAATATTCTTTGACAAACTTTCATAGGGTTAAATGTAGGTGAAGTGATTCATCCAAATGTACAGCTAAAAGTACTAAAAATGGAAGCCACGCTTGGATTATTTTTTACTCTATGGTGGTTTGGATCAAGATTTTTCCCTAGGAATCAGTTTCATGCATTGGTGTCAGAAGAAGGGCAGTTATCTGAGGCTTGGGTTTGAAGGGACTGGGCAATAACAAGGAAAAGGGCTGGAAGAGTAAGAAAGGATGTTCCCATAATGCTAAAAATACCTTTAGTGTCATCATATACTTATTTGTATACAAATGCACATTCCTAACTATAATTTGAGTGGACATCTGGCCCTACAATCTAATTACTGCCAGAAAGCATAGAGACCAGTGATTCTAAGACTAAAGTGACTACTTTTAATTATTTACAAATAAAAATTTTATAAAACAAATTATCTCATTTAATTTCTTTGGTGTGTATTTTACAAACTCATGAACAGAGGTGTGGGTACATGCACACGTGGGTGCACACATGCACACACACACAACATGTGAAAACCTATCCATATGCATCTCTTCAACTCTCTTCCACCTCTGTACAAAAATATAAATAAATAAAAATCAGTAGTACTGTTAATTGCACAACATTTATGGTTTAGGAAGGATTTTCACAGACATTATCCCACTTAGTCATCATTTGTTAATAATGTCAACATTATTTACATCCTAGTTTTACCGATGAGGAAACTAAGCCTCTGAGAGATTAACTGACCTGCCCAAGGTCACACTGTAGGTCAGCATATGATTCGGGATTAAAATGTAATTTCCTTTTAACTGGAAACAAGAAAAGCTCGCTGTTGTCCCCTTCCCCCCTAAAAGCAGGACAGAAACTTACAAAGGTGTCTTTCCTCCCCTTTCTACCAGGAAGGACAGAAGTTAATCACCAGGGACAGCTCAAGACCTCGATCCATTCAGAGACAGCATTGGAAGAAACTACATAAAAAATTTTGCTCAAACTAATCTTTATCTACCCTTAGTTGCCTTATGTATTTTTCCTGTCACAACTTGTCACCCTAAAGAAACTCAAAGTCCTTTTCTTTGGTCTTGTCACTTCTCAAAAACTTCATCGTTTTTTTTGTGCAGATGCTGTATCAGCAGGATTCTAACCACCCCTCAGAGTTACTCATTGCAGGTTGCTCCCATGTATGTGATCAATACACATGTTAATAAGCTTCGGTTTGTTTTTCTCTTGTTAATCTGCTGTTAGTCTCATTACAGGGCCATGGCCTGAGAACCTCAGAGGGGTGTAGGAAAAAAATTTTTTTTTACTCCCCTACAGTGTCATACCACAGAAATAGCCTTGGACCAAGAGTTTTCTTGTCCTCGTTCTTGTAACCTCCATGCTCCACTGCACTCTAACCTGGAGATAAGGATTTGCCACCACAGGTAGGAAATGTATCTGCTCCGGCCTAAAACATCATCTAGCAAAGGGCCTTTCTAACACAACCATTTCCCTTCTGAGCCCATGGGCTGCAGCCCTTCTTGGGCTCGGTTTTACAAAGCACAGATAGTAATACAGTTACTGCTGAACTCCAAAATGCTTATAAAGAGAGCTTTCACTATGTCATAGATTCTTTTTGGACTTTCCTCTACAGAAATAGAGAAAATAACTTTTCAAAGTCAACTAGTTACTTACTAAGGATGAGGTCATTTGCATTCCTGGAATGTCTAAATTTGCATCTATCCAGCTCATGTTATTTACCACTAAAAGAAAATTTTTTTTATTTCTCTAAAAATAAAAACTACCCGTCCAGTATCATTAAAAGTCTCTAAGTCATTCTGATGGACTTCTTTTTTTTTTTTTTTTTTTTTGATGTTTAAGGATCTTGGTCTGGTTGTTATTACCAACGATTTTCATAATCTTTGTCAGCCACTTCCTATGTATGTGAGACCTCATGCAAAGTGTATTATTCAGGTCATAAAATGCAAATAGGAATAGGGACTATGTGTTTGCCTCTCTCAAATTCTAAGAATATATGACCAACTCTAAAAATATTTTTTTTAAAAACCGCATTTTCTTCAAGTGTTTTAAAGCCCAAACTAAATTTAGAAGGATGTCTTTGGATTTCAAGATTCCCTAGATTTTAAAACCTTCAAACACAGACAAGTATTCAGGTTATGGAATCAGGAAGAAAGGCTAAACAAACTGGAATCATCCCGAATGAGCTGCTTGATTAGTGTCTACATTACCCAAATGCCCCTTTACTCTGCTAGGGGGGAGAATCTGCTTCTAATTACAGACACTATTGGAAAGCAAACATGCTCTAACCCATTTGGCTCACGAGCATCAAGAACTGCCAAATTGCTTCATGACTGACTCTCCAGGCATTATATGAAGGTGGGACCTCAAGATATCAGAAGTAGGCTCATAATTCACTCTCCAACAGGGAGGGGAGGAAAAGCATCTTCTAAAGCCTTTATGCGTTAAATACCCAGAACAGGGCATTAAATGAATTAAACCGGGAAACCATTAGACTGAGGTGGTTCAAATACCTTAGCAGCCCATGTAAACCAACTAAAACCCAGGCCTGTAAATGTCTCAAGGTTAAGAAATCTAAATCTAAGGACAGCCAATGACAAACAGCCAGCTGGGTTTTTTCCAAATAAGGCAATTGATGAAGCTGTAGCCAATCAAATAATTTCCTTGCTCGGCTTCCCATCTTCTCTAGGAAAGTCTTGCCCTGAGCTCTTGCCCCTGAGGTGCTCCTAACCACTTCCGGTTGGCACTGCCCAGTTCAATTTGATGTTTGCTCAAATACACTCTGAAAATTTTTATTATGTCTCAGTTTATCTTTTACCAGGAGGGAAGATCAATGGAATTACTGTGTTGTTATTTTACTTATTTTTAAAGTATTTACACCCCCCTATCCTAAAATTCCTCTTTAGCTGTATGGGATAAAAAACAGACTGGTTCTTAAATTTAAGTATGAATTTGCCATACAAATTAATCTCTCCTTGCTTACCCTTTGCTAGCCAGTAGGACAGAGCAGAAGGGATCGGTTCTGCTACTCAGTACACATGGCTTAGTGGGTCCAGGCTGGAGCCCGGGCCTTCGGTCAGGTAGCTTGCCTTCTGGAAGGCCAGTGCAGATCTGCAGAGGGCCAGCTTGCGGCGGGTTTGTAGAGGGAGAGAGGTGCTCCTCCCACTTCCTATTAAAAAAGAGCATCCCCTGAGAAAGCTACCAGGTTTTGAGAGACCAACACCCCCCACCCCTCCCCCCAAAAAGCCTCGGGGCTCTCTCTTTGTTTCAGTTTCTTGATTAATGACAATGCACTTCCTACAGCGAGAAGTAGCAATTTTCTCTCTTCTCTAAAAGCATCAACAGGACACACCCAGGGCTTTGTGTTTGTATTTTGCTGATATGAGAGCCTGCAGTCCCTCATTTTACCCCCAAATCTACGATGTGCTGCCTAGCTTGATCTGTAAGTGCCTCATTTACAACCCAAAAGGTTTAAAAGTGATGGTGGGAATTTAAATAGTTAATCCCAAGGAGTTCTTTGATTAGAGGAGAAACCAATTACACTAATCCTCTACTTTTTAACTTCCCGGGGTCTGTCCCCACCCCCACACCCCCATCCACCAAACTGCCACAAAAGTTTTATTTTGAAAGCACCCATGTGCACTTTTTGCCTCGGGGAAAGGGTGCCGAGAGCTCATCAGATTTTCAAAGATGTCCAAGACCCCAAAACTTTTAGAACCACCACTGTGAGGTGGAGACATGGAAATGCAATCAACAAAGCCTGAAAAAATGAAATCGATCTGGTGCTCCCTGAACTAAATGCCAGTCTTCTTGCATCACTATTCAAGCAACAAGGATTCCAGCTAAAATCAGCAGTCAGCTGAGCCTCTGTGGGCTCCCAGTTGTAGATCACTCTCCTGAGAATCTGGGAAGGCTTCGGCCCATGGGTGCTGCGTATTTGCGTGAAAGCAGTCAGAAACAAACCAAGAAAAAGCAAGGAGACTCAGCATTGCTTGTCTGCACTCCTGTGTGAGACAGGTGAGTAAGCACACGTGGCTGGATGGCGTGAGACCTCTTCACTTCTTGCACTGGAAAGGACCAAAGGCGGTCGAAAGCCACTTTAAATGAAAAAAAAATTTTTTTAATAATGTTTTAATTGAAGTATAACAAATATACAGAAAAGTGCATAAATTCTAAGTATGCATTTTATAAAAATTGTCACAAAGTGAGCATACCCACGTAACCACCACCCCAGCCAATATACTAAGAAAGCATTACCAGCATTTTCCTGGTGACTATTGATAACTCATGAAGCTAGACGCTTTTCATATATATTCTGGTTATATATGGTTTACATTCTGAATATAAATGTTAACAATTATGTATTATTTGGATATTCTCTTTTATAAAGTGACTTTTCAAGCCTTTTGCTCATCTGTTTACTGTGTTATCTGTCTTTTCTAACTGACATGTAAGCAATAATTTGTGTATTATGGGTATGAGTCATTTGTCAGTTAACATGTGTTGCAAATACCTTCTGGCATGATGTTAGTTAGCGGCCCTTCCTTCCCAAAGAGACCTCTGTGGTGAATACAATTGATGGTTAATATTTGGTTTGTGTCTTGTTTAAGAAATCTTTGCTTACTTCAAAGTCCCGAAGACATTCTGCCATGGTCTAGAAAATGTATTGAATTACCATTCACATTCAAAGATACAGTCCACTTGAAATAGATTTTTGTGGGGGTGTCTGGGTGGCTCAGTCAAGTTAAGTGTCTGCCTTTGGCTCAGGTCATGGTACCAGGAAGTTCCCCTTTGTGGAAACCAGCTTCTAAGATGGTCCCCGGTTCTCCACTCCTGTTACTCAAGCCGTATAGTATTCTCCACACTGAATCATGGCTGACCTGTGTATTCAATAGAACATGGCAGAAATAATGGATGACTTCCAAAATTAGTCACAAAAGGCATTTCAGTTTCCACCTACCCTCTTGGATTTCTTACTCCCTCTTGGATCACTCGTTCTGGAGTAAACCAGTCAGTGTGTCCTGAGAAGTTTCGAGCAGCCATGTGAAGAGGTTCACATGTGATGATAATGATAAAAAGAATGCCTCCACTAGTAACAACACCAGCTTGTTGACCACATGAGTGACCCGCTGTGGGAGCAGAGCCTCCCAATCAAGTCTTGACACTGACAGGGAAGAAAAATAATTTTCCCTCAACCTGTCTGAGTTCCCAGCTGAGACCCTTAATAAAAGACAGATTAACAAGAGAGAAACAAATAGAAATTTGTGAACATGTATACCTTATGCATATGTGGAAGATACCCAGGGGGAGATGAGTAACTCCCTGCGGTGGCTTAAAAATCAGGCTTCAATAGCAGCTTAATAGGGAAAGTGAAGAAGGGGTGGAGACTCTTAGGGGAGAAGAAATGATTTGTAGGAAAGATGAATGGGCGCTTTGAATAATAAATGGGAGGCATGATAGTTTGTGGAAAAGCATGTCTGGGTGTGGTATGGACTTCTAGTCTCCTCTCCTATGGCAGGAGCCAATCCCTCTTTGTTGGTGATACTCCCAGGGGAGGGATTTACAACAGATGAGTTCCTTTTGGATGATCTGTCTTTAGGCAGTTAAGGGAAGTTCAGAGAAAGCCTCTCCCTTCATTTGCTGTTTTTCAAGTGCCTACAGCTCAAAGTAATGACTATATCAAAGCGGCATATTTTGGGGTGGCATGTCGTGAACTCCTACAGTCTTATTTTGGGGTGCTTTATTCTGCTATTCTTCAATATGACTGCCGGCCCAGCCAACATATTAAGACCTCATGAAAGATCCAGAGGGGGTTCTAACCTAAGCTGTTCCCAAATTCCTGATCCATAGAAAATGTAAGGATAATAAGTGTTGATGGTTGTCTTGAGCCACAAAGTTTAGGAGTAATTTGTTTACAGTAAGAGATCATTTATACACCTACTATTCTTACTCTACTAAGAGTTTTTATTTTAAGAAGGTGTTAAATGTAATCAAATGCTATTTCTGCATTATGAAGATGATCATATGATTTTTCTCCCTTATTTTACTAATGTGGTTAATTACACTGATTTTCCTTAAATTACTAGAATAAACCCAACTTGGTTGTGACAGCTATATTATGTCTCCCTGAATTTCATTTTCAAATTCCAGTCTGTCACTTAGGATTTTTGCATCTCTGTTCACAAGAGATATTGACCAATATTTTCTTTTTTTTTGTAGTGTCCTTGTTAGGTATTGGTGGTAAGGTTGGAAGTATTCCTCTTTTTCTATTTTTTGGAAAAACCTTTGCTAGATTGGTATTCCTTACTCCTAAGAGGTTTGAAAGAATTCACTGGTGAAACCATCCGGGCCTGATGCTTTCTTTGAAGTAAGGTTTGAATTAGAGATTCAATCTTTAGTGGCTGTAAGACAATTGAGAGTTTCTATTTTTGTGTGTGTCTATTTTGCTAAGTAATGTTTCTCTCAGAATATTCATTTCATGTAAATTTCCTAAAATTTTGGCATAAGGTTGTCCATAATGTTCTTTCTCATCTGTTTATTTTTCTCTGTAGAATGTTACAATTTCCTTTTAAAAATTCCTAACAGTGTTTATCTCTGCCTTCTCTCCTTTTTCTTTGGTCTCACCCCAGGAGTTATCAACATGATTAGTTTTTTCTAAGGACCCTTCTTTTGGCTTTTTGACCCTGTGAAAATTGTTTCCTATTGCGCTAATTTCCTCTCTTGTATTTGTTACTCCCTTTTTCCTGCTTCCTTCCCTACTTCCTTCTTTCTGCTTTAATTTTCTGTGATTTCTCTAACTTCTGTATATCAGCTTAGATCATGGATTTTTAGCTAATATAGTTTAAAACGGTATATTTCCTTTAAACACGACTTCCGTGTGCATCTCGCAAATGTCAATACATTTTAAATTATAACTCTTTTCCAAAAATTTATAATTTTCATTATAAATATGCTTTCTTCTTAAATCCATTGGTTATTTAGACATACGTCACTTAATGTCCGAATGCTTAGGGATCTTCTTTTTGTTGTTGTTGTTGTTAAATCTCCCTGGGACTTAAGAATGTTCTTCTCTACAATGTTCTGAAATTCTGTGCCATTTCATTCTTAAATTTGTTACGACTTTCTTTATGGCCCATTATATAGTCAGTTTGGTAAATGTTCTAGATGTTCCTGAAAAGAATGTACATCCTGCAGTTGTTGAGTGAAGGAAGCACTGATTACTATACTACCTTACCATTAATTTCCATTTGTCCTGCCTGTTCTATGTTCCTTTCCTTTTCTTTCATGTATTCTTTTGTATTAAGTGCTTTCTGTTACTCCAGGTTTCTGCTCTATTTGCTTGTTATTATACTTTTCAAAAAACCATCTCTTATCAGTTACTCTAGCCATTACAACAATCATCCTTCACTTATTTTTTTTAAGATTTTATTTATTTATTTGTCAGAGAGAGAGCGCACGCGGCAGAGAGAGGGAGAGGGAGAAGCAGGCTCCCCACTGAGCAGGGAGCCCGATGCGGGGCTCAATCCCAGGACCCTGGGATCATGACCTGAGCCAAAGGCAGATGCTTAACCACCTGAGCCACCCAGGCATCCTCGTCCTTCACTTATTAAATCACTGCTTTGTCACTTCTTGGCCAAAGCATGGCCTTAGGACATTTTAACTCCATTTCATTCTACCAGTTTTTATACCATGGTTTTATGCTTTTTGATTCTATACATAGTTAAAAATCTACAAAACATTTTAATTATTGTTTAATTATTGTTTTGTATATTCCACTTTATTTGGATTTACCCCATATATTCACCCTGCAGGTTGTTCTTTCTGCATCTCTAAGCTTTCAGCTGAGGATCATTTTCCTTCTACCTAAAAAAATTCCCTTTCTTCAGTGCAGGTCTGCTCATGATGAACTGTTTCCATTTCTCTTAAAAATAATGGCTTGTTTTTAATTTGTTTCTGAATGCTATTTGTATCGGATCTAGAGTTGTGAGTTCATTTTTTCTCTTCACTTCAGTAGTTTGACTTCGTCATTCTGTTGTTCTCCGACTTCCGTTGTTCAACTTCCGTTGAGAAGGCGGCTGGAAGTCCAGTTGTTGCTCCTCTGAGGGTAATTAGTCTTTTTTTTTTTCAGGCTGCTTTTTAAGATTTTGCGTTTGTCTTTAGCACCTGTATCACAAAGGGCTGCTACAAATTGATACGGATACTATGTATAAAGACCTCCTACAAACCACTAAGAAAAAACCCAATAGGAAAAATAAATGGGCAAGGAAAGGGAACAAAATTCACAGCAAAGGAAAACAAAGGGCTCTTCAACATATGAAAAGATGCTCAATCTCACTCAAAGTAAGAGGAATGCAAATTCAAATACTAAAGGTACACCAGTTTTTACACCTATCATATTGGACGAATGAGTAAGTTGATAGCACTTGTTAGTAAGTCTACGGTGAACAGGCCTCTCAAGTGTTACAGGTAAGAGTGGAAACTGATATACTTTCTTTTTTTTTTTTTTTTTTTTTTTTAAAGATTTTTTTTTTTTTTATTTGAGAGAGAGAGTGAGAGAGAGAGAGAGCACAAGAGGGGGGAGTGGGAGAGGGAGAAGCAGACTCCCTGCCGAGCAGGGAGCCCGATGCGGGACTCGATCCTGGGACTCCAGGATCATGACCTGAGCCGAAGGCAGTCGCTTAACCAACTGAGCCACCCAGGCGCCCGAAACTGATATACTTTCTTCGAGGGGCTCTTTGGCCATATCTGTCAAAAACTAAAACTGCACATTACCCTGTGTAGTCAGAAATTCCACTTCTAGGAGCTGATCCTCCTCACCCACGTGCAGAATAACATCTGGTTTTTATCAAGTATGGTAAGACAGGCAGATGTGACGATGTCCGGGGAAAAGTTTTTTATGCCCAGTTGCCTAGAAGCAGGAGGTGCACCACACCACGCAGGGTCACATGGAGAGCCACCAGGGCCGGTCGGGAGGCAGGAGGAGGGACGGGAAGCTGAGTAGGAGCCTCTATTGTGGTTTTCGAGGGAAGGATTGGGTGACGCAGGGTAAGCAGGATAGATAGGCTTAGGATCAGCTAGTTTGCATAATCTCCGTGGGCTCTGGGCATAGGGACTGCCCCTCTCAGTCTGACACTTGGCCCTGGCACGATGAAGGCAAATGGACAGCAGCCCAGGAGGACGGGAGCTCAGTAAACGACTTGGTTGGGAGATGTGGACTCCGGATTGTTCGGCTTGCGTACGAAAAGCACACTCACAAAGGAGCCACTTGCTCCAAGAGTTGGCTAGCCCGGGGAGGGGCAGGCTCTCCCTGGTCAGTAAGGCCCCGGATACCAAAGCATCAAGAATACAGAAAACACGAAAATATGGTTAGTACACACTTACACAAGTTTATTCACTGCAGCATTATTTGCACTAGCAAAAATGCGGACAACCTCAAATCCATCAGTAGGGAACTGATAAATACATTCAGTTCCATTCGATGAACTATTGCACAACCATAAAAATAAATAACTGGCACTTTATGCACTAATTTGAAAGGCAATATAGTTCAGTGGTTAGAAGATTACACTCTTAAGCCAAACATTTTAAGATTATAGCAGCGCTTTACCACTTTAAAAATATTTTTAAACATATTTTAAGAGATTGTTTCATAGTAGAGGAAGTAAGTATCCATGGAAAATAAAATATACTTTCTTTTCACCTTGCTGGGTTTTTTTGTTTTTGTTTTTGTTTTGTTTTGTTTTGTGAGGACAACTATGCTTTCAGTTGCTCTGGCATCTAGGTTTGTAATTACAGATGACCAAGGAATGAGCTTATCCACAGCGTCAGCAGAACTCGGTAAGGCCAACATCGAAGTAAGACTTAGATAATTACCATGAACTACCTCGAACAAATTTCAGGAAGCAAATGTGAGCTCCCCGGGGCAATGCTTCAAACCACTGGCCTCGATTCTGTAGCAGGAAGTAACCCATGAGAGAGTAAGCTATAAATATCAAGTATTGGGGGCAAAAATAGAGCAAAGTGTTAATACTTATCTCCTCCGGACTTCATTTTACCTGCCTTCACATTTTTTTTGTCTCTCCTTCCAATTTTTGTCAGATTTTTAAGAAGAGCTCATTCTAAAGTCTTCTCGCTAGTTTTCAAAATCCTTCACAATATGGGACCGCGGTTCTGTGGTAAGATGGAGAGGGCTGTAGCCTCGCAGAAGGAAGGGGTGCATGGACACGTGACATGATGAAGCCTGGGTGGTCGGTGGTAAGTATGGTCTATCCATTCAGCGGCTCAGCTGTGGATAACTGACAGCCATTTACCTAAAATCTATTCTCTCCGTGGCCCCTACAAACAGAAATCCAATGTTGTTGGGGAGGGAAAGGCGTCGCGCTCAGCTAAAAAAACCACCCCTCCCATCCCTCCTTAAATCTCAAAAAGTCTTCTCGAGACTTCTAGGAAATGTTTGCTTTCATAAATACGGGTTTTATTTCTTCCGCTTTATTCCCTTCTTCCTCCCACTTGGAATGTGGACATGATGTTAAGAACTGCAGAGGCTTCTTGGAACCCTGAAGGAAAAGCCAAGAATTCATGGAATCATTGGCCCCGACATCTTTGGGCCATTGAGCTAACAGTAGCCATGACCTGTGCCCAGATTTCTTGGTGCATGAGGAATCAAAAGAAACAAACTTCTGGGCTTGAAGTATTGGTAAATGATAACTCCCAGCTCCGCAGGGGGAAAAAAAAGCCCGGATTTTTAGTATTTGTTGTTTTCTGTTGTATAAGTTCTCCCACTGTGGCTCATTTCAAGCTACCAATGTGATGTCACTGAATGCAAAGATGAGAAGAGATGCATAACACCACACTGGTATATAGTATTCCAACTAGACAGATAAGACAGATGCAAATAATCACGGGAGCACAGACAATGGCAAAACATGCTAAAATAATTGGGATATGAGGATTTTTGAGTATTTATTACCTTTGTTTATAATATAATTTCATTGTACATTTATATGACTTAATTTTAACTATGGCTGTATTTTAAAACTGGCTTGCAAGATTCCTGAAAATTCAATACTCAGTTCTTGTGAGCCAGAATGCATCCAGTCTGACACACCTGGGTTTAAGCCTGTTGCTCCTAGGGGAATGCAATCTGAATTAATACATCAGCCAAAGTTACTTCCCACCAGTCTTCAATCTGGCCCTCTAGGTCATCCAGACCTGTCCCTCACCAAGTCCATTCTTGCTTTCATGCTCTCTCACCATTCTCTTTCATTATTTTCTCTTTCAAAAAAAATGCAAATACAATCCTGTGTACTATAGAAGTCCTTCTGGAAAACTCCATGCCTATAATAGACAGACACTAGGGTCTCCCCCATGTCCATACCCTCCATAATCCCGTACCCTCGAATATGGCTGGTGCCTGGGACTTGACTTGCTTCTATCCAGAATCCATTGGCACCTCTAACCAATAGGATGTGGCTCCCAAAAGAGTGATAGGGTGTCACTCCCATGATTGCATTAGGTTATACGAGTATGAGGCTCCATCTTGCTAACATGCACTAGAGAGATTCTTCTTTCTGGCTTGAAGCCATAAACAACCATGTTGAGGTGTCCCAAGCATTAAGGAACTGCTGGTGGCATCCAGGACCTGAGGGCAGCCTCGGTCTGACAGCCAGGAAAAGAATGGGCCCTCAGTTATATAGTCACCAAGAAATGAATTCCAACGACAACCTGAATGAGCCTGAAAGAGGATTATACTCCAGTGCAGCATGCAGAGAAGAATGCCTCCTCATCAGCACACAGCCTTGTGTGATGCCAGCAGAGACCCATCGAAGCCATCCTTGGGCTTCTGACCTACAGAAACGTTGAGATCATGAATGTGTTATTTTAAGACACTAAGTCTGGGCTGACTTGTTGCGTGGGATATAAAACAAATACAGGGCCTCACCATTGTTTCTTCCTCCCTGCTTTCATTACCACCTCATGTCCATACCCAAAAAGTTCACATAACTTAGGAGTTCTGTGATATCGGCTTAGCATTCATTAATTCGAAAAGTCTCATCCACATTAGCAATGTGCATACCCAGGTGGGTCACTCCCACCTGGATACGTTCAGACCTGTCCTGTTCCCCTGTTAATTATTTGCATGATACATATTCATCAGATGCACATGCAAATGAGGCAGGGAGGGATAACTAATTATTTTTGACTGATGGAATAGATGAAAATAATGAGCAAAATGACACGATAATGGTTATGAATGTATCTACAAGTTCAAAAGAATAGAATGTGAGAGCCCTGAATTAACAGCAATATGGATGGATGTTTGGAAACAGCTGACCACAGAAGGAACGAAGAGTCAAAAGACCTGTCCCTTGTGTGTTTTTCCAACACTGTCAAGCAATGAACTCTATTCTGACCCTATCTACCTGAGCCTGCCCCTCCAGGTGGTCACCTGTGCTTCTGACTGGCTGGCTACACATTGAAAGTTCCAACAACCCCCTCCTTTGGTTCATTTCATTGCTAGAGTGGCTCATAGAACTCAGAGAAACACTTTATTTATTTGATTGCTAGGTAATTATAAAAGGTTGTTACTCAGGAAGGGCCAGATGAAGAGTTACGTAGGGCAAAGTATCTGAGAAGGGGCGTGGAGCTTTCATGTTCTGAGTGCACAACTGTCCCTGAATCTCCACGTGTTTACCAACCTGGAAGTGCTTGGAACCTTCTCCCAGGCCCACCCAGTCTTTTGGGGGTGTTATGGAAGCTTTATTACATAGGCACGATTGATTTAATCATTGGCCATTGGTGATTAACCTCAATCTCCAGCCCCTCTCCCCTCCCAGGAGAAGTTTGGATGGTGGGAGGACGGGGATAAGGTTTGAGCTGGAATTTCCAACCCTCTAGTCATGGTTGGTTCCCCCAACAACCAGCCCCCATCCTTAGGTTACTGAGGGGCTTTCCAAAGGTCACTCCATTAATAGGAGCCTGAAAAGGGTTCCTTATGAATGACAAAAGACACTCCTTATCACTCAGGAAACTCCAAGGGTTGGAGAGCTTTCTGCCAGAAACTGGGACAAAGACTAAATATATATATATTTTTTATCATGCCACAACCTGTAAATGTATATGTTGAAGAAAAACCTAGGCGGGAAGAAATAAGAAGTAGTTGAATTTAGCATTCTCCAAGTTACCATTTAAGAATATGATTCTATGTAGGGGAAGTATATTGGTCCTAAGGCATGCAAAAAAATTGGTAATTGTTCTTACTGAATACAATTTGAAGATGTAGAATCATTTTAACTCTTGGCTTGCTCATCAGGACCTACAGCCCTGCACGTCCCTCCCTCTCTCCTTGGCTGGGTCAGTCTCCATATAGCTAATCGTGTCAGTTATTCATTGCTGCAGAGCAAACAATTCAAAATTTAGTGACTTAAAATAAAAGCCATCCTATTTACTCATAAGTCTGTGGGTCAGTAATTCAGGGTGAGGTCAGCTGGGGAGGTGACTTTTGCATGTGTTGCCTGGAGTCACTCAGAGAGGCTGCAGTCTTGCAGGGGTGGGGGGGGTTAGTTGGGGGCTAGGTGGTCTCGGGAGTCCCAGCTAGGATGGCTCATCCTGTTCTATATAGTTTCATCCTCTAGTGGGCTAGCCTGGGCTTCTTCCTGCAGCAGTGGTCGCATTTCAGGGGGACAAGAACAGAAGGTGCAAGACCTCTTGCGGCCTAGGCTTGGAAATCGTACAGCATCACCTCTCCAACATTCTATTGGTCAAAGAGAGTCACAAGGCCGCCCAGCTGGGATGGGTGGGGAAAGAGGTTTTACCCCTTGATGGGACCATCTGCAATGGCTTTGTGCTATTTTTCATCTTCCACATCAGGAAATCCATCTAACTTTATCATCTCGTGTACTGATGCCTAGTCTTCTGTCTGTATCCGTTGGTGATGACCGTCCAACGGGATGGGAGTGAAAACCCTTTCCAGAAAGATTCCAGCTGTGATGGGGCAGCTGTGGCCTCATTACGGTCTTTGTGGTTGTTGACAAGGTCTGGCACATCAAACCTTTTCTGAAACTCTGTCGCCTGTATCTCATATGAAGAGGAGGTAGAATGGTCCCAATTTGCTATCCACGACAGATTGCTAGGGAAATGGTTGCTTTTTTACACTCAAGTGGCTTTTTCACAGCACCCTTGCTGATCAACTAGTGTTAGCTGAAGACCAGTTAGCATGCTGACATTTCACTAAGAGTTGTTATCTCTAGACACCTGTGGATGAACGTGCTAATGAGAGACTTTTCTTAAGGGCTCTTAGATCCATGATTATTCTGAGCCACAGTTGAATGCAAACATCATCAGAACAGTGTGTTATGCTTAATAGCCTAGAATGTCTCAGTAATACTTAATCTCCTTTATGCTAGTGACAGATCCGCCTCTGAAATAGGAATGCAGCCCTGGACGGGGGGGTTGTGGGTGTGTGGGGGGGAACAGCAGCTTAATCATCAAGCCTCAGGTAGGAAAGCACCAACAAAGAATGACTTCCCAGCCCCGGGACGCTTATAGAGTTGATCTATTTCCAGTCTAATCAAGACAGCAACTGAAGTAATCTTTTTCTATCAAACATCATTATTCAAACCATTTATGGAATAATTCTGTGAGAGGAGCTGTTCCTTAGACTTCCTTGGTAGAGTAGGTGGCCAGTGGAAAGATTCTACATATCCCTCAAAGCTCTAATCAAAGAGAGACTTGGGGACCCACACTGGTTACACAAATCTGATGACCAAGCATCTGCAGTTTGTTCAAGTTCCTACAGGATCAGTGTGATCCTTGAAGTCTACCTAATACCAGACCTTAAACCCCAACCTCAGGGTATTTTTACTCTTCCCTTCTTGAGGTTTCCATGTTCTGTGCGGACTGTTATCAGTTGTGGCTGTTACTTTATCAGTCAATTGAAAGTATTTCTTTCTTCTTAACTTCTGGCACCTTCTTTTCCCCCACACTGCCTCTCCTTTTACCTTCTGTCTTCCTTCTCCCATGGGACTTGTTTCCTGGATAAGTTAGGATTTGGTGCTTGGAACAGAATCCACAAAGGGATTTAATTAGGGAAGTGGTGGGAAAGCCAGAGAAGTGGCATTTTAGGTGGAGCCTCCAGGAGAAACTTCTAGAATGCCAAAGAACTGACCACCAGAGAGCTCCCTCTGCTAAAAATCAGGAAAGTAGGGAATCAGGAGGCTGTCCTAGAATCTGCTGAGTTCAAGAATGTGGCACCATAGCTGCGATCTAGGGCTGAAGAAACAGGGATCTGGAAGTCAGGATCGGGAAGTCACTGCTTCTGATCACCCACAAAGCAGGGCAGATGCTCCAGAAAATTCCACAATCCCTTGACCTGGCTTGCCTATAGAAAAGAATGAAAAGCAGCGTGAAAATGGTCACTCTCTCGCTTCCTCCTTGCAAATACCACACATGCAAATCTAAAGAAAGGAAACAATTTTCTAGCTGAAAGAATCTGGGAAATGTGGTAGCTTGGGGTTTTGTACCCTCTGCAGTGAGGGCACCCTGAAAGGAGAATGAACACGAGTACAGTACAACTCTCACCGCTCATTCTCACCTCTGATGACATTAATTAGAATGTCTAACAAACAAGCACGTGCCAAGCACTCTTAAACTCATTTTCAACATTATTGCACTCGATGCTTACATCACCCCCCTAAATTAGGCACATTTCCCCCAGTTGTCCAAATGAAGAAATGGGGGCCAGGGAAGTTAAGCAATTTGCCCGAGGCCCAGAGCAGTAAGGGGAGACTGGGAATCAGACCCAGGTTTGAGTGATGCCGAAGGCTATACGAGTCAAAACCTACCTGGTGCCAAAGGCTATGATCTTAACCACTATGTTAGACCACCTTACAGAGGTGCCCACTCCGTCCCCAGAACTGTGGCCCAGTGGACCTGGCACATAAGAATCGTTTTCCATTTCCCTTTCTGGAATTTTGACCATTTGCTTCATTCACTTAACCCACTCCAGCGAGTTCTGGATCCCGAGTAAATATGGGCCAGCTAGAAGTCTGATGATACTCTTGTTACACGACATTAACCTTGGTCTCACCACCCATATGCCAATTGGTTTTCTAAGAAACCAATTATTCTCACAGAGAGACTCAAAAAGCACTTAGAATCTAATGGCATGAAAAAGAGCTTGAGAAGGATTTTTAGCTCCGTGTTCATAATCATCCCATGCATAATGAATATCATTCAGAAACATCAGGACAAAGAACACAGGCCCTCGCGTCCACTGCTGACCCAATGATAAAGAGCCTCTCCGTAGGTGAAAATCAAGACAAGGGCATAGCCTTACCCACTTGATTGGGCGCCAAGGGATATTTAAAGCATTTTCCTCTACTCTGATAAAGAATGTAATTTAGAATCTGATGGAAAAATCCCCCTCTGGAGGCTGCTTGAAGCATCTTTCTGTCATGGCTGATTACCAGACTAGTGTTTATTGTCAGCAAAACAAAAACACAAAAATACTGTTCTTGGCATCGTGCTCATTTTTTTTTCCCATTATAATTCAATCAAGGTTTAAATACTCTCAACTGAGCAATTCTTCATTCAAAGAGAATGCTGCAAGAATCCACGATGGATGGAAGCGGGTGGCCACTCAGACATTTCACCTGACTCGGAACCCGACCCATCCTTCTGGTGATGGGCAGGCTGGGCCTCCACCCTTGAAACGTGTCCTTCTTGGACACAAACACCTCGAGAGAGCTTCTGGTTCTCAGAAGGAATCCTTTGACACACACACTGATCAGTAAGAAATGCTTTCGGGAGGCAGGCTCTTTCAGAACTATCACTTCCTAAAAAATGTAGCCAAAGCTGCCAGGAAGGGTTATTTTTATCTGAAGAGTCCCAGGGGCTACACCCTCCTCAAGAGGATATGATAATGAAAATACACCTTCCTTCTTCCCCTTTTAGGATCTCTTTACCAACAGTAAATGCTCTCAATTAGCCATGAGGTACATTTCTGCCTAGAAGTTACCTCGACTGTGGGTGGTGATTCATCGTGAGTAAGAGTTAATGCTTCGGCATCATCAGCGGGGAGGGTAAGAAGTCCTCTCATCAGTCAGCTTGTCTGCTCTTTATAGCTTCACGGATAATAATGTAATATCCCACATTCGCACCCAAACACTCAACTCCTTTTTTTGTTTCTAATATAATTATTTGGAAATTCTTCCTAACTCCCGTGTGATGCATGGGAATTGTTACTGTTTTCAGATATGAATGGTATTTGTTATATTCAAAGTCCAGTCTTCTTGGGGTTAAATAGTTCTAGTTCATTTGGCCTTTCCTTTCCCTCCAACGTTAGCAAGTCAGCTTAGTGACTCATCTCTAAAAGTTCTCCCGGTTTCGCATATTCCTGTTCTCTAAAACCGTGGGCAAGTTCTGATCCTCTGGAGTACAAAGTGTCTACAATGTCCCAGCCTCCATATGTATAAAAAGAGCATGTGTGACCTGCCCTGAACAGGGACCGACTCTTCTTGAAAATAGGGATGTAAGGTAGGAAAGGGATTTATCAGCCCACCTTGCATGTGAGTGAAGAGGTAAATGGTAGTATCTGAGCCTGAGCTCAAATTGTGATAGAGCCAAAAATATATCATAAATGGACACTGTACACTCAGCTATGTTCCTGGTGCAAATCCAGAAACAGTGACTCAAAACTTCTCCATTCCAAACATTCTTTTACCAGTTATGTTTCCCAGTATCTCTTGTAAACTACTTTCCTTTAAAGTTAAGTTTATTTACATTTAATCTGTTTGAAATTCCGTGTTTTAGGGGGTGCCTGGGTGGCTCTCTCTGTAAGCATCCAACTCTTGATTTCAGCTCAGGTCATGATCTCAGAATTGTGAGATCAAGCCCCGCGTCGGGCTCCACACTGGGCGTGGCGCCTGCTTAAGATTCTCCCTCTCCCTCTCCCTCTGCTCCCCCCAAAAAAAGAAAAAGAAAAGAAATTCAGTGTTCTAATTTTTTAACCTAATGGATGGTTAGCATTTTGCCAAAAATTTATGTTTACTAACAAGTGTTCAAAATAGATTTGCTATCTCATTTTTTAAAAATGTTTTCTCATAAAATGGAAGACAAATAGTACCAGTGGGAAAGCCCACACCCTGAGCGTGCTCTGCTCATCTGTCTGTAGCTGTCTCCAGGGAGGGCTATTTTATTAAACCTGAGTCATGTACTGACACAAAATTCACAAAATAATCTCCCTGTATGAGCACAAATTGTAGAACAACACAACCCATCCAGGGCTATGGAATATGTAGAAATAAACCGATCAATTTGTCATGTGGTTTAAAAAAAAAAAAAAAGGATGAGAGTAAAGATGTCACCTCATATTGCCGGTGAGTAAGTATTTAATTTCCTTAGCTAGCCATTCCCTCCCCATATCTAGGGTGATATAGCATCATTACCCTTTGGCTACATCATTCTAAAAATAAACAACCACTAAATTCACGATTTTCTGTCTCCCTTACCTTCCTCAGTGTTTCTTCAGAGGTGTCATCTGTGAATGAATGGGCTTCATAGCAAGCCCTGGAGAAGTGTAAGTGATTTTTAAAAATCTGACGGATATGTGCCTTCCTTGATTACATTTGGAGGTACCAGAATGTTATTGTCTGACTTGAATATTAAGTATCATCCGCATAAATTGCTGTATCATATTGGCCACTCACACCTGTTGAATGAGGCTCCAGAACACTAGGCATTCAACACTGATGTTCCAACCTATCTCCAACAAAAAGCTTTAAGCACACCCCCCAGCCCTATCAGCATCATGGAAACTGTGTCCGTAAGTGTTTCTTTCCAAGAAAAGTGCTTTCATTCATAATTTACATTTTCTCATCAGAGGAAATTTTTTACTCATCAGATATACCAATATGTGGCAATCAGATGTTTTGATGAACATGAGAGGTTCAGAATTCTGTAATGAGTTGATAAAAATCCAGTCAAGAGCATGAAACCTTGAGATTTTTGTTAATCCATGGCCTTGCTGTGAGTCAATGAAAATTTAAGGTACTGATCTCACCTCCACCATGCCTGATTCCCATGGGTTCTTCCTCTACAGAATCTAAGGGTGTAGGGATGTAGCCTGGAACTCTGCTCCAGGGGACAGAACCTCCAAAGACTTTCTTAGGTCGCCCTTCCACTCAGTAACCCCAAGGCCCAGTATAAGAGCTGTGAAGACCAGGAAAACACAAAGTTACCTCCTCCAGAAGCTAAAAAGTAACCTAGTCTAATAAATATGGAAACCATGCCACAGTTGGGATTTTGTGGTTGATGATATTGGGTTGAGGTAGAGTATCTGTTACTGCTGTTTTGTTTTGCTTTTTCCTCCCATAATGTTCACTTGTTGAATGAGTCTGGGGACTGTTTGGGGACCGTGACCTCAGTCACTCTGTGAGCTGATTCTCTCCCTTTCCTCTATTTTCCCAGCCTCTCATAAATTCCCAGTTGTGTTAGAGTTCTACTCTTTCCCAGTCCTCATCCTCAATCCTTTACCACCTCACAGCAGGACTGGGGGCTTCAGTGACTTTATTATTAAATGAGGATGCTGGCAGGGCTGAAGCTAAGCTTGTAATGCATCTGGCACTGGAATTAGACACTTATCTCCCCTGACTTGCATGGGACTAGGGTCCTCTAGGGCTCAGACCCTTTCAGGCACATCTAGAGACTAGGGGAGAGGGAACCAGGGAAATGGCAAAAGCCAAATTAGAAAGGGGGATTTTATTTTATTTTATTTTTGAAAAGAGGATTTTAGATCTCTGAGAGAAAACACAACTTGAGGGAAGAAGACAAATCATACTCTTTCAGCCCCTAATGGTAGGAGGAGCGGTGAGGTTCCAGAAGCAGTGTGGTAGCTCTGCCTAATGCACACGCATCAGGCGACCGGGTGTGAAGAGCTGTACGTGCTCCTCTATGAGGGGGAAGGGGGTCATGTGGGAAAATTCAGCATAGAGGGGGAGCCGCTCCCAGACCTGTCATGGGTCTCCTTTGCTGGCATATCTTCAGCCCATCCCTGCAGTGCTGGTGTGGCCCAGGGTTCCCTTCCTACGTCCCTCCACCAGGGTCATCTCACTCAGTCTCGTGGGTCCAACTACCACATGTATCCTGATGACTCTCAATCCCTTTCTGCAGCCCAGACTTGCCCTTTGTGCATCTGGATGTGTATACCCACTGCTCACTCAACCTCTACATCACAGGGCCCCACAAATTTGAATATATCCAAACCAAACTCCGTTTCCTACCCGCCTCCACATTCCCCCACCCACTCCTGTGTTCCCTATCTGCCCAATGGTGCAATGTTGTCAGAGACCAGTCGAGCGTTTAAAAAAATGTGGTTCCCTGATAGGGAAAACGTGGTGCTTTTTAAGTGCTGAAAATGGGGGAATTTGTGATGATTATGCTAATTCAGGCTTGAAAACTGTTACTCTGGAATGGCCAAAGTGAGTGGACAAGTCTTGGTTAAAAGGAAGCCCCATACAGAAGGTAGCCGCGCTTGGGGTGAGCACAGCATACCATATAGATTCGTGGAATCGCTGTGTTGTGTACCTGAAACGAATGTAACCCTGTGTGTCAACTACACTTCCATAAAAAACACACAGAAACACACACCAGTCTTCCGTCAGGTCCTGGGTGGCCTGTCCTTTCTGTTTCAGAGTCGGTGGCCACCAAACACAGCTTTGATATTTCTTTGGCAAGTCCCGCTCTTGCCAAGTGAAAAATTTTCCTTTTACAGCTTCTCCTCGGCCACCACGCACGAATTCTGGGGTTATGCTGGTGGTCTCTATCCCCGGGCACACTGCCTCCTAGCAGGCCTTCATCACCTCTTGTCCTTGATACTCAAGGCGTGGCCATAGGAGAAGCGTCCTCACCATCACTCGGGAGCTCGTTGGAAATGCAGAATCTTAGGCCCTGGCCCGGGCCGATGCAATCGGGGTCAGCTTTTCAACAACATCTCCAGGCAATTCATAAGCACAGGCAAGTCGGAGAAATACTGTCCTCGCTCATGTGCCTCTCACCATGCCTCTCCAGCTCATCCTCCAGCTCCTTTAGATCTTTCTATAGCGTAGCCGTAACCAGTGCACCCTGAACGGTTTTATTTGTCTAATATCCTGCATCCTGACTCCCCTTTGCCAAAACCTGTTGTTTCTAACCCTGGCTAAACACTGGAATCACGGGGATGGCTTTAAAAAAATACCAATGCCCTTGCCCCAGTCCCTGAAATTCTGATTTAATGGAAATGGGGGTTTGGTCTAACATTTAAGTTTCCCTCAGGTAATTTTAATGAGTAGCCAAGAACTGAGAACTGTGGACCCAAAGATGAAGTTTCAGTTCTTTATTATGGCCGGTGAGTCCCTCTAGCGTTGAACCCCTCGCTGGCCTTCCCTCTCTCACCACCTTGTGTCCGGCGTGCCTAATACTTAGCTGGTGGCCCAACATGTTTGTTGAATGAATGAGGTTTTGCAGCTCCTACACCTGGCATAGTGATTTCTGGAAAGAAAGTGTACTCCCTGCATTCTGAGAAACACAGAGGCTGCAGTGTTGGGAGGAACCAGGGAAGGACGGAAGATACATTTTTCAGTGTATGACAAAGCAAATGCCTCATTTAACACCAACCGGGGACTGCAGACAACCGTGCAAGAATCCCCTTTATGGTCCTATCAATGATTCTACACCGCGACAGCTTTTCTCCTCCCGGATTGGCGGGCAAACAGGAAGCAATGGCTCTTGCTACCCAATCAAATATTTTCTGCTTTTAACTGGGTAGCAACAGAGCTTTAGCAAAGGCACTCGATCCTAGAGATAAAAACATATACCTTTTTTATTTTGCAAATAGCTTTATTGTTTTTTTCCATTTGCTAAAACATAACATGCTTGTTTGTGGGTTTGTTTTTTTTTTCCTCATTTTTCTTATATTCCTAACCGGCAGAGAGGCCATTGCCAACCACACCTTGTACACAAAATGACTGTTAAAAACTTGGTCTACTTCATGTTGTTAAAAGCAAATCAGAGGCATTATGACATTTTATCTCTCCGGCATCTCTTAAAAGTGTGGACATTGCTTACATGCCATCACGCTGCGAGAAATCCAGAAACATTAGTACGATCACACTAACAAAACCATCCACACATTGCTGCTATCACACCCAACACCATTATCCAAGATTCCTGCTGACGTATCATCAGCTTCTCTCTTGAACAAGCTCTCCGGATTCTGTCGTTATTAACCTCACCCCCCAAATCTTTGGGCCCTGCTCCATCCATTCAGAACAGACCCTCTGGAAAAGTACTTCCTGGGAACACCCAGCTTCAAAAGAAGAATGAGTCACATTGAAAGTACATCGTCATGTCCATTCCTGCCTTACACACCGTTGGTGGAGAAAAGTCGTAACATTCTGATTTCTGGGAAATTAAGGCATCTGGTTTTCTCTTAAAGAGGAAAATCAGCAGGTCAGCTCACTTCCTTCATTCTCCATTTTCAAATAGGCTTTTCTCTCATGATTTCCTTTCCTGTTAAAACCATGCCCACATTTCTCCTTTCCTTGTGCCTCCCCTCCCCCTCATCTGCTGAAGACTAGCAGTGTGGTGCTCAAAATACCGAGTTAACTCACAAACACTTCTCTGGAAAATCTAGATGTGATTTCCAGTAACTTGGATCAAGCGTTTTCTTAAGCATTAGATTCTCAGTCTTAAACACAGTCTATTAATTATTCCATTGGCAGTGATGATGACGAGACGAGTCCTCGTCCCCCTTAGGGCAAATTCACTTAGCAGAAGGTGGGCTTTCCCCTGAGACCCATTTAAGGGAAAAGGGCATTAACATCGAAATGGATTTTTAAATATAAAATAACACTTATTTATTATCACCAAGTTAATTCTGTACAGGAATGCTCTGCGCATGGTTGAAAAACCATTGCCACCAACAGTCCCGAAGTGTTGGGACCACTGCAGGCAAATTCCAGAACATAGCTATATATACTATAGAAGCAAACACATAGTGTTTAGGACCCACACTGAATTTTCAAATAATACTGCTAACATTTATTGAGCAACTTGCCATGCCTCCATGAATCCTTAAAACAACTCCATGAGACAGGTATGATGATGTCCATTTTTCAGTAAGTGACTTGCCCAGATTGCACAGGCAAATATGATCCGAAGCCCTTATATTTCCCAGCCAAATACCCAGGACTCCGGCTCTCAGGCACCATGCTCGTCACTCTGAGGACAGTGTCTCACTTCCCTTCTCCTCTCCAAAGGGCATTGTTTCCTCATAACTCTGAAGAGACTTCTGGAAACATGAGACCATTCAATTACATGCAAATGTTTAGATCTGTTTACACTTGTTTATTTTTCTGGGGCAAAAGGACTAAGTTCAACAAAAACAGAAAAGTAAAAGTTAAGAACCACCCTTTTAAAACCCTATAATTGTTTAAAACTTCTGGGTATGCAATGGGCACCTATGACCTCTCCCTCCCACAACCTAGGTGCATGCACAGACACACACACACACACACACACACTTACATGCACACACACATACATGCACAAGCATGCAGATACACACATGCGCACGCACACGTGTACATGCACACACATACTTGCACACACATACATGCACACACGTGTGCACGCACGTACACACATGCACGAACACATACAGACACACATGTACATGCACGCACATACATGCACAAGCATGCAGACACGCGTGCATGCACACACATACATGCACACACGTGCACGCACGTACACATGCATGCACACACGTACATGCACACACATACATGCACAAGCATGCAGACACGTGCATGCACACACATACTTGCACACACGTACATGCACACATATGTGTGCACGCACGAACACACATGCATGCACACATACAGACACACATGTACACGCACACACAGGTGCATGCACACCGATGCACACACATGTGCACACGCATACAGGCACACACGTGTACATGCACACATGCACACACAATACATCCCTACAGAACCCCCACATCCTTCGTTTAAGTACCAATATGACAAATATTCCTCTGACCCAAGGGGTGTTTTCAAGACCAAGCTTGGCACAGCTCATATAACAACTAAAAATATGTCCAGGGGAAACCATTTTTCCCCAGAACAGATTGCCTTTAGAAATGAAAATTCAGAGCAGACGTTCAGGTGAAAATTTGATTACTCTTTCAGTCTGCTCAGAGGACAGCAGTAGTCGATACACAAATCCTTGGCTATAGATTCATTACTGACTCAACGAACACTAATTAAGACACCTTTGTTTTCACAGCCTGTGGGATTTTTGCCATGAAAGGTATTCTGCCCACCAGACTTGTGTCCCAGAGAGAAAATAACTGCCCACCTGAGCAGCCCGAGTGGCCAGGAAGGATGAGATTAAATCATTAGAACAAAAGCCAATGAAACAGTTATTGCAGGTGATAGCTGGACATCTGAGGAGAAAAAAATAATGAGCCTCAAACTCCAGAATCCTGCGGCTTAAAAATATGATTGTAAACTGAAAATTTTAGTAGCTGAATTCACCGTTCGCATCCAAATTGGTGGCCTCAAAAATCAAGAACGCCTCGGGCGCCTGGGAGACTCAGTTGTTAAGCGTCTGCCTTCAGCTCAGGTCATGATCCCAGGGTCCTGGGATCGAGCCCTGCATCGGGCTTTCTGCTCCCCAGGGAGCCTGCTTCTCCCTCTCCCACTCCTCGTGCTTGTGTTCCCTCTCTCGCTGTGTCTCTCTCTGTCAAACAAATAAATAAAATCTTTGAAAAAAAATCAAGAATGCCTCAATGAATAGAGAGAAGACAGTTATGGGGACAAGATAAGAGACTCAGATGATAGATTCAGGAAGCAACGTGGAAAATGAATGCCTGCACAGGCTGGGTATTTATTATCAAGGTATGGCAATAGTATTGTAGTTATGGTATGGGTGAGATCAATGCTGGCATTCTTAGGAGTGGAATGATAAAATGTCAAGGACTTGCTTTACAATTCTCAAACAACAACAACAACAACAACAACAAAACAAAAAAACCATAAACAAGCCCAAGCAGAATGAGGGAAAGTGCCATGAGATGAAATAAGAATGCTAATATGTTGATAATTGTTGAAACTGGATAACGGTGCAAGGAAGTTCTTTATAGTGTTTTAAAAGGAGTTAAGTTCAAACAAAGTGACAGAGAAGGGTAGAAAGTTGGGGGGGAGCAACAGAATGGTAGATCAGTCACTCTGAAGCTCTCACATCCACTGAAATGTAACTAGTTTCTTGATCACTTACAACAAACAAAAACCATAATGGTATATGTAGGACATACTAGAAAGGAAACGTTCAAGACCCCGAAAAAAAGAAAAACAAAAGCAGAGACCTAAATCTTGAGTTGGGAACACAAGCCATACATGGGTAAGTAGGAAGATTAATAATATATGACAATCCAATGGAGAAGGGGCAATCTTTTGAACAGATAGTTCCAGAACAATTAGACTTTCATATGTAAAAATGTAAATAGATACCTAAGCCTGATCCTTCCCTCACACCATGTACAAAATGAAACTTAAAATGAATCACAGACCATCTTGACGTTTTTAAAGGGATCAGGATTGGACTTGATATTCTCTTTTTACCCGGTCTCAGGTTCTTTCTCTCACCACGGATGAATTCCTGATGCGGAACCTAAGTGGAAGCCAACACAATGACTTGAAGCCTTCTTACGCCTAATTATCCCCACTAACCACCAACTGTTCTTCACGACAAAAGTCATGTTTATAGGGGCGCCTGGGTGGCTCAGTCATTAAGCGTCTGCCTTGGCTCAGGTCATGATCCCGGGGTCCTGGGATCGGGTTCCCTGCTCTGTGGGAAGCCTGGTTCTCCCTCTCCCACTCCCCCTGCTTGTGTTCAGTCTCTAGCTGTGTATCTCTCTGTCAGATAAATAAATAAAATCTTTAAAAAAAAATCATGTTTATATCATTGATATCACTGGACTCCTACATCCTACGGATGCCATTACTGCTGTTTGCCATACAATTCCCGTTCTACCCCCTTCCAGTCACATGATTGAAGTGCACTTCCTGTCTCCCTTGTAGTTCATTGGGACCACGTGGATAATTCTGGCCAATGAGCTATGAGGAAAGAGATGTGCGGCACTTCCAATGTCAATGATGGAATTACAGTGCAACTAGCAACATTCAGCCTGGGGGTTTGCATATCCATGGTGAGCGGAGGCACAACAACCACTGATGGACGCAGTGAGAACAAGAAACAGACCTTTGTTGTTCGGAACTTCTAAAACCTTGGGGTTGCTTGTTACCAGATGGTAACAAGCTGTCTCATTTCAATTAACACCACCCTTAGGTGGAGGAGATACCATTTTAATCACTTCCGAGTTGCATTCATTCCTTACCGAGCCCTTACTTTGTACTAGGAATTGTACTCGCTCTGGGGATACGGAAGCGCAGAAAGCACTTGCCTAGGTCCTTTGCCTGGGTCTGTGACTATAGATATAAAAATAGGGGGGAAATAAAAACTCTATTCACCTAAGTAATTTGGCTTGTCTGTTAGCCTCTCTGAGGTCAGTTCCCTCATCTATAAAATACACATAATGCCTACCTTGCAAGGGTTTTATAAAGATTAGCAACAATGCCTAGTATATGAAGAGGAAACTAAACAACAGCTATAAATATTTTTTTTCACATTTCATAAAAAAAATATTTTAGGCAAAGAATGAAAATGTAGCAGAAAATAAGGATTTAAATTCTCTGATTATCAGTTGCCATTTTTACATTATTCTTTATCCTAAGACATCTTGGTATTGGTGGTCCTTTTTCAATTTAGTGATTGGTACCAGTTGGCCTGCCAGCCCCGCTCTGACTAGTTTCGGGATCTGTAGCGAGTAGCCTGGGCTTCCTTGGAGACAAACCGCATCAGAGAGGAACTTGTGTTTACATGGGCCGAGCTTGCTAAGGACAAGTACCACCTTCCCACAAGCTCTCAGGAAGATCCATGTGAAAGTGAACCTCTGACGTGTTGGGATCTTTTCTGCATTGGGGACAGCTCAAAGGTGGGAGAGGCAGGGCGAGAAAAGATGTCGTCCCCAGAGGATCGGTTGGCCAGAGGGATTTGAGAAGGTATGCATGTGGCCTACACAATGATTTTCATCAGTGTGAATGAATGTGTCTCCGAGAGTGGGTGTCCATGATTCAGGCCAGGACCCAGTGCCTAAGCATGTGCATGATTTAGAAGTCTTCCCCTGCTTCCTCAGTGTCAAACAGAAATTGAGAAAAGAGGCTGCACATGGAGGCAGTTTCCTTGAGATAACCATCGCTGCCATCTCGAAACAGTCCCTCAACCCTCCTGGCAAGAGTGATGACATTTGGACCGTCTAGAAAACATGCAAAATAGCCAAGCATTTGCTTAATCTTTAGGACCTGAGCAGCAATGGAAAAACAAATTCAGTGCTCACACCCTGGAGAGCTAATCAAAGCCAGTGAGCTGTTGACTAACAAGTCTGAGGAATGGGCAGGTCTTAGGGTGTGAGGACAATGCTTTCAGCTTGGGTAGCTGGTGAGTATGCGGTCAGAAGTATGAATGTAAGCCCAGGTGAAAATGTTGGGGCTGAAGAGAAATATTTGGGAGTCATCCTTACATAAATAGTAATTGAATCCTTGAACATGACTGAAAATAATCCAGATTCTGGACAATGAAGGCAGGAGAGGTAAGAGGATGGTGTGAAAATCATCAAGATTGCTAAGAACATCAGGTCTTCTCCACAGTGCTGCTAGGAAAGAAATAAGAAAAATAAAGAGGAACTTTGGGTTGGTCCCTGTCTTTTGTTTCAGCCATTAAAGCCTCAAAGTGGCAGTTCTTCCTAAGGAGTATAACATAAAAAGTAAGGGCACGGGGTTTTCAAATCAGGTAAACTGGGATTTGAATCGGTTCCAAGATGTACTGCATGTGTGACCTTGAGCAAGTAATTTAATCTCTGAGTTTCAGTTTCTTCATCTATAAAATATGATAAGATCTACAACAAATAGCGGTTTGTTAATTAGAGAATGACATTAGATGGTGCATCTATATGCAGTACGATGCCTTGTAAATAATGTGTGCAAAAGATGTCCCATAAAAATAGTATGATTATGATTATAAAAGAAAGATAGCTAGGTGTCCAACAAAAATCTACACACCCTCTTCCGTGGTATAGAGTCGTTGCTAGAAAGTGGATGCCAAGGGGCACCTGGGTGGCTCAGTCCATTAAGTGTCTGACTCTTGATTTTGGCTCAGGTTGTGATCTCCAGGGTCGTGGGATCGAGCCCCATGTTGGGCTCTGTGCTGGAGCCTGCCTAAGATTCTCTCTCTTCCTCTCCTTCTGCCCCTCCCCACCCCTCCTCTCTCTCTCTCTCTCTCTCTCTCTAAATAAATAAATAAATAAAGTTAAAAGGAAAAGTGGATTCCCAGCCAGAGACTACATTTCCCAGGCTCCCTTGCAGTTAGGTGGCCATGTGACTGAGTTCTGGGCAGCCGAATGGGAGAGGAACGGACCCACTCAACTCCCAGGTCTGGCCCATACAACCCTGCCATGCAGTTCTTCTCCATTTTTTTCTCCTACCAGCGGATGGAGTGTCAATCTTGGAAGCCACATGTTGGAGAGAGTAGAGTGAAGCCTGGGTCCCAGAATTATGATGTGGAGGAGGGTTATCCTGCTGAACTCTTCAATCATCCACTTGTCATGTGAGCAAGAAATAAATTTTGAGTGTGTTAGAGCGAGCCATTACATACTTGGGGGTCTATTTGTTACCGCAGGTAGAAACAGCAAACAACAAATAAGGTGACAGTTAGCCTATTCTGATGGGTTTTATTTTTCAGTGACATGGCCCCTGAGCGTCAAGCATGTATCTAAGGGGTGCTGATAGATAATAGTATCATGTTAGTGCCTTCAGGCCCCACTTCTGTACTCATAAGGGTGCGAAAAACTCAGAGATGTCTACTCTAATCTTTAGGGAGGAAGAGAAGAAATTGATAGTGTTAGGGTTAGATATCACAGGCTTTGAATAGATCCCATAGGAAAGAAAGGAGGCTCTGAAAGAGGCAGGGCATAGGAGGTTGAAGTTTGCAGAAGTGTGGTCAGTAAGGAATTTCTTGTGGCAGTGTGCCAGGGGGATTCAAAAACACAGGTGTTAGGGGGCACCTGACTGGCTCAGTGGGTGGAGCATGGGGATCTTGATCTTGAGGTTGTGAATTCAAGCCCCACGGTGGGTGTAGAGAATACTTAAAAATAAAATCTAAAAACAACAACAACAACAAAAACCCCCCACAGATGTCATATATTCCTTTTTATGTTAATTACATTGCTGAAATGTAAACCTTCTCCCAAAACTTAAACAAGTTTGATTTGTACACACACACACACACACACACACACACACACACTCTATACTATATATCTCTAAACGTAGCACACAATTTTCTGTAGCGATATGGCTGAAAAGCTTTGGGAAAGTCAAAATGTAAAAGACTAACTACATTGTGCTCAGAAGGAAGGAAGGGTAATGGTAATCATGAAAACTTAGTGGGGCAGGAGGTGGAGAGGAGAGAGTGAAAAAAAAAAGAAGGGTCAGACTTTGCCATTGTTTATCAGTGTCCAGGAAGAAATCCACTTGATTATGGTATATCCATACAATGGAAAAATCAGACATCTTGGAAAGATATCCAAGGTATAATATTAAGTGAAAAAACAAGGCATACGATGGAGTGTCTAGAGTACTACCAGAGGTTCATATAAAATATGAGTGAAAGACATACACAAACATGTATATCTCTACACATATAGAATATCTCTGGAAGGAAGCTCGGATATTGGCAGGGATTGGAGAACTGGGAACAGAGGTGGGAGCATGATTCGGTTTTCACTGCATCCTCTTTTTTTATTTGAATTTTTTAGCATGTGCATGTTTATTATTATTTTCCAGGAATAATAATAAGTAGTAAATAAAAAGAACAGTAGATAATCTGAAAAACTCTTTTGTAGTTTTGTTTTGTTTTGTTTGACTTGAGCAAGTCTGCTACACACACAAAAACAATGAAGGGGTGGATAAAATTGGATGTGCATTCTAAATTCCTTCCTTTCCCTCTGACTCTAGCTGTACCAAGGCCCTTTCTAAAATTATAATTGGCTTTTCATATACATAAGTCTAAAAAGAGAAAATGACCTGCCCAGGAAGTACACTGTCTTCTGGTCCCCTCGTGGTTATATTTCTTATTCTAAATCGATCATCCCCTCTTGGAAGTTTGACTATAATAATTGTGTTCCTCTATGCCTCATCAGCATACTTACATCTGAAACTCCAACCGGAAAACCAGATCTAGTAGGGGGATTTGCCCTGGAGAGTGACAGTTAGTCAGTCTGGAACACTCCATTTGCCGAGGGGGTGGCTAATGGCCAGAGGAGAGGAAGAGCAGGTTGCCTAAGTGGCCCCCATGCCTATGTCAGCCATGCTCCCCACCTCCACTCCGCAAGCTCTTCCACTCGCCATTCATCCAGCCCTTTATTCCATGGAACCCAGGCCATTTCTGGCAGGAAAGGGAGAAATGCAAATTTTTCTCACTAGCCAATAGTTCTGTACCTCATGGGAGGGCTAAAATATTAGCAAAGGACCTGTCGTGAACCAAAAGAGACAAAACAAAAAACAAAAGCAAGCCTGAGCTATCCGGAGACTGTGTCATTAAAAATGATTTCATCCCACTCGGCTCCGGAGATGTGATTTACAGGAGGCAGTCAGCCTACCCGGGTGGTGGGAACTCATTTTTAATAAATGATAGCGAGTAGGTTTATCCCAACCTGTGACTATGAGTCACCGTATTTGAAGCTGTCTGACACCATCAGAAACAAATGACCTTGTCCAGGGGACTTTTTCTTTCAGGGAAACGAAGTGCATTTCCTGAAAGTGGGATTGAAGCACGAACGTCTCAGGTCAGATCAGCCAGAGAGGCGTGGGCCTGTCAACAGAGGACCAGACCACATTGTCGCCAGGGTCCCTTCCTCCTCAAGAGGTCTGTGATTCAGCGTGCTTGGAAACCTGGTAGGAAGAACAGCATTTAATTCTGACTAAACCTGAGCTGTGGTGGGAGAGGAGGTTGCGTTACGTTTTTTGGGGAAAAAACGATACACTTGTGATTCCTGCTGTCGCTAATAATAGTGCAAATTAATAACAGGCCCAAAGCTCAGCAACCATTTGTCGCTTCAGATTCCCTTTCACTGTGACGGAGCACCTTTCCCAAGGGTGAAAGGAGGAGACTGTTCACAGGCGCACGGGTGTCTGTGATGTGTCAGGCTAGGGGCCAGGGACATGAAGGGGGATTCTTTGTGAATCCCCGCAGATGTAGGAGTGACAGGGACAATGGCACTGTCAGAGGCCACAGTGTCACCCCTTTGACGGACACTTGCCTTCCACAGTCTGGGAGCTGCACAGAGCTCAGCTTGGGGCGACTGGGGAAGGTTTTCCAGAGGCAGTAGTGAGCGGCCTACTACAACCTCCTTCTCTTCTCTTCTCCCCATTTCTTCTGCTTGTTTGCTTCTTGCTTGAAAGGATCATTCTAGGGGCACCTGGGTGGCTCAGTCGTTAAGCGTCTGCCTTCGGCTCAGGTCATGGTCCCAGGCTCCTGGGATTGAGCCCCGCATCGGGCTCCCTGCTCAGCAGGAAGCCTGCTTCTCCCTCTCCCACTCCCCCTGCTTGTGTTCCCTCTCTCACTGTGTCTCTCTCTGTCGAATAAATAAATAAATTCTTAAAAAAAAAAAAAGACCATTCTATCATCTAATAGTGCATTTTTTTAAGGCAAGAAGAAACAGGTGTTTGGGATCAGAGAGAAATGGGAGTGGCGCTTTCTCTATCAGCTAGAAGAGGGAAGACTGAGATTAGAGTCTGACTCTCAAGCCCAAAGAAGAAGGTAAAGTACGGGGGAGGTAGGTCCGTCCAAAGCCAAGCAACCTAAAACTCACTTTATTTCCAGTCTTTGTTTTGTTGTAATTTTGGCCCAAACAAATGATGCCAAACAGACACAGTAAACACTTGTGTGCATGCACACCCATGTGCACTTGCTTATATCAACAGGAAAAATCTCTAGAAAAACACGCAAGAAATATAACTTTCTTTGCTTCCAGGAGGGAACTTCCTGTACCTTCTTCCTGTTGAATGAGGTGGGTAGATTACCTATTCAGGCTAAACATCAATAAACTGTATAGAAAACAGAATGTTTCTTAACTAATGGGTATAAGGAAATGGTGGTTCCCATCTGAGAAGTAATGAGTATGATGTGATAGGGAATTGAACCTTTCAGCAAATGAAACACTTCTAGATGAATGTCACAGTAGGAGGTCTCACAATCAGATACACACACACACACACACACAGCCCACTTCCAATACATGGCGGCATAAAATGTTGTGGTTTTGAGATTCAAGAATATGTAAATCTTTAATATTTCTATTTTAATAGTTGTACAAGTAACACATGCCAGATGTAGAAGATACTGAAAATATTTTTCTTAAATAAAATTACACTTACTCCCACAATCAGAATGAACTACTCCAAGTCCTTGCTCTGCCTATAGATGAAGTAGAGTCAAGATACAAGACCCCTTTTTGGTCCTCTCTGACAAAACCTCAGTGTAGAATTGGCCCAGAGGGAGAAATCCCTTTAAAAAATCTGCCAACCCCAAATCCATAGCTTGATGTTTTGAATATTTTCCATTTTAAGTCTTTCAACAAATAAGGCAACATTTTTTTCTCTCTCTCTCGGGGTCATCAAGTATCTGATTCCCGCAGTGTGGAAGATTCTCTAGGATCCCTTCAGAAAATATCTGGGCCTTTCCTAATCTGGATGGACTAAGGTCAAGCTTTCCCTGAAAAGAGGAGGTGGGCCACCATTAACCATGGGCTTCTCTGTGGCCCACCAATGATAGAGAGGTTCTAACCTTGAACTAGGTCAGCTGCACCCTTTTCCCACCCCTGTACTCCAACACTCCCTCCAAAGAAATACAATTCTATTTGTTTACTGCATTATGTTTCTTAAGTTAAACTCCCTTTGGAGGGCTAAAGTAAAGTGAAATCCCGAGATGCCATCAACAGAAGGATGAAAGGTGTATTGTTTAACACTGTTTAGAGGTATAGTCCGTCAATATGGCACACAGCGATTCACACCATGTGCACATTAGACTCACTTTCCTTTACATCACACTGTGATGGAGTACCGCAATTAAAAGCAGGGCTTTGGAGTGAACCAGCCCAGGATCCCATTACTGGTGCTGCCAATTATTTAATTGGGACTTTGGGCTACATTTTTATTCTCTTAAGTCTCTATTTCCTCATCTACAAAATCAAGATAATAATACCTTCCTCATGGAGTTTTTGTGAGATTTAGATGAAAAGATATTAAAACATGAGCCCAGTGCAGGAAGCATGGTGCGCACTGAGTCAACATTATCTGTTATCGTTGTTCACATATTGTGGAAACAAGAGTGACTGTCTCCTAGGTGAGTCAACATTGGTCATAGTTTCCTGTCCCTTTCTGCCCTTGCCAGTCTTTGACACTTATTCTCGTCCGTTGGGAATAGAGAAAAAAAGATCCATTTAATTCCGTGTGTCTGGTTTTTCTTTATTGGGTTCAAGCGGTTGAGTGAAATTGGGTTTTAAAATATCTATGAATTTCAAATGCCTCTGTCAGCTTTGGTGGCATTTCCTAACAATCACTGAGAGCCGGTTAATGTTTCTCTTATTTCATACAGGTTTAGCCACGTTTGGCCAAATTCTTATGTTCTATTTTTCCAGGTTCTAAAGCCCTTGACTTCTCAGGAGCCATAAAAGTAACAACTCATGTCTTGGGCTCCATCTAGTTCCATCCCTGCTACCCCCACGACCCAGCCGTATGAGTGAGCAAACAACCCATTGTCAGAAAGGAATGGATTTTATCATTTAGGATTCAACCCAGATCACACGTGAGCTGTCTTTAAGAAAACTCCAAACAATAAAAAGATGGCTTAAAATGTTTTTTTTTTTTCTTCTAAAATCCTAGATAGTCTGGGAAGCTTGGCAAGGAGTTTTCAAAATCCTCTTGGTCCCATGTGAAAAATGGAGAGACCACCGACATCATCTCCCAGCTTCCCCAGACAAGAAGAGAACATCCCAGTTGCTCAAGGACCCAGCAAGTGACTTCAGAGGACTCGGGAGTGCCCACCCACTCTTTTCTAGATCATTGTGCGAAAGGGCCCAAGGTCATAGAATTTGGAATTTTTTTACATAACAGGACACATTTCCTATATCCCACAGCAGTGAGAAAAGTCAGCATGTAAGGCACTTGTGTTCAAAACGAACACTTTCCCACCAAAATAAAGATAGAGCCATGTAGATTGGCTTAATTCCAACTTGCTTGATATGTTCTGTAAATTCCTCCAGTGTGTTCCTAAAAGGAGACTATGAGAACACGTACTGTACTCCCACGGCTTTTCCCCTCCCCCCCCATTCTGCTCCTACCATTCCCACCCCACCCCTACCAAATAACAATAACCAAAAAAAAAAAAAAAAAAAAAAAATTTAATAAATAGGATGCCTTGCATTTGCGTGATAGGTTTTCCTAAAAGGAGGCTGTATCCTGTTTATTATGAGGAGGCAAACTAGAACGGAGTAACTTAAGCCATTAATACAAGGCACGGATGTATTAAATAAAACAAGGGCTACAGGACCAAGAGTGAGTTCTACCGCCAACATCTCCACATTGAGGAAATGAAGAAAGAAGAAGAACACAAAACCCCAGCCCCAGGACATCAAAGCCTAGTAAATAGTGGCTTTTTGATCTAAATTAAGAAGAATCTATAAGCTAGGAGTCAGGAGCAGCAGGACAGTTGCTGAGAAGGCAAAGCAGGTGAATAGAGAAGGGGAGGACTTGGGTGACTGAGGGAGGAGGGGGGGAGGCTGTCAGAAGAGGGGACTTAATTTCCACTGGTAGGGCGGCCATCCATCCCGGCTGGCCTGACGTGATCCCAGGTCATACCTGTAGACCCAGTTTAAGGAGTAGTGACATCTCCTTTCCCTCTCAGAACTGTCCTTGTTTGGATGATAAGTTAGCTCTAGTCACCCTACCAATGGGACACATTATCAAGGCATTAAATGTTCCACGAGGGACAATAAGGAAGATTCATTTTCTCTTTTTAGAAGAGACAAAATATAGGTGAGTGGATTGATATTCCACTGAGGCTGCTGCAAAGCATCAGTACCAACAGAGAAGAGTTGATAAGGCACAGAGCGGAGCCCAGGGCTATTATTATCCCTCAGGGACATCACAGCCTATTACCACGCTTTGCCCTTTGAACTCCCTGTGTATTTGTACTTGCACTGTTGTCACCACTTATAACAGTCTGTCTTATACTATAGCTATGTGCCTGTCGTACCTACAGAGTATTTCTTCTACTCAGAGGTAAATTCCTTAGGGTAGAGAGGATGCCTTTTTCCTCCTCTTTGTATCCTCACCCAGCGACTAGAAGCGGTTTGTACATAGAGAAGTAAGAAATTCTTATATCTCCCATTAGAATGTTATAATTGAGGCTGCTAGCTGCCCACCAAAATCCGTTTCATCCTTATTTCTGGGCACATAGCTGACCACATTTCCCAGACTCCTTTGCGGTCAGGAGCACTCCATGACTAAGTTCTCCATCAACAGAATGTGAATGGAAATGGTATGTGTCACTTGTAGGTTTGAGCCTGGGAAAGCGGTTGTGTCTCCTCTGTATTCTTTTGTTCCTTCCTTCCAGCAAACCCGCCCACCATCCAAGCTTCACCCGTGTAGCAATTATAAGACCCTGGTTGATGGCACAAAGGACTAGTGGAAGGAAACTTGGTCCTTGATAGTTTGTGTGGAGGAGAGCTGTCTGCCAAACTGGAATGTTCCCTTGGACTGTTATGTGAGAGAAAAATAAAATTCTGTCTTCTTTAACCACTGAATAATCACTATGTCTCTATTATTATAGCTAGCCCTGACCCAACTAATAGAAATATAAACTCCAGTAGGTTGGGGATCTTGTCTGCTTTGTGCCTGGCAGGAAATAAGCATTAACGAGTATTTGTTAAACTAACTTCTGATTTCACCAAGCCACTGTGTGATATTCTTTGATTTCACAAGCAAAATTTTCTATGAGAAGAAAAATAAGAAGCACTTATTCACCAGTGTATATGAACTCAACTGTTATTTGTATCCATGTATCAGTCAGTATAAGCTAGGTTATGCTGCAAGAACAGAAACCCCCCAATCTAAGTGCTGTATAAGAACAAAGTTTTATTTATTGCTATCATTTACCCGTCCATCATGGGTTTACAGGTGCATCCTGCTCATTGTGTGATTCAAGGATATAGAAAGACGGAGTACCTCCCAGCTAAATGTCAATCACTGCCACAAAGAAAAAAAAGATGGCTGTGGAGGGTCTTGAACTAGCAATTAAATGCTCCATCTAAAGTGACAACTGGCCTGGTTTTCTAGAGACTGTCTCGGTTTAACGCTGTAAACCCCACATCCTGGTAAACCTCTTCGTCTCAGGCAAATTGGGGTGGTTGGCCACAGTTCTAGCCCAGAAGTGACACATATCATTTATATTCACAAGCCAATGTCTAGAACCAGTCAGCTGGCTTCACCTAACCACAAAGCGGGGCAGGGAAGTGCAATCTAAAAATATGGCCAGAAGTGGAAAGAACCAGAAATAGTTGCCAACCAACATTAGCATAATCCCTTATCATGAATTGGTAACCTTATTTTTTTTTCAAGATTTACTTACTTACTTTAGAGAGCTAGAGTGCATGAGTGGGGGTAGAGGGAGAGGGAGAAGAGAAGCAGATTCCCCACTGAGCGGGAAACCTGACAGGCTCATGGGGTTTATGGGGCTCAATCCGAGACCATGACCAGAGCCGAAACCAAGAGTCAGATACTCAACCAACTGCGCCACCCAGGCGCCCCATAAATTGGTATTCTTACTTCTAAATCATTCTCTCACGAGTTTTTTTTCTCCTTGCTTTTGATTCTATGGGAACTTGGTTATATAAGTAAATCCTGAATTTGGCTCAGAGTACTGAATTCCCACCTCTATGCTGAGTTACGCAGGCTCTGTAGAAATAAATAAGCTATAAGCCCTGCCCTCAAAGAGTTTAAAATTATTAGGGGAAATAAGATACAAATATTATAATGTAAGGTAGAAACAGAAGAATATACAGAGGCTAGGGCATTAAGAATAGAAGCAATCACACCCAGCTGAGAAGACATTCTGAAGAGCAACCCAAGAGGAAGAGTATTACCCCATGATACCATTCTCTCCATTTTTCTTCATCAGATGATAGTAGCCATTAAAACCCATCTGCCTTAAACGAGTTGAAAACCATTCTCAACCTTTCTGTATGGAAAATGAAGAAAATATTTTGCCTTGAGAAATGTTTGGCATTTCCCTATTCCTGGTTGTGATCCGTGCAGCCTGAGAAGAGCCATTGTCATACATACTATTTTGGGACATCTAAGCCCAATGTTGAAAAAAGGACAATTACACCAAGTCAAGGAGAGAGATTTAACCACAAGTTGTGTTCAAATTGGATTCCGTTCAGTTTTGTGGTGGCAAAACAGTCCTGCCTCCTACACAGGCTTTGTGGGTTATCCTCCAAAGCCCTGTGAGGTTCCTCCATGTGATTAAAGTCACCAAGAAGTTTTATGATTGAAAACTCCCCTTTGCCTAGGATTTATTTAGCTATTCCTCTGACACACTCTCTCTAACTCGAGCTCCGGTGGGAATTGTACAGGGAAATTTACTCATAAGTTACAAAACCAAGCTAATATGACAAGCAGAGAAGAGCCATCTGGCAAATTGTTTGTAAAACACTTTCCTTGTGTTTGTTAAATCCTGTTTCCTTGTAAGTCACTTACCAGGAGACCTAGCACACACAGCTGAACCAATGCTAAAAGTCCCCCAAAGCTTTCTTGGTGAGTATCAAAGGCAGGAAAAGAGTTAAAGCCTTCCAGGTATAAAATGCAGACTTAAAAAGGAAGATTCCTTCAGCGTTAGGCATTACGAAAGAGATGCACGCATTATGAAGGACTCAGAAGCTTCTAGAACTTCTAATACCTGACATTAACAAAACCAGCCTTTGGTAGCTTAAAGTGCCAGCCTGCTTTCTTGGAGTTTACAAGAAGTTGAGAAGGAGAGAGAGAAGGGTGGATATGGACACACACACACACACACGTACACATGCACGTACACACACACACACACACACATTCCCTCAGACTTCCAAGGTAGAGCCAAAGTTCTAAGATGGTTAGACATGCAGCGCAGCATTCCACCCAGAACAAGAGGTATGAAAATGAAAAGGCCTCAGACTCTCATGGAGCTGATGGTGGGTAGGGAGCAGGAACCATTAGATAAAATCCAATCAAGCCCAGCACAGTCTTTAATAAAGCACCAAACGTACTCCATTGCGTTTCAAAGCACAGCTTACATCTCTCTTTGGGCCCTGGGACTATGAAATGCTGAAAGACTTTAAATGGGTCTTGGATTAGCATCTGATAATTAGCAATCCCCATTTCTCACTTTGGTCTTTATTCACAGCTTAATTAGTAAAGACCACATTGACTCTTGGGGTTTGGAACAGCAAAGTGGAGCTTCACGCCGCAGCCTGCCACGCCTTTCTCCCTGCCCCCTTCCTCCCCTCTGCCTCACTCCCTCCTGACACCAGAAACACAGGAGTGGCCCCAGCCCAGCCTCAGCTGCTCTGACTGCTCAGCAGCTGACAGTGTGGGCCGGGGTGTGGACAGCTGTTGTCACCCGGGTTCCTACAGAGGGGAAGACGCCAGAGGTAGAGACCTGCAAAATGGATAAAATGTGTTTGAGTCAACGGAGGCGATGTCAGATGACAAATTTGCAAAACAGGAGTTTCCAGCCTGAAGCGAATGAAGGGATTTAGCAGAGCCCCCAGCTTCCATGGGCCCCCACGCGTGGGAGGTGCCCCACACCGCGTGCTCACTGACTTTCCATGAATTCACCCCACTCTAGGGTGAGTGATGGTCCTCGTGAATCCACTAGTGCTGGGAAGAAGATAGGGAAATGTACTGGTTAACATCCTTAAGTGCTGGCTGTCCCAGCCTCGTGGGTAAGGGGGGGGGGGGGCTTGTTTAAAGTCTTGTGTCAGGGATCATAAAGTTTTCTACTTCACTTTCTTTCTTTCTTTTTTTTTTTAAGATTTATTTACTTATTTGAGAGAGAGAGAGGGTGGGGGGAGGGAGAGGGAGAGAGTCCTAAGCAGACTCCGTGCTGAGTGTGGAGCCTGATACAGGGCTCGATCTCACGACCTCGAGATCAGGACCTGAGCTGAAACCAAGAGTTGGGTGCTTAACCGACCGAGCCACCCAGGCGCCTCTCTGCTTCACTGTCTCCATCTCTCTAGTGGGGATGGTCAGAGTCAACCCCACATCTCCTGCCGGCACGTACTGTCTCCACAACCTTAGCTTTGCCATACTTTGGAGAAGAATGTGTTGATATTTAAAGAAAGTTATTGGGTTTGAAAAGGTGGGACAAAGCAATGATCACCAGAACCAGAATGGTGAGGAGGACGAGACCAGAGAGTTCACCTAAGAGGCAGTCACAATTGGGATCTCAGGAGAGTTGATCAACACATGGTGCTTCTTCGTCCCTGGACTTTGAAGAAGAAAATTATTTAAAGAAAGATATCTATAAATATGATGCATTGGAAGGATTGGGAAGCTGAAAAATCAAACAGTTTTGTTTCAAATAAAGTTACCAAGTCCTGGACATTTTCATGCTGGCCTCTCCAGACAGCTTGGTGTCTAGTACACATCTTCAGAAATTATTTTTCCAACTGCACTTGTCAATTTTCTAATTGTCCATGTTGATAAGGGCTAAAGATCGTCTGATGACCTGAAACCTTATTGTACTGAGTCTGAGTGGTGCTTCCTCTTATTTTCAAAGCAAGTAAATGTCATCCCTATTTTCTTCTCATTAGCCATCTGAGCGGAAGAGACGAGACTGAAAGCCAGGTGCGCTGTGTATTACAGGACCGGTGTGGACTCAGGTCTGCTGTTTATTCAATGTTTATATTTTTGCCAGCCTCCTGTGGAGATGCTCCAGGACGTTTTCCCATCCACAAGGTCAAATTCCATTTCCATCCATTCACTGGAGCTGCTGAGTGATTTAGTCAAAAGCCTTTTTCCCTCTGTGCTCTCTCTGGCTTGACCCCCCCCCCCCCGCCCCGCCCCTCAGTCAAGTTGAAAGATTGAGCAGATCGGAGAAGCAGGAACGAGAAGGAAACAGGGTCTCTCTGGCGCAAATGTACCTCCCACCCCCTCCCCTGTTCACCGTGTCCAGCCCCAAGGTATCTGGTTTGAAGAGGTGGGACAAAGCAATGACCACCAGAACCAGAAGGGTGAGGAGGATGAGACCGGATAGTTCACCTAAGAGGCAGTCACAGTTGGGAAATCAGGAGAGTTAACTGACACATGGTGCTTCCTCGTTCCTGAACTTTGAAGAAGAAAATTCAGATCACAGGGGGCACCTGGGTGGCTCAGTCGGTTAAGCGTCTGCCTTTGGCTCAGGTCATGATCCCAGGGTCCTGGGGATGGAGTCCCGCATCGGGCTCCCTGCTCAGCGGGGAGTCTGCTTCTCCCTCTCCCTCTGCCCCTCCCCCAGCTTGCACTCTCTCTCAAATAAATAAATAAAATCTTAAAAAAAGAAAGAAAGAAAGAAAATTCAGATCACAGTGTTGCACATGCAAATCACATCACAGGTCCTGGCAAGCACTGTGCCTGTTGAGAGAGGAGGGGTAACTCAGGATAAAGAGGCACAGTGTCTGAGGGCCTGATGGCCTGTCCACGGTCTGCCCCCCCCCCCCCCCAAGGTACCTGCAGCCCCACCGCATGGCAGCGTCTACAGGGTCTTTAAGGAAGACAAGTGTTTAAATACGGACAAAGGAGGAAAGAAACGTTTGCAGTTTATCCAGGGTATTTGCTTCTCTTTCTCCTTTGTTTTACTCACAATATAGGAGGCCCCCGAATGAGTCGGGAAATATACGCAAACACAAAGTGTTCAAAAAAAGATGAAATTTGTGAAAATAGATGATGGTAAGGGATGGGGCGTAGGGGTGGCATTGAGAATGGTGGTGAGCGCAAAAGTGCCGCTCCTGGGAGAGGGTTCTGAGAAATAACTGGATAAATGGATATGTGTCAGTGTATATATTTTAGCGTTATTTGTAATAGCAAAAAATGAGAAAAAAACTATCAATAGGACATCAGCTAAATAAATGGTGGTATATCCCTAGAACAGAATACTATGGAGCCATTTAAAAACATCGTAAAAACAACATCGTTCATTTGCATTCGACATGGTTAGATGTCTACAGCGTGGTAAGTTTTTTTTTTTTTTTTTAATTTTATTTATTTATTTGACACACAGAGAGAGAGAGAGCACAAGCAAGCAGAGCGGCAGGCAGAGGGAGAGGGAGAAGCAGGCTCCCCACTGAGCAGAGAGCTGGATGTGCGGCTTGATCCCAGGACCCTGGGGTCATGACCCGAGCCGAAGGCAAACGTTTCACCGACTGAGCGACCCAGGCGCCCCTACAGCGTGGTAAGTTTAAAAGCAAGTTGCAGGGGCACTTCCTGTCCCCACAGGCCACCTGAGGAAACACGGCTTCCTCCCCAAATGACTGTCCCGACCCAAGTCCTCATCCAGCTGGCTGACGCAAGCTTTACTATTTCTTATCAAAATTTAAAAATCAGCTTTTTTTAAAAAATGTATTTGAACAAACTTTAACGAGCAGCTTAGGAAGGTCAACCATTCCCACCACCATAGGCTCCAATCCTGTGATCTGAGTTTTATTACCCCTATTTTTACAGGAAGAGCCCAAAGCTCAGAAAAGTTAAGTGCCTTCCCCAAGGTTACACAGCTTAACAAGTGGTAGAGCTGAGCTGTGAATCCAAGACCCACAAAGTGTTCTGACGTCCTTGGTGGTGTCATAGTGATAACCCCAAATATAAGAGAGAAGACTCAGGATCCATCCAGGAGCAGAAGTTCGAGGTTCTGTTTGTAAGTATTAAGAGTAAGGACACTTCATAATGACCCCAGGGCCAGGTTGTTCGGTAGCCTCAAAGGTAATCCCTACTAATCCACTGAAGATCTCTCGCTCAAGATCTATTTGGTTGGCTCTTGGATCTTTTCTCCAGAGCCACTGAGAATGGGTTATAGGCTCATGGCTGGTTTAGGGGCTGGTTAACAGAGCGTCCACTGATGTTGAGGTAAGTTGACCCAAGTTCCAGATCCCAGCGTCGCGTTAACTTGCTTGAATCAGATGGCGATCCTTTTGTTCATTTCAGAAGAACCCGTCACCACTTGAGCCTCCGCCACCTGCTAGGAGCAAAGTGGCCATTCTGAAGGCACAGCTCAGACCCCTGAGAGCCGGAAGTTCTGTGCTCACCTGTGACACCCGGACACCCCGTGTCCTCCCAGCTTCTGCTTCCCCTTGTCCGGGTCTAGTTTTCTCAGCTGGTCTGTCCCCGCTTCCCCTTTACCATTTCAGTCTCCCTCACTGGACATCCTGTCCATAGGAGGGCGGAGGCTGGACCGCACCCACTATCCCTCCCGGGGAGGCAGTGGGCCTGGCTCCTTCCCCTGAAGGTGCACCTCATCAAATAGGGTCTTTCGCAGGTAAGGGCATCCTCGGAGGGCCTTAGGTCATGGGCCTCTGGAGCATCTTTTTTTTTTTTTTTTTTTTAAGATTATTTATTTATTTATTAGAGAGAGAGAGCACTGAGCTGGGAGGAGAGGGAGAAGCAGGTTCCCCTTAAGCAAGTGGGGCATCTTTGATGAAAAACTCTTAGGAAAATATCTTTGAGGAAAACTTCTTGGTCTCTCTCTTCTGCGAATTTCTCTTTTTATGTTATTTTCTACAAGGGCACCTTTCTGAAAGAAGGGTGGGAGTGTGACTTTGACTTGCTTTTCTTTTTTTAAAAAAACTTAAGGAACACCCCCAGGTGCCCATAACTCCCTGTATTTGGTACCTCTGCTTTCTTTTTCTACCCTGTCAGGTTGCTCCCTTTCCATTCTTTGGATTCTTTTCTCAAAGAGGTGAGTGTAAGGGGATGAGTGTTTAGAAGCTCTATGTGCCGCGAACGCACACACGCACACACGCACGCGCACACGCACACTTTTGTTTATTCGCTACACCTTATCTCCTCTAATCCTCACAACAAATCCCTGGAGGGTTTTACCATCACCATTTTATAGATGAGGAAGCTGAGCCGTAGGGAGGTGCAGTAACTTGCCCTTGATCACTGCTACAGGGCTTGTAGAGTGATTTACAAGCACGTCAGTTCAAACAGCGTGAGCCTTGGACAAGATACCTCTCATCTATAGCACGGGCGCACCTAGCAAGTATTTAAGGACAAATTAGGGGTGACTGACAGACAAAGTGCCCTAATCAAGAATGAATACCTTCAGAGGCAGTGCCTTAGCATTTAAATCATAGTATGTCACTGTACACTAAAGAGATTATTAATTAGCATAAGGGATGCTAGAAATATTCCTATTGGTGAAGCGAATAGGTGATGTATTCTAAAATAGGTCACTGGTTAGAAAGATGACCCAGCCTCCGGTGCCATTGCATCCATGAGGCTTAAAAGGTGGGCAAATCCAGCAATTTAATGCCGAGGGGCATCCCCACTGATCCCGAGTCCCTCCGGTTCCCCGGGGAACTACCAGAAGGCATCCCCTGAACCCCTGAGCAAACCTTCCACGCCAAGTCCTTTCCAGAGCGCTACAAAATAGGTTGGGTGAACAAGTAGTACAACTGTACCAATGTGCTAATAAACGTGTGGACGTTTAGCAGAATTTAGCCTAAGGCTGGCTTTCGCTGTCACTTGGAACACCACTGTGGGGAAAGGGACATCAACCCACTTGTCCCTGGTCTCCAGAGGACCGCCCCCCATCTCTGCCAGGTGGTCCGAGCCACGTCCTGAAGGATCAGACTGGCTTAGGGGCAGTCTGCAGCCATCCCATGAACAGTGAGGGGCAAGGCCAGAATGTGGGGCCAGGTCCATCTCCTCCAAAGCCCACGGGCCAGCTACCTCTTTAAAAAGGGGGAAAGGCCAAAGTGAACAAACAGAACCCTTCGAGACCAGTAGCTCTGTCAGTCAACAAAGTAGGGAAAAAAATCCTCTTTATTGACTGAACTATCTTTAATCTTCAGGATCTTCCATTAAGTGAATCCTTTAGAAATCCTCCTCGAGTCCTAAGTTCTTTAAAGGTCAGGCTGAATATGTAATCCACTTTTAAGTCCTAACAGGAAACAAACGATGTTCAGCTTGAAGTATGTACTTAGAATATCTCATGTAAAATTCAGTACTTAGGCGCATGAACGGGAGGGGCTTGGAGTGGAAACCACGGATACAAGTTTCTCAGTGTTCCCTTTCAAAAGGTCAGATTTATTTTAACTCTGGTGTCCCTGGGCCCGGCCAGGGAAACGCACCCTTCTCTTCCACGTGCTAAGACTCCAGGCGGCTCCCGTTTCAAGCAATCACATTGTCCAGATCATCAACAAATACTTATTTTTAGACCTGAAAGGATGAGAATTTCCTATCCTTCCACCATCCTCTGAAGGCAGTTGGGGCCTTGTTTGTGAGTATTATCAACAAGGATATAAAGCAGAAAATCTTCCAGATTTTTTTTCCATCCGCACTGACAGTTGACTGAAAGCATTTCCGAATTGGACCCAAAAAAAGAAAACATTGTGAGCAGGAAGGTCACCTCAGTGGGAATGAACAGTGGGTCATGGTCTTTAAAACACACACGTGCTTGTCAGAGCGTTTCCCCCCCGGAATGTGTTTATAGTGGTGCGGCCGACAGATCACCGCTGAGTTTGTCATCCTGGAAGCATAGGTTTCGGAGCTGGAAGGGGGCCTTAGAGATGGTCTAATCCAGCTTTCTCACTGTACACATGAGGAGACAGGCTGACCTGAGGTCCTATGAACAGCTAGGTGTAGAACCAGGAGAATAGAGGAGTTTGGAATCCTAGGGTCCTTTCCCCACTACCACTTATTAGAAACTCAAGTGCCTGTGAGTTCCAGGCCAAGTGCTAGAGTTGGGGCATCGTCGACAACAATCTCTAGATCCTTCTATACAAATCTTTTTATGATAAAGAGTCACACTGGAGACAGAGTACCCAGCAAACCTCCTCTTCTCCACACTTCTCTTGAGACCTTTAGGTGTGGCCTAGAAGGACTTGAAGTTTTGGATATTTGTCCTTTAAGGAAATCTATGTATCCCTGCATGTAACAAACACACTGCAACACATTTTCTATTCCTTGTAAAATCAGCTACCAATCCACAGCCACGTGTCTGGTTTCCTGAGGAGCTGAGGGGTCAGAGCCCCTGGCTGGGGTACATGGAAAGCTCTCCATCATCTGGCTCTGTTTGATGCCTTTATGAAGATCTGAAAGCATCAGTCTGGGAATCGAGAAAGGCAGCACGTGTGAGACCTGGTGGATTCCCTGGGGCTCTCCAGGTGAGTTTCTTGATCCTAAAGGGAGGAGTCCTGTGCTTGGGTCTACCAACATACAAGAATAAAAGAGATAAGGAATGGGGCCGGGGGCAAGAGTGGGAACCTAATCTATTCTAACCTTACTCTGGAAACTCTTAATCACCTCCTCCTTATCTCCAGACCCCTCCCCTAGACCTTCTCCCCCTGTTTGACACTGTCCCTTTGACCCTGTCCCTGGAAGGCGTGTCTTTCCAGGAAGCAAGGAAGATGCGAAAGCTAGGATGACCCAAAAGCAAGAAGACCCAGTGATTTCAACATCTGACAGCCTGTGTACTCCTTTTCATTCATTCAGTGTGTATATTCTGAGCACTTACTCTGTGCTAGGCCCTGTGCTGAGCACCGATGCTCTGGTATGAACGAATACCTACATTTGTTCTGCTAACATTCTGCCTAACTCCTGGTAAGCTGACCAGGGCTAGTCCTGACACCTCATCTCTTGCATTAGGCTTGAAGAACTCTGCATCCTGCTTTGCCTTTCATCCATTCCACAAAGACTTATTGATTCATCTACCATGTTCAAAATGCTGTAAGGGTATGCAGATGAATTAGGTAAGCATCCTGTCCTCATTGTCTAGGAGAGAAGATGCTCATATAAAAATAGAATGCCCATTTGGGTTGTTTCCAGTTTGGGGCCATTATGAGAAAAGCTGCTATGAATATATTTATACAGTTCTTTTTATAGACATATGTTTTCATTCATCTTGGGTAAATATGTCATCCAAAGGTCCATTATCAGGTGAATAGATAAATTGTGGTATATTCATCCAATGGAATATTACTCAGAAATAAAAAGGAATGAACTACTGGTATTTGCAGCATCATGGAAGAATCCCAAAACCATTATGATGAGCAAAAGGAGCCAGGCATAAAAGAGTTCATTCTGTACCATTCTATTTATATAAAGTTCTAGAACAGGCAAAACTAATCTATTGTGAGAAAAATCAGGACAGTGGTTGCCTCTGGCAGGGGGCATTGACTGGAAAAGACACATGAGAGAAAATTCTATATCTTGTCCTGTCCGGGGTGATGGTGACACAGATGTACACGGTTGTCAAAACTTACCACACTGTACATTGAAAATCTGTGTACCTTATTGTATGTAAATTATGCCTCGATAAATATGTAATTAAAAAAAAGAAACAAGGCTGCACAGGGTTTATTTGGATCCAGAATAGAAAGTTAAAATATGACGATTAAGTGTTCTTTACATGTGTTTGCTAGTTACTGTATTATTTCTGTACTTTTCCATATGCTTGAAAAATTGGCACTAAGAAATCTTTTAGAGATGCCTGGGTGGCTCAGTAGGTTTAGCATCTGCTTTCAGCTCAGGTCATGATCCCAGGGTCCTGGGATCCAGCCGCACGTCAGGCTCCCTGCTCAGGATGGAATCTGCTTCTCCTTCTGCCCCTCCCCCGCTCAACGCTCTCTCTGTCTCTCTTCCAAATAAATACAAATAAACTTAAAAAAAAAATATTTTAGAAGTTCAAAAGCAAGAAATGGATAGAGAATAATCAAACCCTAAGTTGGAAGGGAACTTAGAGTTCATCTGGCCCAACTTCCCATCTTGAACTTGGATCTTCTTAAAACATCTCTCTCCAGACTACACTTGAACACATTGAAGGAGAGCACTTACTACTCCCCTGGGGCAGCAGATTCTAAAACCAAAATGGTAAGTGCAGCAACCAGGAAGGTATAGAGATAAGGTGCTATGAAAATCCAGTGGAAAAAGAACACCCCTGCATAGCCCACCCTCCTTAGGAGCAGGTTCTTTAGAGAACCACCATTCATTGAGCACTCCCGAGAGGCCTCCACGAGAGCTGCAGGAGTAAGCCAAAGCTGACCACATCATGGCAACTGGGTTTGTCAGGCTTAAGGTTCTGGTTCTTTCCTCTCTGTCTTACACTCTCTCTCCAGCACTGACCTGGCTCCAGGGTGAGCTGGTCTGGAGGAGAGTGGGAGGGCCAGGAAGGAGACAGCCAAGTTGGAGTCTGACCTAGTAAGGAGTCAGACCTGGGAGGCCAGGCTAGATGCAGGCAAATGCTGAGAAGACCTACCTCCCCTCCACTCTGGACTCAGGCAAAGTAAAGAGAACATTCTGGAAACTGCCGTCCAAAATACGAAGGAACGCTGGCAACACAGTGTTCTTCTTCCTGGCAGCACTGACCACACAGCAGAAGGGTGGGGGCAGGCCAGCTACTCGACAGACATCAACAGGGCAGCTAAGTGGCTCTCGTGACAGAGGCCTCCTCTTACCAGGGCTTCCCCGTCATGGGTAAAGCAGGTCCAGAGGTCGCTGTAAGCCTGGCTGGTCCTACGGCCACTTCTCCCTGTGCAAGATCAGGTTCAGAGACCAGCCACAGATTAGCTTTCTTAGCACTTCAGGGTCTAAAGTTACCATCAACAGAAAAGAACTCTAGATAATCTCGGCAAGAACATGGATGTGTTAGACAGACACAGGGTAGTTTCCGCAATTGAATCATCAAGCTTGGATAGGGTAGGAATCAAAGCCATCTGCGATCTGAGGAGCAGAATCATATCGACGGGCCCACTGAGACAAATCCATGCCAGGTGACCTCATGTCTGCTCAGGAGAAAGAGAGGTGGAGAGGATACCCTGCTGGTTGTGTCCATTGCAGGCGGGCAGCCTGATTGACAGCCCCACCAAATGGGGGGAAAGCACATTTCCCTGCAGGAAAAGCATGGTGCTGTGGCCACAAGAGGGAACACCGGGCAGGTGGAGGGCCTGGAGGAGTTCTGCTGGGCTCAGTGCCGGGTTGTGTCCTAACTGGACCCCATGCAGGGCATTTTCCAGGGGATGGGATGTTATGAGGCATCAAGGGGCTGTGGCTACCTCGCACCTTCCCTCAAGTCGTCTCCCTGCCGTCCCCCTGCTTGCCTCTCAAATAGTAAGCACAGGAAGTCAATGTCGTGCATTCCAGAAGGTTTTCTCCAACTTTTCTCCAAATCCACCAGCCAGGTTATGCTCGCAAATGTGAGTTTCCCAGGACCCCCACTTCGGACCAACCTAAGTTCAGATGGAGTGGGAATTTTCGCTGAGCCATCCCTGGGATGGCCCGAGTGAGTCACCTCTGTCTCCATCTGGCCCAGCAAGACTTCAGGTCTTCCCTCGCAAGCCCTGCCCCAAAGCCGGCACTGGGGAAGGCTGTGCCTTCGGGAGCGAGGCCCGTGGACCTGAATGTCATCTCAGCCCTGCCCTGCGATCTGCACCTGGACTCCCCAGGTGACCGGGAGCAGGAGGTGGGACAAGGTTGGGGGAGGAGGCAGGGCTGGGGACATGGGACACAGGATGATGGAATGCCCATCGGGGTCACATCAGCTGAAGGCTGGAATTGTTCAGGACCGGGCTAACATCACTCACTCATCCACTAGCCCGTGAACTCCTGGGCGGCAGAGTTTCCTGTTTGTTCCGTTTACAGCTTTACCTCCACCGCGGAGAGCAGCCCCTGGCCCACTTGGGAATCAGGACGGATTTGTACCTCGAATGGGGAATACTAACATTGCTCTGCCTTCTTTGCATAACTAGTCTGGGATCTCCTCTCCTCCCGCCCCGCCCCCGCCAACCCCGGCGAGCTGGGCCTGCGTGCGGAGAGGAGCTGGAACGTCACCCCCGCCATCTGGCACTGGCCACTGGAGGCGGCCGAGTGACCGGGCCAGGCAGCTGGCCATCTGCTCAGTGGTGCTCAGGGCTGGGGATGAGTCAGGAGCCCCGCCTTCAGTGCTGTACTCAGGAGGTGCGCCCTCCCACCTGGCACAATTCTTGGGCTGCTTTTCTTCCTTCAGCTCTAGAGGATGGGATGCAAAGGAGGGAAGAAACCTGCTGCTGGAAGAAGCTTCATTCGCTCAGCTCGGGAGACAAGCTCTCCTCTTCGCTCAGGCCCCTCAGGAGCTGACAGGGAGCCCATCGGCCACCCGCCCTCCACTTGCTCCCCTTGGGAGGAGCCCAGTCCTTCCTGGCCTCCTGCCGCGGTCCTGTTTGCCAAGCCCATTGTCAGCGATCTCCCTCCCTCTGCACCCCCATCCTGCTGTTTTGGGGGATCTGGTGATGGTGGGCCCAAATGGCAGCCCCCTCTTGGCTTCCTTCTCTCCTGCTTCTCCCCAGGGTTTCTGTGGTCAAGAAGGCCCTCCCCTCGGCAACCAGCTGTCTGGGGGGTAAGGAGAGCTGCCTGTCAAAGCTGTCCCTCCAACAGCCTGGCAACGGTCGCCTCCTGCTTTGCGCAGCTCTGCTCCTCCCAGCCAGTCAAGGAGGTCTCTGCACCCCAAACTCGCTCCTGAGCCACCTTCAGGGCCATCTCTGTTCCCCTCCACTGCAACAGGCCCGGGAGCCGTAGGAGGGGGATCGAGAGTAAGAATCTGGAGCCAGACACCTGGGTCACACTTGTGGCTCTGCCGCTCCCAGGTTCCTACCTGGGAACCTCAAGAAGTGCCCCAAACTCTGCGCGCCTCACTGTCCTCACTGTAAAGTGGGGGTCATTGCAGGACACACCTCATAGGCCTGGTGTGAGATTAAGGGGGCCACCGTAGCACCTAGAACAGCTCCTGACATGTAGTGAATGCTCGATACGTATTTATAATCATTATTACAACTCTCCTCACCCCTCCTACCCTGCAGGGCCTACCCAGAAGTCTCATCAGGGTCTCTCTCTTCTCCAGACTCCCAGAGTATGGTCATCGCAATCACGAAAGGTAAATGCTTTCTATCACATACTGTCCTTGTGACCCCATATCATTCCAGTCACTCCAAGAGGTTATCTTTGCTCCTCAGGGAGGCTGAGCACGCCCAGCTGGGTGCAAGGCCTCTCCCATGGACGCCATTGCCCCGAACCCCTGCCAACAGTCTCCATGAACTAGGACATGGTGGGGTGGGGGCAGGGGGACGGATTTCTTACAAACTGGTTTCAAAACTGTCTTTTAGGGTCTCCATATTTAAATTCAGACAACCAAGGACTCCTTTTCATGATCGATTGCGTGTTTAGTCCTGTGGACACAAAAAGAGTAATCAACCCATCGGCTGAGTTCGAGCCAGAAATCGTTGAGCCATCCCTCCCTCTCGCGCTTCCCTTTCCCCTAGTCTCCATGTCAACCTGTCACTGCGTCCTGTGGCTTTCACCACGTCCTTCCTCTCCTGAACCTCCTCACGGCATCGCCCTCATCCGGACCCCTGTGTTTCTTGCCTGGACTGTTGCTAAAAGTCCTCACGGGTCTCTCTGCCTCCAGTCTCTACTACTAAAACCCCAGAGGTTTCTAACAAAATACAAATTAGATCCACTCACTTGAAGACTTAAAAACTGTCAGTGTTTCCTGTTGTCTACCGAATACAAGTTGAAATCCTACACAAGGCCATGACCACTGTGGTCTACAGCCTTAACGGACTCAGCTCCCACCATGTGTTCCTGTACACATTCCAAGTAGCTCATCCTCATGTCTTGACCACACTCCTCCTTCTGCTGAAAACAACTTTCTTCCCTGCTCTACATGGCAATCACCACCCTTCCTGCAAGACCAGATCAGATGTCACCTCCCGGAATTTCCTCCAACTTCATCTCTGTATCTGCCTGTTCCCATAGAACTTGGTGCAATCCTTTATTAGGATGCTTGTGGCTGTTCGTAGAATTTCCTCTGCTGGGTGGTGGCTCCCAGCGGGGAACATGGCTCCAGCTTCGTTCATTTGGCACCCATCCCTAGCCTGCATTAGACGATCGGGAAATATGGCATTGAACCTCATATAAATAGCACCCTAAAGGGATTTACCTCCCCTTCTTCTCTTGCTCTTTTCAGCAATACTGATCAGAAGGGTGGTTTATACTCACTAGCTCAATTTTGCTCCTCCCACTCTCTCGCATCCCCTCTAGCCAAGGGGTGGATTCTCATCAAGGGCACCAGAGACCTCCATGTTGTGAAATCAGATCTCCGTTCTCATCTTCACAGTGGGTCACCACCTCCTCTTTGTCCACTTTTTTCCCCTGGTTCCCCAGGAGGGCACACAATCTCCTGGTGTTCCTCTGGTCTCATTGGTGGCCCCTTCTCAGACTTAGCTAGTTCCTCCTTGTCTCCCTGACCTCTTAATGCTAGAGAATCTTAGAGCTTGATCCTAGGACCTCTTCTCTTTTTAATCTACTTTCTACCTCACTTTCTGGGTCACCTTATCCACCTTATCATGGCCTTAAGCACCATCTCTATGTTGATTACTTCCGAATTTAGAACTCTTGCCACTGAAATCCTGACCTACCTCTCCAACACCTTCTTCCCCTGAGCTCCCCTCTCCATCTTCCCCCTCATCCAACCTTCTGGGTGCTCAACCCAAACACCTTGAGTCGACTTGGAGTTCTTTCTTTCTCTCACACCCCACCTCCCATTTGTCACCTAACCCTGCTGCTCCACCTTCAGTGTGTATGCAGAATCCAACCACTTCTCGCTGCTCTGGCCAGGCTCACCTGGCCTATTCCAGTAGGTCCCTAACTGGTCACTTTTCTGTGGCCTTTGTCCCCATCGATTTATTTCAACAAGACAACCTGATCGATCCCGTGAAAACCTGAGCCAGATCATGTCACTGCTCTGTGCAAAATTCTCCAGTGGCTTCTGTCTCACTTACAATGGCCCACAAGGCTCCATGTAATGTGGCCCTATTACCTTTCTGGTGTCACCTGCTGCTGACTGCTCTCTCCCTCCCTCCTTGACTCGGCTTCAGCCGCACTGTTCCTCAAACAGGTCAGGCACACTTTGCTTCAGGGACGTTGGACTTACTATTCTTTCAGCCTACAATGCTTCCCAAAGATGCATGCTTACCACCTTCAAGTCTTTCAAAAGGCCACTTTCCCAATGAGGTCTTCCCTCAATACCTGTTACGATACTTGTAATTTACCTTAAAATACTTCAGTATGGTCGGTAGTGTATTACGTATGTGTCCGTTCATTTAAATTTTAATTCTAGAGATGGTCAGTTAATGTGTAATCAAGAATGCACAGTTCAGGAATGCTCAGCTGGTATTCCACTGGAAAAGGTCACACTTCAAGGCACTGCTCCAAGAGTTTCTGTTGTCCCCATCTCAAGCAACAACCGACACTGCTAATTAGCGCAATAATTTTTTTTTTAAAAAAGGTCTTTATTGGTGAAACTACAAACCTGTTAAGTAGCATAGTGAAAGTGAAGAACTGGCTTTCTTAGCTGAAATTAAAATCATCTCTGCTGATTGGCTTCAACAGTTCGCTACAATCATTTGGGACTGAGGGACACAACCTACTCGTACATAAACAGGGTATAAGAACCCAGCAAGGCTTGCAAATGGCACCCATTGGGAGAGACTTATTCCCTACTCTGTCCCATATCCAGACATTGGTTTGGAATAATTTGTGGTGCATGATCCCAACCAGAAGGCACAGAACCTTGGAGATGCAGAAAGGTCACTGGGAACTCAGAACAGGTTTTATGATTGATTTTAGGCCTGCTTTGCTAACAATTATTTGGTTAATAGATGTCATAAGCAGAATCTGGTTTGAGATGTGTTTTGGTTACTCCCTGATGGTGACATTATGGGGGGCTGTCAAACCCTCACCCACCTCAAACCTCTTAGTGACCACCATCATCTACCAAAAAGAACCTAAGAATTGAGCATATCTAAACCAACGTACGTCAAGTTTACAAAACCTTCTTATTTAAAATTTTTACCATCCTCCCACACTGTACATCGCTATCCCTGTTTTATTTTTCTCTGTCAACATCTAACATCCTTTACATGTTACTTTTTGGTCCTTATTGACTGTCTCTACCTGTAGATGGTCTAAGCTCCACAAGGTCAGGGATTTCTATCACAATCTATTTGTCTGTTTTGCTCACTACCATAGCCCACTACAAATAACAGTGCCAGGTATAATAACAATGCCTGGATATTTGTTAACTGAATGAATTAAAAATGAGGGAGTGCTGAAAGAGTTCGGAAGAAAAGAGGATTACTTTTGGCTGGAAAAATCAAGAAAACATAGCATTTGATCGTGACATGGAAGAAAGACAGCCAGAGTGGTCTAAATGTATAGACACGAATTTATCGCTTGCCAAGCAAAGAGAGTCACAACCTTTAAGAAAGGTCAGTGAGTCTCCCTGAACTGAAAGTGAAAGAGGCAGATATAATGTCAACAGATTTTGTCCAAATTTCCAGTTGATTCAAAAGTGAAGTTTGAAGTCTCTCTTCAAATGGGTTCCTATTCTGGTTTTGTATCACTCGGATGTGGGGCAATTCTCAAACTGGTCCACGAGGGGTTGCGTGAGGCCCCGGTGGGAGCACACTGGGAATCACACAGGGGGCAGATTCGTCTGTGCATGCTCAGAGTGGGGCAAGATCTTTCTTCAGCTGTCCCCAGAGATCTGGGAGGAGGGCATCTGGGGCAGAGAGAATGGTGTGAGCCAAAGCACTCCGGAAAGAAAATACAGAGCACATCCAAGGAAGACACAGAGCAAAGGGTGACTCCAGACAAAGGGTTGAAGATGTTGGGAGAGGAGAACTTTGTATTCTCACTGGAGACCCCTTGATCGTGGCCAGCAATAGAGTCATCAGACATTTGGAATCTGGAAATATGATCAGAGCTGTGTTTAAGAAGGTTAATCGAGGGCGCCTGGGTGGCTCAGTCGTTAGGCGTCTGACTTCAGCTCAGGTCATGATCCCGGGGTCCTGGGATCGAGTTCTGCATTGGGCTCCTGCTCAGCAGGGAATCTGCTTCTCCTTCTGCCCCTCCCTACTGCTTGTGTGCTCTCTCCCTCTCTCTCTCTCTCTCAAAAATAAATAAATAAAATCTTTAAAAAAAAAAAAAAAAAAGAAGGCTAATCGAGGGCTGTGGACGCACGGCCAGGCTGGGTGGGAGATGCTGGGACAAAGAGACACCTGTGTCTTCATGGATATTCTGGAGAGGGCTGGAAATTCCTCTTCCTATGCCACATTGCCCTCGCCGCTCCCCAGCAAAGCCTCGGGCAGATGCTCGGGCTGTGGAATAATGACCAGTGCTTAGTTAACCTCTGCCTATGTTCTGCTGCATTGGGAAGCAAGGGGGTACTCCTAAGGACACAATACCCACATAACTCTCACGCAGCTGCTACCCCTGCCAAGCAAATCGTACTTGTTTCTCGGTCACCTCTTTCCTTTTTGGCACCTGCTGCAGAAGATGGGAACTAGGCTTAGAAGGGCAGGCAAAGGCAGAAGAGAGGGAGGAGAGAACAGTGCCACCGAGGGGCTGGCTTACGCCCATGCATCCCCCTTCCCGTGGCTGACCTCTTCTCTCTTGCGGTTCCTCCACCACAAAGTGCTGCCCACCAGAGCCTGGACCACAGTCAAGCCTGAGAGAGCGTGGGAGGGACGTGGGGATGGCACTTGGAAGGCACTGATTCCAGCAGCCCTGCAGCACTCCTTCCGATTGAGAAACTCCTTCCCTGTCTTCAGGGACGCCCTCCATGCGATGCCTTCTAGAGCAAAGAGAGCTAAGCTCTCCCCGCGAATCTGGCACTCTCCCCTGTCGCCTTTGCTCTCCTCAACTGCTCTTAGCAATTGCTTTGGACTCTCCCAACAAGCCAGAGGTCACCTTCCAGAGCCTGGGAAACTGCTAATCACTGGAGTCTGACGACTAGTACAAGTGAATTTGCCTTGGCCCCAATCCAAGGCTAGAGCTATTCGATTTCGGTCTGCGGCCACGTTGGACTCTCCACTAGGAGCCCTCTGCCCTTCCCCCTACCTGTTCTGGGGCAGCTGCCCTAGAAGAAGAGGCTTCCTAGCCTTCCCCCACCCCCAGCCCAGCAGGGGAAGGGGCTGCTGGAGGGAGGTCCTGGAGCACAAAGCAGGTTTAGTTATGCAAGTGGAAACCAGGAGACCAAGATCCTTCCCTTGAGGTTCTGAGGAATTAATGGGGGGGTGGGTAGGGCATAAGCTATTGACCCAGCAGGCACTCGCTCACCTGATCAGAAATAACTTCATCTGTCTGATCTCTAGATGGGCATGTCCCTGGGGCCTCAGAGAGGTGAATGAGTCAAGAGGTGATGGAGGGCAACTGGGTCTTGAACCAGGTAGTGTGCCAGGCTCTCTTACATCATCATACTGGATCCGTGGGCTAACGCTGAGGTGTGTGTGTATCTTGTCCCACTTGGCAGCAGAGGAAACTGGAGCTCGGAAATATTCAGTAACTGACCTAAGAGCACACAGCTAGAGACAGCCAATCTGGGGTCCAAATCCAGTTCCAGCTGATTCTAGAACTTCAGCTCTCTCAACTTCACGGAACTACCTCCTGGGGAGAGTGTCCAGAAGAATGACATTGAAGACTTCAGGCGTCTTTCTGGGAAAAGTTAACAACAGTTCTATTATGTCACCAAACTTCCTATGTTAAAACCCTAACTTCCAGTACCTCAGAACATGATGTATATATTTGGAGATAGGGTTTTTAAGAGGTAATTAAGTTAAAATGAAGTCATAAGGGTGGGCCCTAATCCAACATGACTGGCGCCCTTATAAGAAGAGAAAAGTAGGACACAGACACAGAGGAAAGGCCATCGTCAGGACACAGAGAGAAGCCAGCTGCCTACGAACCAAGGAGAGAGGCCTCAGAAGGAACCACCTCTGCCGGCACATTAAGCTTGGACGTCTGGCCTCCAGAACCGAGAAAATAAATTCCTGTTGTTGTTGAAGCCACTCTGTCTGTGTGTGGTTCTTTGTTATAGCAGCCCCAGCCGACTGAGACAAGTCCCCACGTTCTGGGTGCTCATTGTTTCCTAGACTCTGTACAGGGTATTCAACATGGTGGAGTTACGTTCAGAATCGAGTCCCATCCAAGAGGGAGGCAGGGAGGCTCGGCCTCTCAAAACAGGACTAGAATAAGTGTAGGAGGGAGAGACAGATAGACAGACACTGACCCTGCCTGATGACAGGCAGAGGCTGACTTGAGGCACTGGCCTGGGGGGGGACGGTGGGGCACCCTTCTTCCCCTGGCCTAATTCAGCAAGAGCACCTGCTTTTCTCCTCTTCTGCTATGATCACAGGGAAATGCAAAACGCCTCACTACTGGGGACGCCCTGATTCTTCCTGTCCCCCCCACCCCCGTCAATCATCACCCAGCAACTGCTTCTGACCTTCCAGAGTGGTAACTAACTTTATAGAAGCATCGACAAGTGGGAAAACCCAGACAGGAGGCGGAATAAAATCGGTCTCCGAATTTTGCGAGCACTTAATTTGAATACCTCCTATCAGGAGGGGACAGGAGTTAACACACACAAAGGGAGAGGAAAAAAGCCCCTTTGAATTGCAAGGGCGGTGAAAGAACAAGGGGGTTTTACAAACATGAGCCCAGATATAGAGAGGGAGATTGGTAATGGGTGTTTCAAGAAGAAAAAAGAATTTTTCTACATACTCGTTTGTGCGGATGTATATGTACATACATACACTTGCATATGTGTGTGTGTGTGTGTGTATGTATTTGTGCCCCCCACACACACACACTTCATCATCTGAAATGCAAGGTCTTGGGGAATTTCCTATGGAGAAAAGGCCTTTGCCAGAGCTGCCCTACGGGGAAGGTTTAAACCCGTCTGCCACATTTTTCTGGATTCTTCAGTCAATTGGAGAGAAGACACACAAACCGGGGCCTCATCAGTACGACCAAAAGAATCTATATTTTTAGCATTCTGCAGTTTGGTATCCTTCAAACTTGGTAACTCCCAAGTGGACACCCTGACCATTTAAAAACCAATTTCTGTGTTCTTCCCAACCCAAAGACCGTGAAGTGACTGCTACAGGTCCCCAGTCCAGTCTCCTGCCTTTCCTTTTAAACCAACAACTACCACAAAAATGTCTGCTCTAGAGTTGCATTCACTATTTGTGTAAAATATTTAACAGCGTGCTTTGTTTAAAACAGAAAAAGGAAAAACCTCTGCCTGACCTCATATTCTAGAAGAGAATACATTCTGACCACACTTCATTCCAAGCCTGAAAACTATCTCTTGTGAAAGGGGAAAAAGATGCTATGTGGTGTTTCTGCCTCAGGCCTTTGGCTTGGGCCCTGGCGAGCCCCGACATCCACACAGACGTTTCTGCTGTGTGACTGCCTTCGGGCACCTCCGCTGAGTGGAAGCCGCTAGCTGGGGCAGAAGTTCCGGCCAAGCACACGCCTGACCGGGGCAGGATTGGAAAGTGCCCGGAGCTCCTTGGAGCCCCAGGAGCCCAGGGAGCGGTTGGCCCAGGGGACTGGCTGGAGGCTAAGGGTCTGGATGGGTCTCTCCTGAGAACTGGGCTGTGGTCCTGGGTACCCGGCTGCAAACATCAAAACCACATAAAAGGTGCGGGTGGTCGGAGAAGCCCGCGACAGTGACTGGTGTGGCGGAGCAGGTGAATCCTACTGGGCGTTTGAAAGACTGTAAGGAGCTCAAATGCAGCAGAGAGGCTGGGGAGGGGGGCGGACGGGGAGACACAAAAACTCTGAGCAGTCACAGTAATTAATACATTAACAGATCTCAGTTCCGAGTATTCCTGGCCTGAGGACTGTAGTTTTGCCAAGGTGCAAGAACAGAGCTTACAGTGTGGCTAGGCACATAATGGGCACAGAGGTTTTACTGGGGATTTGCTGGGAATGATCTAGGATGACTTCGTTCTGCTCTTGAAAAGAAGGAAAACTCAGTATAGAAGTGGGTAGCTTGCTACAGACTGAATATTTGTGTCTCCTCAAAACTCATATGCTGCGGGGCCCCTGGGTGGCTCAGTCGTTAAGCGTCTGCCTTCGGCTCAGGTCATGATCCCAGGGTCCTGGGATCCAGCCCCGCATTGGGCTCCCTGCTCAGCGGGAAGCCTGCTTCTCCCTCTCCCACTCCCCCTGCTTGTGTTCCCTCTCTCACTGTGTGTTTCTCTCTGTCAAATAAAAAAATAAAATCTTTAAAAAAAAATTCGTATGCTGAAACGCTACCCCCCAAGGTGATGGTACTAGGAGGCGGGGCTTTGGGAGGTGATGAAGTCATGAGGGTGGAGCCCTCAGGAATGGGATTCGTGCCCTTGTAAGAAGAGCCTGGCAAGAGCCTGCTTCCTCCCTTTCTGCTCTGTACCATGTGATAATGTCATGAAAGGCAGCCATCTGCAAACCAGAAAGCGGGTCCCCACCAGACCCCAGATCGGCCAGCACCTTGATCTTGGACAGAATTCCCAGCTTCCAGAACCTGGAGAAATAAACGTCTGATGTTTCAGCCACCTGGTCTGTGGTATTTTGTTATAGCAGCTTGGTCCCACTAAGACAGATCGTTTGCCCAGTTGTAGAATTAGAGGCTACCATTTTATCAAGGAAATTTCTTACATAACGGTGAAAAGACATGCACTGTGCAGAAAACAGTAAGAAATAAATGAGTGCACATATGTGGAATTTGCGAAACAAAACAGATGAACATAGGGGAAGGGAAGGAAAAATAAAATAAGATGAAATCAGAGAGGGAGACAAACCATGAGACGCTGCACTCTAGGAAACAAACTGAGGGATGCTGGAGGGGAGGTACGGGGAGATGGGGTAACTGGGTGATGGACACTAAGGAGGACATGTAATGTAATGAGCACGGGGTGTTGTATGCAACTGATGAATCACTACATTCTACCCTGAAAGTAATAAAATATATATATATATAGGTTTGGAACAAAAAGACATTTAAAAAAAGAAAGAAAGAAAGAAAGAAAGGAGTGAAAGGCAGCAAGTGTTGGAGAAAATCAGAAGGGGGAAGGGTTGTCCCGCTGAAGTGGTCACAGCAAGTCTCCCTGATACAGGGAGATGTGTATGTGGATGCAGAGGGGTGGGGGGAGACATATCGAGGGGGCTGGGAGGACGGGGCAAGGAGCGGTCCAGGATAGTGGGAAGCAGCAGAAAGGATCCAGGGGCCTTTCATGGTGCCCTGGCCGATGGGCAAAGGACTGGGCAAACACTTGGCTTAACAGCTGGGCCAACTCAGTAGCCTGGCCTGATGACACAGAACCTACCTGTGCTTTCTAATGCCCCTAGCGTTTTGCCAATTGCCCCTCCAAGGAGAGAATTATGAATAAATCAGAAATGCTGCTTCGCAGACATCACCTAGCTTCTTAAAAAAAATCCTCTAAATGAAAGGGAATAAGAGTTAGTCCCCCAAATTAGTCTAGGTGTTAGTAACACACCCATTGAGAAGATGTGGGAAGTGAAGGTCAGAACTTATCCAAAGTTCCCCAGCTGCTAAATGGCCGAGTTAGCCTGGAAACCCACATTTGTCTGGCTCCAAAGCCCGTGACTTTTTCCCCTGTACCAAACAAAACTCAGGTCTGGAGAGGATATAGCTCAGATTCAAGGCAGGGGCATCTGGATGGACGTTCAAAAGGGACCTCTGGTCACCTAGAAGAGAAGACAGACCTCGTTACTTTGTTCCTTGCTGGGGAAGTTCAAGGCTGTGTGACAGAGAGGATACAGGACACTGGGAGTCTGGGGAAAAAGAGAAATAGATTAGATTAAAAATGGAGTTGGCTGGGTGCAAATTAGTTAACCTCTAATAAATGGGATAAATAGCAGGATGTAATTAACCGCTGCTTAAAAGAGGACCCTGGGTATTTCCCTCAGTGAGCAAACCCCTGGGGATTGTTATATTAATTCCAACTGAAAAGGTAGAGAGAGAGACTACAGTTCTTATCTGGAAAAGAATGGAGCACATTTAGCTATTTTCCTTTTGTATGTTGATGCCAGATGGCCCAAATCTTTTTTTTTAGATAAAAACTGGATTACACAGAAGATTAGATTAGATGGAGGAAAATTTACACCGTCAGAAGAGCAGCTCGCATTGCTGGCCAATCGAGGCTGCTGTTGGTAGTGGGTGCCTGGGCAGGTGGGGCCCTCATTTTGCAGGAGCGGCTCAGAACTGCCACCCACTGAGAAGCTGGAGGGAGAGAGCAGAGTCCTTATGCGCCTCCTCACCTCTGCTCTACCTTTTGTTCCTTTGCAGGGCTGGTAATCAGAGTATACCATCCAGCTGGGAGAGGCTGTTCAGGCCCCCGCTCCAGAAAACTGTTATTGCAACTGACGTGAACTGATCAGTCTTAGGGCAGTGTCAAAGCCTTTTGCTTTTTGCTAAAGTTGTTAATTAGGTGGATGTTTTTCATTCACGAATTGTTGGTTCTTGGCCTTTCCCTTCTGTCTACCTGAAAACTCAGAAATAAGGGCTTCAGGGTTTCTAAATGACTAAGGGTTTCTAAAGCCACTGATTGGCTAAGTGGGCCCTGCTCATCACTCAAACGAAGCTCAAGCTGAAACTCTGATATCTCTCTTTGCACTGCCCAGCACCTGGTCCAGCTGTGATATGGTTATGGAGGGGATCGGCATGTACCATGGCAAAGTACGCCACTTTGGCATAAAGGTTGTTTTGAGCTGAAGGCAAGTGAAAAAAAAGAGACATAAGAAGAGCTCTCTGCTGTCCTTCCCATCTGCCTAAAAGCAGAACATAAATTTCCCTTCCGCAGGTGTCTCCTTCCCCCTCCATGTAAGGAAGAGAACAACCCTTATCACCAGAGACACACCCCCATATATTTCCTAGTTGCCTTTCCATAATTTATCAGCCCTAGAAGTCCAACCCTTCTTTCCTTTGTCCAGTCATTTATCTACAATGTATTGCCCTTTGTTAAAATGGCATATAAGTCCTTACGTTTAACCACTTTTTGGTTTTCATTTCTTTTCTGTGAAGCCCATGTGCATGTAAAAAAACAAAACAAAACAAAAAAACGAACATCAATTCAAATTAAATGCCTTTTCTCCTGTTAACCTGTCTTTGTCAGTTTAATTTGCAGGCCCTGGGTATGAACCTAAGAGGGTATAGGAAAGACTTTTTTTCCTCCCCTACAGTTACGATGAGAGTTAACCCACTGTTATACAAAGAAAACCTCAACGAGGCCAAAATGTGGAAGCAAAGAACAGGATAAACTTCTGAAAGGCAGGATACACACTCCCCACTCTTATGGGGCAGGAAGGACTGTGTCCAGGACTGTCTGCAGAATGCACGTGGGAATGTCAGTGGATAATGATGATCTGGGGCTGTGATGGCAAACAAGTGGCACAACATGGGTCTTCTGTAACTTAGTATTTTTGTTTTTTGTTTTTTGTGTTTTGTTTTTTACTGTTTCTCCAATGAAGAAGTAATACCCCAAAGTCCCAGATTTTCTGTGATAGTCTCAATTTAGTGCTATTTTTATTGCTTTTGATAAAAGAAGATTCAGAAAACATAAAAACAAATGTGATTAATGTTTACTTCTTGGTAAGAATTTTTACAGAAATAATTTTGTAAGTCCAAAAATCTTTCCTGAGCATGTACTTGAACTTGTACTTGAACGTTTGGTTTGGAAAATACATTCACCAAGGCTGGATCCTTAGAAAGGTGATTTAGACATTTTTTTTTTTTTTTTTTTTGTCCTAAAACAAGTAAATAATTATGTTATTTTTCCGGGTTTTACAGATGGTAAAATTAAGATCTAGAACAACGGACTTGTTTGAGATGTCACTAGTCACTAGTTGGAGTTGGGCCCACCCCTAGGTCATCCGGTATCTAGGTTGGCTCATCATCCACGGCATAGATTTTCTAGAGAGCTTTTGCATCATCCTGGCTCTCTGATAGCTTCAGACCAATCGCTCATCTATTTTTAGCAGGCAAAACCACTGGGGAAGAGAGAGGTTAACAAATGAAAGGAAAAGATATAAGGCACAAGGACGGAACCAATGTCAGAGGTGGGATAGACATTAAAAAAGAAAAGAAAAAGGACCTAAAAGAGAGGCCAAGGATAACATTTAAGTAGATGAAATGCATTTTATTCGCATTGGCCTTTTTCTTGCATTTCCCTAATCCCACAGCAGAGTCCAATCCCTTTCTCCTCTGAATCCCCCTGGCATTTTGTTTGTTCTTCCCCAATGACATTTATTAGATCCTGCCCTATGGTAACATACAGTGACATTCCCACCCTGACTCTAGCCCAACTACATTATAAACTCTTTGAAGACACAGTCAGTGTTTGGGACAAATTTGTTTCCCCCCGCCAGAGTTTAGTGTGTTTGTTGAATAAATGAACAAAGCAATATTCACAGCTACGGTGAACCCCCCCCCCCCAAAATGCCAAGCCCATTTTTATCTCCTATTTGGAGAAGTATTTGTTCCCAAAATTTGATTTGGAACAGCTGAAGTTTTATCAAGCTGCTTGGGACATTAGCACAAAACATACAAATAAAAACTACCAACTTTGCTCTCCAGGAGCCAAAGAGGGACAGATTGGAGCTAGAGCCTGTTCTTTGTCTTGTGGATTTGTCTCGGGCATTTTAGTGTGCCTGGCTTTGGGGAGGGAAAGGAAATGCCTGCGCAAGTTTGGGCTTGGGGTTGACAGGGAGCTCTCCTGCTCGGATTCACACAGGGTGCGAAAGGGACTAGACCTTAAAAACTGCCTTGGCCCAACTCCTCATCTGCAGATGAAGAAACTGAGACCCGCGCAGACTGTCTTGCCCAAGATCACAAAGCTACATAGTGGCATGGCCTAGATCCGACAGTTTTCAAATAAAGTAGTGAACCAAGCAATGTATTAAAACCTTTCTAAAGAGACCCTAAGGTTAGAAACCTAGCATTTTATTTTATTTTATTTTGAAACCTAGCATTTTAAATCATTAGCAAGTGCTATAGTATTATGCATAGAGAGTACATGTGACAAAGTCAGGACTAAAACTTGAGGCTATGTTTTTGACATTGCTTGATGTTCAGTCTAAATGTTGAAGAACCACTGTTTCTGAGTTCTGACTTGATGGGCGGAGGTGGGCAGGGAAGGACAGGCATTCCTCAATTCCATTTGTACATGTTGCCTAAGAGAACACAGGGGACATACACTTTTCTGCTTTCAGGAGCATGAGGCAGCTTCCCAGTCCTTTTGAGCATTCTCACTGCCAGAGGGGAAGCTCCCCAGTCAGCTGATCTAGGAAGCCCAGCCAAGGGCCCATGCAAAGCAGATCATTCCAGTTCCAGGTGAGAGTAAGGAACAAGGTACCTTCTCCCCTCAGGAAAGAGAAATCCACAGGCCCTTTCTTTCCAATGCCACCTTGATTAATGCATTAATGGGCTTTCAGGCAAGTTTTATTCAGGCACTTTGGGACAGGGCAGTGAGTCAGAGGATGGCATCGAAGACAGAATAGAAGCCGTAGTCCTCTCTGGGGATCTGACTCTGGGCTTTAAATTCCCAGATCACACAACCTCCTAATTGGAAAGAAATGTTCTTAAACAAGAGCAGGGGTTTTGCCAGGCCTGCCAGTCACTAATAAGGTCGGTCTAAGGACTGCCTGATGAAAGAAAAGTTGGATTTACATGTCACAGTGAATTTTTAAAGTATTTTCACCCCGAGGTTTACTGCTCAGTATAAATAAAATCTCCTTGGGCAATCCCACCCCAACTCCTGCATATATGCCTTCCTTAATTAACTTTGAGATGACATCTCAAAAGTCAAAGACGATGTCTTCCTACCAAACGCCTTTGTTTTCTCCAAGATCTACCTTATAGACCAGCTGTTTCACAAGGTTCCTGTGTAAACTGATCGTTTCCCACCCCCAGCCTGCACACTAATTGGAGACAAGTTTTAACATCTCTACAGCCAGAACCATGAAGCCGTGTCCCAAATGGCCCGCACACCTAACAATACCAAACATTAAACATTAAAAAAAAAAAAAAAAAATTATTTAGGGTGCTTACAGAGGATCGGATAAATACAAAATTTAAATTTCATTTGTTGAAATTCACACAACTGAAGGCTAATTCCCGAATTGAGGAGAGGATTTTTTTTTTTTTATTAGTCTCTCAAAAATCAGGGGTTCGCATTCGTAATTACAGCTGCTCTTGGCTTAAACACATTAAGTCCGAAGCCGCGGCTCCCCTACGGGGTGCGGGCGCGCAAGACACACGTGGACACACACACACACGCACACGCGCCCGCCCACACCACCTTCCTTGTGAATCGCCTGCGGGATTTATGGGCTTCGCCACCACGGATTACTGTCAGGTGCAGAAAGCAAGCCTTTGTCCTTGGGCATTTTCCTCCCCCCCCCCGCCCCACCTTTGATGGTTATTTACCGGCCACGTGAGCGCCGGGCGGGGGTCGGGCGGGGGAAACAAAGGCTAGCGGAGCGCGGCCGCGGCGGGTGGGGCTCAGGGACGGCTCCCCAGCTCCAGCGACACTTGGGAAATTAGCCCAGACCTGCCTCCGACCGAGAGGCTCCTCCAAGAGAAATCTTGTCCAAGCCCTGGTAAAGGCGCCGGCGTTTCCTGAGGCCGGGAGATTTCTCAGCCGGCGGGCCTGGCAGGGCCCGGTTCCTGGGCCCCGGGAGAGGAACGGGGCCCGGGACGGTCGGGCCTGGGGGGCTCCCTGGAGAGGGCGCACACTCCTGGTGTACCAGCGAGAGCGAGTCTTTAGAGCCTTACAGCCGGCTCAGCAAATGAGAAACCGGGACAGAGGCCCCCTTGCCCCCGGGAGGAAGTACACACCCCTCCCCACGGGAGAGGCCACGCAGCGAGCCTTAGACTGCTGACCCCCCACCCCGAGTGCCTGGCGCCCCAGGGCCGCCCCCCGGGGACCTCGGTCGGTGCGCAGCTGTGGCCCCTTCCAGGGCCTGATCGGCGTGCCCCTGGCGTAAAATTTCGTAAAAAGTCAGTGTTCAAAAATGCAGCGCTTTTTAAAGACAATGAAAATTAACCAATTGCAAAAAAAAAAAAAAAAAATCCGTGAACAAAATATTAAATTCTAAATAGAGACAGGATCCTCGCGGTGCCGAGCCGAGCCGAGCCATTTTGCATTCCGAGGGAAAACGAAGAGCCCCCTACTCGACCCGGGCAAAGGGGGATTCGCGGCGCAGCGGGAGGAGAGCGCGGTGGTAGGCCTCGGAAGTGGAGGTCCCCTCCTGAGACCTGGTAGGGGAGTGGAGGGGGCCCTGGGGGCCCGGAGGTGAGAGCTCCAGGGAGCCGCTCTGCCAGCAACAAAGGCCGAGCGGAAGGCCGAGTTGGGGGCGGGAAGGCCCCCGCGGGTTCCGCGGCCTTCGCTGCCGGGGTCGTGTTTCCAGGAGGGACCCGGAATGGAAGACTCGACTCCGCTGCTACCGGGGCCGCGAGCGAGTCCTGCAGTACTCACCACCCCCCCCTCCCCGGCTCGGTGGTTAATTCTCACTAACAAGATTTGGCAAGATGTCGGGCGAATAATTTTTGGCTTCTGTCGTGTCCCCACCGCGGCGCGCACATACCCCCTGCCAAAAGCGGCCTCTGGGAAATTAAATGCCTAAGTAAAACTGGGGGCGGGAAGAACGCTACAGGACCTGGAAAGAGGGATGGAATCGCCCTCAGAACTTATTAAATCCTTTACGCGTCAATTTCTCAGGGTCTAGCTTCGCACCCCACGGTAGACCCTAATTGTCATTTCCTGCGAAAACAATTCACATGTATGCAAGATGAGGTGAGGACTTTTCCAAAAGCCCAAAACGTCGGGTTTTCCCCCCAAACCGGGATTCAATAAAGATCTTTAGGAAGCGTGGACGGGAGTGGCACCCCTGCCTTCCTCCGTAGGAACAACATTCCGACAATTAATGCCGCCCTCTGGGTCGTAAAGCAACAAACCCAACACCTCGCTATTACCGGGCTTCGGGGCAGGAGGGCATTTCTCTTTCATCTTGTACGTTGGGGCTTGCCCGCGCTCCTCGGGAAGCTATAAGGCTGATTTAATGGCGGGAGATGAAAATCGATCGCGCTAATGCATAAGCTAACGTCTGAGGAGTCGCGCTGAGAAAACGACCGGCCAGGCGGAACGCACTCCGTAAGCCCGGGCCGTGCCCGCTGGGCAGCGGGGCAACGTGGCCCTGTCCACTCCGGTGCGCCGGAGGAGCCCTGCGAGGCTGCGAAGGGGGAAGCACGGAGGCAAAAAGGAACGAAACCTCCAAACCGAGCCCCGGCCTCCGTTAGGCCGGCTTCCTGGCTGGCCGCTCTCCGTACGCCGAACGCCGCACCGCCGCGGCGGGGTGGACTGGCTGCACGGCGACTAGTGTCGGGCGGGCCGCGCGCCGCGGAGGCCGGGGACTGCCCGCCGACCGCGACCGCCGCCGCCGCGCTCCATTCACAAAGTCCCGGCGCTGCAGCTCGCCTGCCGGTCGGAGGCCGCCTCCCTCTTCCTCTAGGTCTCGGTTTTATGAATGGGCCTGACGGCGAGCGCCGAGCGCCCTGTTTACTCCGCTCTTTGTGACGTCGCGTTCCCATGACTGGGCGCCAGCGGCCCTCACTCCATTCACGCGCAAGGGAGGGGGCGGAGGGAGCCGGGATGGGGCGGGGAGCCGGCGCGGGGGGAGGGCGCGAGGCCCGGAATGGCAAGAGGCGGGGCCTCGGGAGGTAGTAATGAATCTGCTCCCTCCCGGGGGAGAGCGGAGGAGCATTAATACATCTATAAGCCAAAGAGGAAACTCTGGCTGGGGCAGTGCGCGGAGCTCCGGCTGCTGGTGGGGAGCGGCGGCCGGAACGGCAGCGCCGGTGGCGGCTACGGCGGGAGCAGCACAACGGACCAGATACAATAGAGGCCACAAGAGAAGGGAGCCCGTGGTCCTCTCCCGTAAACACACTCCCCTCCACCGCCACCTCCCCCTCGGCAGCGCGCGCGGTGCTGCCGGGTGCCCGAGGCCGCTCGGACTGCTATGTAACGGCGAGACTGCGGGAGGAAGGGGACCGGGGAGAAGAGGTCCGCCCGCGGGAGGCCGTGGGGGCCAAGTCTGCGGCCACTTCTGCACGCGCTTCCCTTAGCCCCCGCTTGCCCCTTCCTGCAGCCCAGCCGGCCCAGGTGTGCCTCGCCTCCTCGCGTGCCCGGCGACCATGGTGACGGTGGAGGAGCTGCGGGAGATGGACTGCAGCGTGCTCAAAAGGCTGATGAACCGGGAGGAGAACGGCGGCGGCGCGGGCGGCAGCGGCGGCCACGGCACCCTGGGGCTGCTGAGCGGCGGCAAGTGCCTGCTGCTGGACTGCAGACCGTTCCTGGCGCACAGCGCGGGCTACATCCGAGGCTCGGTCAACGTGCGCTGCAACACCATCGTGCGGCGGCGGGCCAAGGGCTCTGTGAGCCTGGAGCAGATCCTGCCCGCCGAGGAGGAGGTGCGCGCCCGCCTGCGCTCCGGTCTCTACTCGGCGGTCATCGTCTACGACGAGCGCAGCCCGCGCGCCGAGAGCCTCCGCGAAGACAGCACCGTGTCGCTGGTAGTGCAGGCGCTGCGCCGCAACGCCGAGCGCACCGACATCTGCCTGCTTAAAGGTAAACTCGGGCGCCGGGGCGCGAGCCGGAGGGGAGATGTAGCGGGGCTCGGCGGCCTGCGCCTTAGTGGGCAGGGGAAGAAGTGCCCGGAGGGATTCGTGGCCGCGAGGATCCCCGCGCGCTGCTTTGTGCGCGCCGGTGTGCATGGGTTTGCAAGGTCTCTGCGTTTGCGTGCAAGTGCGAGCGCGCCCGAAGTCCTCAGAGACGGTGAGGGTGCGTTTCCTCTGTCACCTGCAAGTCCGTACTCTTCGGAGCTTCTGCATTTATTTACACTCACTGACCGTCGGGCCTCTTAGGCGAAGCGACTCCACTGCGTTGCCCACCTATAGTCCAGGGGGGTGCTCCCAGTGCCACTGTGCGGGCGGGGACGGGTCAGGCCTGTTGGCTTGGCGTGCCCGGGCCCTGCGCCGAGTCCCGAGAATCCTAGAGGTGGGGAAGAGGGTGAAGGGTGAGCGCCGAAGTGGGAACGGCTCCGTAAACGCAGGAAGGCAGCTCGGGTTGCGCACATTGTGTGGAGCTGTGTCTCGTCCCCTGCTGCCCGACTCCGAGCTCCGCCTGGAACGTGGCCAACTTCTCCCGCCTTGAGCTAGACCCCAGCTCCGGGAGCAGGGGGGCGGGAGGACTGAGTATCCGGGGAGCGCGCGATGGGACGGCGCCCCTTCAACCCAGGCCGCGGAGACGTACGACCTTTTGTTCAGACCCGCTTCTCGACGCTCTGTTGGCGGCGTGTGCCTGCTTTAAGTGAACCCTGGCGCAACTCTTCGGGGACGCGAGTTCTTGTCAAATGTGGAAGTCAGAAACCCCCAAAGGACCGCGTGCTAAGTGACCGGAGGGACGGTGCGCCGGCCGCACCTGCCCGGCCTGGAGGAGCCGCGGCCCTTGGCGGTCCCCGCGCAGGGCGGCGGGGGGGGGGGGGCAGGACGGGCTGTGGGTAGGGGCGCCCCTGCCGCGCTGCGCCCCTGCCTCCCACCGCCGCATTCCGCGCATTCTTTCGCCGGCGTCCGGTCCCGGCCTCCGAACCCGCGAGGCGTTTCAGACCCAGGCCTTCAAAGAGCCGCTCCTTTCCCTGCAGGCGCCCTTCGCCTCCTCCCTCCTTTCCTTTCCCCTCCGGACCTGCTCACCCGAGAGGAAGGGAGGTGGTGGCGGGAGGAGGGGCGGAAACCTCTCCCCGCCGCCCTTTCCAAAAAGCACAACAACCTCGCTCAGTGCCGGCGAGCGGGGCTCGCCCCTGCCGAACAGCGGGGGGCTTTGTTCTCGCCAGTTGTTTCCTGGCCATTTGACCTGTCAGCTGCTGGGGAAATGCTGCTGTTGACCTTTGGTTGAACTACTAAGGCGATTTTGCTGATTTTTCTTTTTCTGTGAGGGCTGCCTTTTGCATCGCCGAGGGAGCCTAATCCTCCTCTCTTCTCCCCAAAGCGCTTTAAGAGAAAGTGCAGGGAAGGGGTTGCACCGGAAGGACCGGCGCTGAGCCCGGGACCCGGCGGCCTCGCCTGCCTGGTGGCCGAGCAGTGCCCGGGAGCCCCCGGCGGACGCACGGCCAGCCTCCTCCCGCGCCAGTGTGGGGGGCGAGGCTGTGGAGCACGGCAGCCCTCCCCTCCCCACCCCTGGCGTTCGTGGCAACGGGGAGAGAAATTTCTCCGGGGCGATGGGCCCGTCGAGGGGCACGGGCTGGCCGGGGCGTTCTTCGTGCCGGGCTGCGCTGGACTCTCCCTCCTGATTTAGAGCCCAAACCTGCGCCTTCCTTCGCGGGCCTCTGAAGCCAGGGCCCTTCTGGAGGTCGTGCAGACCCACGTGGAGTCTGGGTGCGTTTTGTTTTGTTTTTCTTCCTGGAAGAAATCCGGAGGGGATCGCCCTAGAGCAGCAGCTCGGGGACCTCGGCCCCTGGGCTTCCGGGCGCGAGGACACCTAAGCCCCGGGGAGGGAAGGCATATTTTTAAGGTTTCCTCCTCCGGCTCGTGGCACCTCCCTGGTCCCGCGGGGAGAGCCCAGAACCGGATCCGTCCGGAAGAGCCGCCCCGCCGACTCGCCGCGAGGCTCGAGGCTCATGCTCGGGGTAAGACAGGAGCCTCTGGGTACAATGACAGCCCCCTCGTAGGACAGGAGCCTCGGGGGGAAATGACAGTCCCCTGGCCGTTAGCGAGGTCCCTGGCCAAAGGAAAAGAAGTCTTCTAGGGTCTGACCTGGTGTGGCAGGGAGGGCGACGCCAGGTTTCTCCAAGTCCACATCCTCGAGCGTCCAGGCTTGGGCAGCAGGTAGAACCAATGCCTCTGCAGGACCAGGCCCGGGGAGTAGCCAGGAAAGGTTTCGCTGTGTCTTCTAAGCAAAAGGAGTCTGCCTTTGGGAGCAGTCGCCTCAAATTCAGAGGGGTGGGTGGGTGGGTGGTGGTGGTGGTGGTGGTGAGGGGCTAGGTCTGCAGTGATGGTAGAAGGTCTGCCAGGTTAACGGGCATATTCTATGTAACCTAGCTTCTTCTCATACATGTGCTAAGGAGAGGAAGCTTCAACACCGTTCCTCTTCCTCCTCTTGGCCCTCTAATGAAAAGGCATCCCTAGTGAGGCCAGAAAGACCCGGGAAGTGTCTTCTCGCACCCGGCTGGGAGAAGAAAGCAAGCCTCCTAAGTTCTGGTGTAGAAAATATGGGTTCGTGGGAGGGCACTCTGGGGGTAGGGAACTAAAGGGAAACACTGGTGAGCAGGAGAAAAGCCCCTTAGATTATCTTTAGTAAATGCCCTAATGGGTTAGGGGTTGGCTGATATGGTTCCCATCAGAGTTGCTCATTTCAATTTTCATGTAATGGGACTGTGTGTAGGTCTCATTTGGTGAGTGTGGAGTAAAAGTGGTCAGAGGTGAAGCCAGAGGAAGACCCGAGTGTTGGTCTCTGCCAACCTGTGGGGACAGAAACGCAGCAGAATATTTTCAGAAGTTATATTATCCCCCCCAGCCGAAGGCTCTCTAATTCTACCAACTAATGGTGCTTCAAAATCTCTTTTCTCTTTCTGCCATTTGGAAGGACAGTGGTTGCTCATGGCTGGTAGTTAACTAATACCACATGCAAGAATTCACAGTTTTAAGAGTAAATGTTACTTAATATCAATAAAATGTTGCCTCGCCTTTACATTTCCTAATAGTATCCAAGTTTTGCTAAGAGCAATCACCTAAATCACTACATTTTCTGGTCTTTTTGCTGGTAAAGATTCCCATCCCCCCCTCCTTTTTTCCTTTCTCCTCTAAGTTTACTTTATTTAAAATCCTGTAAGGCATTTTTAGGGAAAGTTTAGAAATTTCAGCTTTTCAGATTTTATTACAATACACATCTCCTTTGAAGTCCCTTTCTCTTTCCTTCGTAAATCCTAGGATTGGGGTTTTAGACCTTGGTCATAAGAGAAAGACAAAAAGAGCATTTTCTTACCCTAATAGAAGTCATTCGTTGCCTCTCATACTTCTCAAATAAGGCAGTCTTACGCAGAAGATTTTAGGTATAAAAACACTATTTTACTTTTGTCTAAAATTCATCTCAGCTCATGACTTTTGTCCATTTTTATTTGAGTTCTGATGTCAAAGTTGTCCTGGCGCTGTTTTGAGAAAGGATGATCAACTAGCTAGTCCAGCTTCTTCCCCCAGGTTGGAACGCACATATGCTCTAGTCCTGGGGCCTGACCGTACGGATGGTGACGTGACACTTTCTGTACCTAAGTGAGCTTCTCACGCTGGGACCCCAGGCGCTGTTCCCTGTAGGAAACAGCCCACGAGGCCCGTGATGGAGTGGGGAGCGCTCAGCCAGCAGCCCTGCTAACTCTGCTAACTGTCTTGTCTCTCTCTGTCCCCAGTTGCCCAGCCCATCCTAATCCCCTCCCTCGCCCCAAGGTCAGTGGCGTCAAACAGCAAACCCCGGGGGGCATGAGGTTGCACACCTCCTCCACCCAAAGACAAATGGGTGCGCTTTTCTTCTTACAAACATGACACAATGCCCATGACAGCCAAGGCTTGAGAGCATCAGAATTACACTAAATGGTGGGCATTAAAGATAATCTCTAACTTCCTGAATGAAGTGCAATTCATTACAGAATGACAACGAATGAAGCAAACTCACTGCTTTTTGCATCATTTGACCTGGATGCTTCCAACGAACAAAAGTAACTAAAGATGGGGTGTAGGTACAAATTGAAAGTGAAAACCTGATAGTTATTAAGCCTATCACAGCTCCCTTGGGCTTGTCCTCATAGGCTGAGAGGGGAGGTGGGCTACACAGGACTGAGGGAGGGTGGCTTTTTTTTTTTTTTTTTTTTTTTTAAGATTTTGTTTATTTATTTGAGAGAGAGAGAGAGAGAGAGCATGAGCTGGGGAGAGGGGCAGAGGCCGAGGGAGAAGCAGACTAGTCGCTGAGCAGGGAGCCTGGGCCAGGACTCGGTCCCAGGACCCCGGGATCATGACCTGAGCCGAAGGCAGACGCTTCACCGACTCAGCCACCCAGGCGCCCCGAGGGCGGCCTTCTTAAGGAGCCAAGAAATTCCTTTAAAAAATCAGAACATCTGAAACCAGATAGCCAGTTTCCTTACTGGGAGGCAGTTGCCGCCTGAGAAAGGCAGTTTGACAGGAAGAAAAGTTCCCTCTCCAACGGAAGCCAGCGGAACGGAGCAGATAGCCCAGAAGTTCTGGGAGGGAGGGCAACCCGGCCCCAGCTCCAGTATGGGCATTAGGTGTCAGCCGCCTGGCGCAGGACACGCAGCTCTGTGCCTGGGGTCCCGGCGGGAGAAGCTCACTTAGGTACATTTTCAGGACTGCTCAGGATTTACGGGGGCGCTTACTGAGTTAACGCCCACATCAGGGGAAGTATTCTAGAGTATTTTCTAGAACACTTTTATGCACACCGTCCCAGCTCTGCATGGACGTGTGGCCAGTGGGTCGTCCTTTGCAGTAAGCTGTGACAGTTGTCTTGCTGTGTGAGTGTGAGAAAAAGAGTGTGGAGTTCAGCTATTCCTCAAGAAAGTTGATCGGGGGTGGGGTGGGGAGGCATTATTATGTTCCTTTTCTCCCTTCTAGCCTCTCAAGTTTCAAAATGAAGATGAGAAAATGAGAACTTTAAGACTAGAAAGTCTATTATTAAGAACACGGGAAAAACGGGTCAAAATGAGTCAGATTATCTGTTGTGGAATTACATTCTGTTGGACACAGAACAGGTGGAAAGTCATTGGTGTATGTGTCATGAAATTGTATTCAGGAGCTCGGAAAGCAGATCTCAGAGACACTTGCTGTCAGTTCATAGTTTGCAGATGGAGTTTGTGACGTTTAGGATCACAGAGTATTGGCACTTAAAGATGATGCAGTCTGAAATCCTGACGTCACGACCCTGTAGGGACACAATCACACCTGAAACCAGAGTTCCGAAAAAATTTATTTTATTTAAATAAAATTCAGTCTAGAGGTTTCTATTCTGTTATATCCTGTTAATTAAAACGTGCTGGCCATGACTTCTAAGTGACAACCTGTAGTTTGAAAAGCCCTGGGAAGAAGCAGAGTTTGGTGAAATGCCAGGAGTGTCCTGTTCAGATCCTTTCTGGTTTTGCCAGAACATTCTGTGTCTTCAACGCGGTGAAACCAGCAGGCTGTGCCTCCCCCAAGAGAAGGACCACCAGGAAGGCAGAGATGGGCACACAGCAGGGTGGGCTCCTGATGGCCAGACTAGCAGGTGGCTTTGAGGCCAGTGGGCTGAACGCTGGCCCTGCCCTTACTTGGGGGTGGCCCTGCGCCTCTGTTTCCTCTTCTGTAACATCGGGGCCAGTCACCTCAAGGGCTGCTGGTTGGACCCATGTTTGGGAAGAGCCTGGCACACAGTGGGCATTTCCCCTTCATAACAGTGGCTATCATTTTTACTAACATGGCGCTGATGGCCGTAGAGGATGGATGCTCTTGTGGGGTGTGGGCGTGGGTGGTTTCCTAACTTTCCTAACTTTCCTAACAGAAGCCCCTACCACCCTGCCTGCATACTCTTGGCCCGCCGTCATTGCCAGTTCTACTCATCTGACACGTCCTGGCCCAGTGCAGCTCATCTGCCTGCAAGAAGGACCTCCTTTGGTGCTGCTCCTTGTAATGGATCCTCTGAAGCTAGTGACAGCTCAGGAGGGAAAAACCCTCTCATTGCTGGCCCTGGCCTGGGATGCTTCAGTCCCTTGGGCTAATCTGCTTCCTCACTTGGTTCCTTTCTGCGTGTTCTTTAAAGATCTGCCAGAGGGAACTGACTTCAGTCATAATGTTTCTGTTCCATTCTAATGCTGTTTCCTCCCACCCTCTCTGCCCTGTTAGGAGAGGTCTGGGGGCTTTGGGGAGGGGGTATGACAAATGGCCCCCCTCAAGCCTGGTCTGGCCCCGGGTCACCTCTGTCCTGCCCAGTTGGCCGCCTGCCCCCTGCCCACCACGGCCCCTGGAGCCCTCTGTGCTTGCTGCTCCGCTCTCTGCCTGTGGGGTTGGCTGAGGATCCACCCCGAGGCAGCGGATGTCCCCGAGGGGGAAAGGTCCTGGAGCTCAGACAGGGCAATGCCTGCCTTTCTACTGTCCCACGACCAGATCTCAGGACCGTGAGTGGAAAAAAATCAGTAAAGCCCGGGAGGAGAAGGCTGTCCAAAGTCTAGGAAGTTGCCAGTAATGCTGGGTCCCCTTGTAGGTGCCACAAGAGGAAGCCTTCATTATACGTCTCTCCGGGGCCAGGCGCAGAGCATTGGCTCTTCCAAGCGGGGCCTCTAAGGACGCCGCCGGGCCCTGACGGTTCATCGCATTTTACAGATGAGGGAGAGGCTCAGAGAGGTTCCATGACAGCCCTAGGCCGCACAGCTGATGATTTTCCTGGGTTGGCATGCAACCCAGACCTGCGAGTCTGAAGTCGCGTCCGTCTGGTTCCCTGCCCCGTGCCTTCTCAGCAATGGGAAGAACACGGTGTCAATCACTCTGAGGCCCCTCCCACTTCCGCTGCTCGGGGAGGGCGGGGCGCTCCTCCTCTGTGACCTTGCCGCCTGGCCCTGGCCCCCCCCGGACTCCCCCCCCCCCCCCCCCGCCACTGGCCGGTGGGCACTGCCAGTCTGCCTGTCTCGGTGATGCGCTTATGGAGGGCACCAGCCAGGCCTTACATTTCTGTGAAAAAAAAAAAAAAGATGTATTTGAATAGCTCAAATTATGTAATATAAACACAGAGATTAGTTAACTTAAAAATCTTCAAATCCTATAGAAACGTGTAGAGTAACAAGTAATGGCTTTGTATAGGGGTGTTCACCAACGGTTTGTTGACTGATCCGTTTCCCTTTCCCCCATCCAAGGGGGAACAGTGAGGGAAGTTGCCCGGAGTCCTGTCTTAGGGGCCGCAGCTAAAGACATTGGCTGGCTCTTCCCCCATCCTCTCTTCACTGCATTTGGGACAGCCATGTTTGTAGCCTTATCGGGAAAAAGGGGTGCTAATGGGCAGGAGGGGTGCCCCTGTGCTGAGATGACCACGCGAAGGCCACCAACGCGCCTGGAACTGCCAGTCCTGGCCCCTCAAGCGGGTTTTTCCTTCCGGGGAGGCTGGTGGTTGTGACTAAGCAGGAGCGAGGCCGGTGAGCAGGGAGCAGGGAGATAGCCATTTCTATCCCAAGGGAGGCAATGAAGGGGAACACAGAAGAGGGGGGCTCAGAGGAAAAACCGTATACTGTGTTTCCGTAAGCCTCCTGATGCGGCGAAGAATCATTTCCCTTCCTCTGCAAAGCAGTATTTTCTAGGGGCAGGGGAGTGGGATTTGGGCAAGTCATTGACCCAATGGCGCATGTCTGCATGTTGGAAGGTTCCCACGAATGGTCCCAGGGCACACAGGCCCCACACCGCTTACACACAGACACTTAGCTGTGCCAGCCACCGACGTGACCGTTGGGTGAACGGGTCCGTTAGAGTGGTTGTTCGGCAACCTGCAGCCTCTCCTGAATTAATTTATGATCCACTGTGGGTCCTACAGAAACTGCAAAATAAAAATACAGGCATGGCCACACGTGGATAGTAGATGCTGAGTTACTCGCCAAGCCAAGTCCCGGCGCTCCCAAGTGAATCAGATACTGGCCAGGCGTCTCTGTCCTCCTGGTGTCCCCCTGCCCCTCTGCCTACATCTCTGCCCACCCCCAGCCAGCCGGCACCTTTCTGCTCAGCACTAACACTGTTCCAGAGAAGTTGGCCCTTTATCTCTTTTTACTTAAAAGACCTCCCTTCCCCGGAAGACGATCCCACAGATAACCATTCCAGAGCTTAGCAACTCTCAGGGCAGGAAATCCTGCCTTGCCCCAAACCTGTATGTAGCAGGAGGGATTTGTATTTAAGCCCGTTTCCTCTTATTTTGGCCCCTTGTTGATGGAACAGCTGTTCGGGAGGCCGGGCGATTGGCATCTGTTCTGTTGCTGAGATCCAGAAGGGCTGGTGCCAGGGTAATTTTTTTTTTCCTTCTCTCCCGCATTCGAGAACCTCTCCAAAGGAAGGGCTGGAGTTGGGGGATGACGGACATCTTGGTAGGTCCCAGGGCCCGGCACCAGGCTGCCTCCCTACTTGTGGGAACCCCCAGTGGCCATCCTGTCTTTCATGCTTTATCATCACCCTCAGGAGCTGATGGGGAAGGTCTCTTCGGCATACCCCCTGCACGTCCTCCTTTCTGTATCTGCATCCTGAACCTGTCTCGTTCCTAAAACTTTCCTTCCAGCCTTCAGGATGAAGTCCCCGCCAAATGAGGCGCGCTCCACAGCCATTATCTCTGGGCCCACAGCGCCACCCGGTGGCCAGTGTAGATCAGGCCAGCCCCAGCTTCGCAGCCATTCTCCTCAGTCTAGGGGTAGGACTCAAGTGCTTTCTGGTTTCCTGCTGGCTTAGTGACCCTATTAACCTGACCATATTTCTCTTTTACAGGTGGCTATGAGAGGTTTTCCTCCGAGTACCCAGAATTCTGTTCCAAAACCAAGGCCCTGGCAGCCCTCCCACCGGCTGTGCCCCCCAGCGCTGCCGAATCCTTGGACGTGAACTGCAGCTCCTGTGGAACCCCACTGCACGACCAGGTAGACTCGGGGCCCAGAGCCCGGGAGGAAGCAGCAACGTGGGGGCAAGGGGGCTTATTTTCAGGTTTCTGCTTTTCAGGGGTTTGGGACAGAGTCCCTCAGTTTGGGGAGAATGTAGCGAACCCTGAGTATTGGGGTGGGGTGTTGGGGAGGGTCCATTTGATCCTTGGGATTCTTCCCCCTTCCCTCTTATTAGCCTCCCTCGGAAAAATACAAAGACGTACCTTTCCGACTTAGCCTCTGAAGTTACGTGCAGACAGGCGAGGATTGCTGAAATCAGAAGTGTGTGACAGGCCACGTAGAAAGCTGAGAGAGCACCCCTCTTTGAAGGCGCGGCCCAGGGACCTGAGGCCACCCCCTCCGTGCACAACCCACTGTAAATGCCAAGTGGACATAAATGGTCGGCCAGCCCTCCGCTAAGGAAACCAGCTTAAGCTGCTATATTCCTTACAAGCTGACTCTAGCTCTTTCATTAGATGGGGTGAATTTATGGGGTCCAGCAACTCTGCTCCCAGATCCCAGATCATTTGAGTTGATGTGACTCAGAAAGTGTCACGAATTAAGCTGACGTTACCTCATATTGCCAAGACACCTCCTCTGGCCTGTGAGGCTGACATAACACCCATTTTTAGTGTGCCACCTGACCACACACCAGCGAGGTGTAGATGAATGTCACAGATGGTGTGGCAAGGCCAGCATGGCGTCTGCCTCTTCATGTCTCAGGGCGGAGGCGGGCTGCTTGAACCGGCGGGGGGGCCCACCAGGCTTTACCGGCCCAGCTTCTCTGCTCACAGCAGAGCCGAGTGGAAAGGCCAGAGAAGCCCCCTGGGCCTGTCATTCGCTGGGAGCCCCAGCAGGTGCAGGGGAAAGCTGGGAGGGCTGTGTCCCCAGGCGTTCTCCCCAGGGCTTGTGAAAGCCCACCTCGGGCAGGTTCCTTCTCCCTGTCCCGAGCATCCCAGCCCTTTTCCTGGGTGCCTGACACTCATCATGTCCGGGGGCCTTTGCTTTCCCTTTCTGGTGCAGGGGGGTCCTGTGGAGATCCTTCCCTTCCTCTACCTCGGCAGTGCGTACCACGCTGCCCGGAGGGACATGCTGGATGCCCTGGGGATCTCGGCCCTGCTGAATGTCTCCTCTGACTGCCCGAACCACTTTGAAGGACATTATCAGTACAAGTGCATCCCGGTGGAAGACAACCACAAGGCGGACATCAGCTCCTGGTTCATGGAGGCCATCGAGTACATCGGTAGGTTGGCGCTGCGGCGGACGCCGACCAGGGCGGGAGGATGGCAGGGAACCCCGAGTCCTCGCCCGCTGGAGGAGGGCCTTGGGGGGGCGCTGCGTCCAGGGTGTACGCCTCTAAGGGAGGCTGGCCGCCTGGATGTCCTGTTGCAGGGGGGATAGGGAGATCGGCTCCCGCTCCCGAGCGGTCAGCCTACCCAGCCAATACCATTTTCCTTGCCCGGCTCCAGAAGTCCAGATGATACGGCTTTGGGGATGGGGAGGAAGACAAATAAAGGGAGAAGTGGGGTCATTGTTTTTGTTTCTGCAAATGGAAATCCTTGGAGGTATGTTGGGATTTAACCGGCTTGAACCCGGGTTTTTCCCAGGCTCAGTGCATTTGTTCGGTGAAGTCTCAAAAATAGCCCGGAAGGGGTGGAACGCTAGAGTCCCTTGCGGTGGGCTTCTCCCCGCCCCCTCCTCACTAGGAATGGGAGTGCCCCTCCTCCAACACTCCTCAGGCGCCCTCCCGCCCCCCCCCCCCCCCCCCCCCCCATTGTCCGCCCCTGCCGCCGGGCCCCCCCGGGGGGGGGGGGCGCGCAGGGCACTAACCGCGGCGCGCTCTCTGCCCCAGATGCGGTGAAGGACCGCCGCGGCCGGGTGCTGGTGCATTGCCAGGCTGGCATCTCGCGCTCGGCCACCATCTGCCTGGCCTACCTGATGATGAAGAAGCGCGTGAGGCTGGAGGAGGCCTTTGAGTTCGTCAAGCAGCGGCGGAGCATCATCTCGCCCAACTTCAGCTTCATGGGGCAGCTGCTGCAGTTCGAGTCGCAGGTGCTGGCCACGTCCTGCGCCGTGGAGGCCGCCAGCCCCTCCGGGCCCCTGCGGGAGCGGGGCAAGGCCACCCCCACCCCCACGTCGCAGTTTGTCTTCAGCTTCCCGGTGTCGGTGGGCGTGCACGCGGCCCCCAGCAGCCTGCCCTACCTGCACAGCCCCATCACCACCTCCCCCAGCTGCTAGGGCCGCGGGGAGCCCTGACCCGACCCCGAGCCCGGCCGCCGGCTCTCTGCGGGGCTCTGCGGGGCTCGCGGGTCTCGCGGGGTGGGCAGCGCCCGCGGGGACTGACAGCGCGAGGGCCCGGCGACCAGGCATTCCCCCCACCCGCCCCCCAAATCCCCTCCTCCGGGGCCAGCTAGAATGGCAATAAGGACTTCGAAAACACCTTACAAGCAGACAAACAAAACACTCCAACCTAGAGCAATAACGGCTGCCTCAGAGGGCAGGGAACACCTCGGTTTGGTTTGTGTGTCCGTGTTACTTTTCAGATAGGAATTTCTTACCTCATTTTTTTAAGCAGTAAGGCTTGAAGTTATGAAACCCACAGATCCTGGCAAATGTGCCCACCCAGTTTTATTAAGGGGTGCGGGGGTGGGGTGCGGGGGTGAGAGAGGGACAAAAAGAAAAAACAAGTTTGCCAGAAGTGCCTGGTTCTGTGTGCTTCCTTCTTTTTTGTTCTTGGAACAGGTTTTGTTTTTGTTTTTTTAAGAAATCTTACAGGACCTGGTTTTCCTTTTGAAATCACCAACAGGTGGATAATGATGCTTAATAATAAATAAAAGTATCTATTAAGAATTTCCTCAGAGGATGTAAGTGCAAGGAGCCTAGTGACGGTGAATTTAGGGTATATTTCCGTCGATGCCCCGCCGCGGAGCCTGATGGCTTGCAAACGTCAAGGCGGTTAGGAACTGGACCGTGTGTCCCAGGTCCGGAGCAGGTAGCCTGAGGGTCAGGGGGCACTGGTTGTCACTGAGAAGTGGGCAACGTGGGGTGGCAGGAGGAAGAAGGGAAGGACTGCTTTCTGATTCCTTTTGAAGCTGGTTCCTGGGTACAGGGAACACGAAAGCGGCTCTAGGTCTCAATGATAGAGCCTTTTCTCAGGATCAGTAATTCAGTTTGGCGGTGGGAGCCTTTTCTCACAGCCCTTCCGGAAGACTTGTTTATCATCTGTGATAAATGCCCTGTCGTAAAAGGTGCTCCTGGGAAATGGGGTGCAACTGAGATTGTCCTACAGTGATTCGTGGAGCGAGGCCCTTGGGGCAAGCAGCTAACTAGAGATGGACCTGACGTGCAGCCTCTGGTGATTGGAAGCACCACCTTTTTCCTCTTCTGCATAAATCGGCGTTTTTCGTGTTACAAGGTTTGCTTAGAGGGAAGTACAGCAAGTTCTTGCCTTCTTAAAACTCCTGGGTTAGGTGAATATTTTTAAAGGCCCTTATTTGAATAAGAGGGGAGTGAACACCATGTTTCAGGTCTAGAATGGAAGAGGGTGTAAGGAGCTGGCTAGACCCTTGGCTTGGGAGCCGGCTGTTGGGCTTCTATCCTGGGCACTGTGGGCACGCAGGCGCCGTTGTGGAATTCTCTTTTGGGATAATGCCCTTTTAAGGGGCCTTTCCAAAGGGAGCTAAGGCTTTCGGAGGGAGACGGATGTTTTCTGCGGGTTGGGCTTGGGGGGCGGGAAGAGGGAAGCTACATGTTACTTCATCTGTCGTAGAGTGGAACAGTGTTACAGAGTGTCAGCTTAGAGGTGTTTGCAAACTTGTCTAGAAATGAGAGCATGTTTGTTTTTTGGGTTTTTTTGTTTTTTTGTTTTTTTTAGCCCCTTATGAGTCTAGGTCTAAATGAACATTCTTGCTCATCCATGAATAACTTCAAGCCTCAATGTCAGAATAGCGTTGGAATGCTCTTTCTCATCCTGGCATCCCAGACAGGACCAGGTTCATTACATTTCCTTCCACAAACATGAACCTGTGTTGGCATCACTCATCCTGCCTTTGTCAAGCCCTGTCTTTGGGTGAGGCCAGAGTTCCCGCTTCCTGTTTTTAGAAAAGCCAGAGGCTCCCTCCGTCCCCGGGAGCTGCTTGGCTGAATAGGTAGGGGTGAGGTGAGGGGTTGGGGTTCCTGGACAATGGACCTATTTAGAGATGGCACAGTTGGCCGTTCCTACTTTTTCCTTGATTCCTGGAAGTTGCTCTGTGTTTTGTGATTAGTGAGGTCCAGTGAGCTCTGCAGCTACGAGAGCTATGGGTTGCAAGAGTGGATAGACCTGGGGAGCGGGCGAGCCTGCGGCAGGGGGAGGGCAGGCAACCTGGAACAGACTCACTTTCTATAGAACAAGTGTACATTTGCCAAAACCTGTGTATCGTGCTTTCCCAGACTGGATTCCAACCACACGGACAGTCGGAGCTCAGGACCAGCCCCAGACATGTCTTTCCCCCGCTTTCCAATTCAAGTCTTCTGTCACCGTGTCAAACTGCTATTTATAAAGCCATTTTCTTTGTACTGGATAACGGCCTGAGTCTCAGAACTCTCAGAGATAAAATAGGAAATTGGCTAGATCGGAAAAGGGGACTTTTTTTTTTCCTGGTCATAATTCTGTCATCAGGAAGTCTCTTTGATGACTCAAAGTAACTGTAATGAAGACACCACCACAGGGTCAGCCCAAATGGCCAGGTGGATTTCAATTGGCATCTCTCCCATGAAGTGATTTCTGGTGATGCAAAATTTCGGAAATGGCCAGAAAACATTGCCACTTTCACTGATCTTATCAACGGTGCTGTCGGCTACCTTGGATCTTCTCTAGAGACCAAGGGATGAGGTCAGCTCCCTCCTGGAATCTTGTGTGACCCAAGGATGTCTGTGGAGCACTAAGGGTAATACACTTGACTTTCCCTTGGAGAAGTATTAGACTGAAGCGTCTGTGAATGGTGCCTGGGTGCTCGAAGCTTTAGTCATTTCCTCCTGACGCCGTTTTGCTCAGGTGCTCGTTCCAGCTGGATTCCAGAGTTTTCCACAAGGTTGGGAAGCCATGAGAGAAATTTTAAAAATCTGTGGGAAAATGGGCAGAAAGGCGGTAGGTGGTTGATTCAGTTGGGACCTGGCCGCCGCGTCCGTAGTATTAAAGCAGGGGTACACCTTGGCTGTCCATTGGCATCAACTGGGGAGTTTTGAAAACCTTGCTACCAGGCTGTCCCAGAGCAATGAAACCAGGATCTCCGGAGCTGGAACCCCGGCGTCCGTATGTTTCAAATCTCCCCAGGTGCTTTCCGAGTGCGGCCAAGGTGGGGAAAACCACCTTGCTTTCCGGAGAGCAAGGTGCTGCTGGAGGTGGGTCTTAACGACACAGAACTAGCTGGTCTCTCAGAAACCACAGCCAGGGGTTTGTCACTGGCTTGGCAGGTTCCTGCTGCCAGTCCCAGCCTGGCGGAGGGACAAGATGGTTTCTCTCAGGAGCTCAAGGAGCATGCGACCTCCTGAATGGGGCACCTTTCATGCCCCTTGAAGGGCAGCTGATCTGCGGAGCATTGTTAGGGACCTGAATACAGTGTCTGGATGTTGAGGTTTTTCCTTAAATGTCCCTTGTCTAGCAAGAAAAAGAGTGGGGAGTTTCACCTCTTGGGATACCGCTGTCCCCCAGGAGCACCCTGCCCGTCCTTAGAGCTTATGAGTCATATGAGGAAGAGGCTTCTTCAAGACAGAGCAATGCAATACTTGTAACTTTTGTAAATAGCCCCATCTTTCAGAGTGATGTCATTTCTACATTTGATATGCTTGTATTTCGGTAGGATGTATATAGTTTAGGGGATTTTTTTTTGTTTGGTTTCGTTTTTTAGAAGAGTTGACATGTCTTTTTATTTATTGCTTGAAAAAGATCATTTGAAGAAAAATAAATACATTTTCAACCATGTCTGGCCTGGTTTATCATTTCCTTGAAAACCGCACTGCTGTGATGACTTGGAAGGGAACGAAAGAAGGTCTGGGGCGTTTGATAATCCTGTGCACTTCGTGACTGCGACGTTAAGATGGAGGACTGGTGGGCCCATTTTTGCACCCTGAACTCCACCCAAGGACAGTGATAGGAGCAGGCTGACCTGCATCTCTAAGAACCTGGTTTCTCCAGGAAGAGCCTCCCATGGGAAGAAAGAATTGAACAATAAGAGACAGAGAGTGTCCTCCATCTGATCTACTTTGGGCCAAGCACAGGATGGCGTGACAAGGATGGCTCCTTGGTGGGAGAAGTCAATCAAACAGCCTAAGCAGGAAGTGATCAGGGCTATAGCAGGAGAATATATAAGGCGTTACCCACACTGGGACACCCCGCCCTATCGATAACAAGGGGCCCTGCCTGGCTCACACAGAATCTTAGGAAATTTTACTGGCTTCATATTCCATCAGGATCATGAAAATTAGCAATATTTTTCAAGGCTAGATTGAAAAAATAATGGATGTAAGTCATGGTCCCCCAGTGCTGATCTGTGGATTGCTTGTATCAAATTCCATTGGTACGAATTTCCCAAATTGTAAATCGAAAACATATTAGTAAACATGCATTCCCACTGCATCACTGTTATTTAACCTGGGAACACTAGCCAATGTGATTAGCACTTGAAAAAAATGAGGTATAGGATTTGGAAAGTTGGGAAGCCAAATTGTTTGCAGATGATATGTGTCAGAAAAAGAGAAGAAAACCAAGTAAAAGACCATCAGAAACAAGAGAATTCAGTAAGTACTTGATTGTAACATTAATACAAAAGAATCAATAGCCTTCTTAGGTAAATATATCAATTAAAAATAAAACAGAAGTAGTAGATCCCATTTACAATATAATTTAAAAATGAAAAGTCTACAATAAACTCTACCAGAGATAGGCAAGACCCATATGATGGACATGGTAAAGCGCTACCAAGGGACATAGAACACATAAAGTGGTTCCTGGGTGGCTCGGTTGGCTGTCTGCCTTCGGCTCAGGTCATGATCCTGGGACCCTGAGATGGAGCCCTGCATCAGGCTTCCTGCTCAGCTGGGGGTCTGCTTCTCCCTCTGCCCCCCACTTGTGCTTGCTCTCTCTAGTGCTCTTTCTATCTCTCAAGTAAATAAATAAATAAAATCTTAAAAAAAAAGAACATGTAAAAAAAAGCAAAGGATATATACTATGCTCTCAGATAAACAGACTTAATACTGAAAAGCTGTTATTTCTCCATAAATTAATCTACATTTCATGTGATCTCAAAACACCCAACAGGATTTGTGAGGAACATGGCCAAATGATCCTGATTTCACCTGGAGAAATACTTATGCAGAAATAGGCAGGAAAACTGATAAAGAGATGGGAGAGACTCCCCAGGTGGGGGGATGGGATTTACATCATTTTGTACTGTGGGAGATTGTTTTAAAAATAGAGATTGTTGGGCCCACTTAAAACTTAGAGAGTCAGAGACCTTACAGACCCACAGGTGATTTCTGATTTAAAACTAGTTCAGGAATGCCTGATACAGCTCTGTCTTCTTCCATCCCCCTTCCATTCAACTTCCAGACCGTAACTTTCAATTATTGTCACTATTACTATGACAATTTACCCAAGAACTTCGTTGTGTAAATCAATAACCACTTTATTTTGCTCAAGAATTTGTAGATTAGAAACTTGAGAAAGGCTCTGCTGTCGTCTGAAGGTGGGTAGGCTGGGCATCCAAAATGGCGTGCTCACATGATGGGCAGCGGATGGCTTTCAGCTGAGAGCTCGGGTGTGACGTCAGCTGGAGTGCCAACACACGCCCTCTCCTTAGAGCAGTCAGATTTCTCACAAGACAGATCAGAGCTCCAGCGTGAGGGTTCCAGCCAACACCCCTTTTTATGATCTGGTTTCAGAAGTCACAGAATGTCACTTCCTCTCTACTATATTGGCTGAAGCAGTGTCAAGCTTCTCAGACTCAAGAAAACCTGAAAATGCACTTTTCACTCGAGAGACATTTGTCATCTAAGATCTCCTCCCAGGACTGAAAGAGCTTTCAATCACAATGCACACTATCAATGGCCCCATCTGATCCAGAAAACATCACAAGATACACCTATTCTTTGATAAAGAAATGCCAGAAAGTAGAAAGCTGTAAAAGCACCATCCAAGGAGGGAACACAGGTGGGAGGGTTTGACGTAACCGCCGATTTCAGGACCCCCACCTCCACATGAGATTTCACCTTTTTGCATCGGTGTCCCCCCAAGCTGTCTTTCCTGCTACAAAGTGAGTGGCACAGAGACCAGCCGAGTGCCTGATACGGAGGACAGTTGGCTAAAGAGAGTGTGTGTTGGATTCTCCACCAGCAGAATACAGAGCTACTGAAATTGTCTGTCAGACAGCTGAGGCAGGCCGACCTGGGTAGCTCCGGGGTCTCTGGGTAAGACAGACACGTTCCCATGAGCCCTTGCTTAAACTCCTTCCCCTGCTTCTCTTGAGCACATACCACGCCGTGAGGGTGGGGAGGTTTGGACTGGATTTTCATCCAAGGATATTATTAGTAACATCCATCAAACGGGCACGTATCTGCTACCTCCCAACAATGGGCTCTTAGACAAGACCCGAGTAGGACAACCCAGCTTAGACCAACAACTTACTCCATGAACGTAAAAGAGCTAAGTTGAAAGAGGCAGCCCCACACTAACTTACCTTCCTAGCTGCTGGTAGAGAAGGCAAGGGAAGGACTTTGTGGCAGGAGAAAGAACAAGAAGAACATGTTAATCTCGAGGCATAGGAACTCACCCAGTGGGGAAAAAAAAATGTAGTCCAATGGATGTCCTGAGTTCTGACCAGCTGAATGGGGCGTCCTCTACCTGGGAGAGAAGTTTGTTAGTGAGAGGGTAGATGGGCAGGTGGAGGCATAGAAAGGGGTTAGAAACAGGTGAAAAGGATCAGTTTCTCCAACATGTGTGTTTGGAGGAGAGGCCTTTATAGAAAAGTCTTGTTACCCTTGAGGTTGGGGATTTCATAACTGTCTGTTCCCTAAAGGTTTTGTCCAGCCTCTGGATCCATGTGTCTCAGTGGTGTGCGCGCTAAGGGTATTAGCAAATCCATCGCAGTCCCAAGAACCTCACGGCTGCCAGCACAGACAGAATAGGGAGTCTTCTGGAAACAGTGCTCAGATCTCTCATGAAAGCAGGGAATCAAGTCCTATCAGAGCAATAACCCAGGGACTTGGCTCCTTCATGGTGTCGTAGGGAGGTTCAGTGGGAAGCTACTGAACTTGGCCTTGAGGCTCCAGGTATCTCCCATCAGAGTTCCAAGCTGACTTTGTGTCGCCACTTTGGTGGTGGTTGTACAACTCTTAAATTTAGCAAACCTACTAAAGATCCCTGAATTGCACACTTAAAATGGGTAAACTTTATGGCATGTAAATGATATCCCAATAAAGCTGTTCCATGATAATATATGCAAATGTGCTCACTGCCCCAAATTTCAAAGAACACAAATACTTAAGAGTAAAAATGGAAAGCTTCTCCTCCATATCCCTGCCCTACATCCCACTTCTTCAACTTTCAGTAACCAAAATGAGCAGTTCGGTGTCATTACTTTGAGACTTGTGTTTATGCGTTGTATAAATGTATGTGTTTGACAGGATAATACTGTTAGGCAGAACTTTTTCTCTTGTTCCTTGTTACTCCTGCCCTGCCCTCAATTTGATCAGCTGGACATTTACTCTTGTCGCCCCAGGTAAAGGATGGCACTGGGCCAGAACACAGAAATTAAGAAATCACATTCTTGTCTTCTGAGTTGCAAAGGCGTAAAGCAATAGATGAGTACGTGTCTTTGCTCAGTCAGACCCTCCTGCCCTAGGGGATGCTGGTGTAGACGTGTTAATCCACACAGAGCCTGCTTTTTCACCTAACTAACAGCACACTCTGGAGATGTCCTCTGTCTGTATGTACTGTTCTCCTTCACCCTTTTTGTTTGTTTGTTTAAGAGAGGGTGGAGTGGGGGAGGGGCAGAGGGAGAGAAAGAATCTCAAGCGGACTCCTCGCTGAGCACAGAGCCTGATCTCAAGATCCTGAGATCATGACCTGAGCTGCAATCAAGAGTCAGACGCTTAACCGGCTGAGCCACCCAGGCGCCCCTCTCCTTCACCCTTTTTAATGGCTGCATAATATTTTATAATATAGTATCGACAAATTATTTTTAAATAATATCACTTATTTCTTCTTTAGCTCAAGAATGGTATGGGAGAGTGTTTTTAAACTTCCAAGAGGCTAGGTTTTTGTTTTTTAACTATTCTATGTGATAGTTATAGTTTTATTGCACTGTGGTCAGAGAATGTGATATGTCTGATGGAAATGTATGTGGTGTTTATATTTGTGTAATTTCTCCCCCCACACACTGCTTTTTTACCCAAATACGTTGTCATAAACCTTCCTGGGTGAATCTGATAGGTAAGTTGCATTAATTTACTATTTTAACTTGTGTTTCTTTTCTTATGAGATAGAACACTTTTATGTATTCAAGAACCATTTGTATTTTTTTCTATGAGCTGTGTGTTCATAACTGATTGTATCTTACAGATTTTCAGGAACTCTGTTCTGTATGGAAGAGATTAGCCCCTTGTCCGTAGTATGAATTGCAAACATTTCCCGTTTGTCTTTTGTCTTTGCTTATAATAGGGTTTTTTTTTTTTTTAAACAAATACCTATTTTGAGTCCCTGCTTTCAGCTCTCTTGGGTATATACTATCCTGCCTGACTTTATTATTTTTTTTAATTAATTTTTTTTATTCTGCCTTAAAGACTATTTAGACAGAGAACAAAGCCTCTCGCCCTGTGGCCAGGTCCCCACCACCAAGAAGGACCATCACTTGTATTTTACTGTAATACACTGGGGGGGGCGCCTGTGTGGCTCAGTTGGTTAAGCGTCTGCCTTCGGCTCAGGTCATGATCTTAGGGTCCTGGGATCGAGTCCCACATCGGGCTCTCTGCTCTGCGGAGAGCCTGTTTCTCCCTCTTGCCCTGCTCTTCTTTCTCTCTCTCTCTGTCAAATAAATAAATAAAATCTTAAAAAAAAAAAAAATGTAATACACTGGTAAGCCCATGGGAGAAGAGCTCCTCTGGCTCACTGTTCCCCTTTCCTCATAATCCTCCTGGGTCTCAACTTTGGAGCACCAGTCTATAAAATCCAGCTCCGAGTCCAAAGTGGAGGAAACAAAGAATTTTCTGCTTTTCCCCCTTGTTCTCCCCAGTTTCAAACTAATTGAAAATACCAGGATTCTTTAATATATGTTTACACTAATCACCTCCTTGAAGTCAGAGGAATTAGGTCAAAATTAACTGTTTTTATTTAATATTTATTTCTTCATGTGTGTCTCTAGGTTTCCTATCTCTTTTTTTTGAAAATTTAAATTATTTTATTATAAAAATTTATATAAACCATAAACACAACAGCTAAAAATAAAACCTAAACAGAATTAAGCCAGTACACAAAACATCTCAAACAAAAAAGTAGTAACAAGAACCTGATCAGCTTCTTTGAAATTCTTCATCTTTTAGATATCTGATGACTTCCTAGACTTAAAACAGTGATTTCCATTACACCTAGCCTGTGAAATATTAAATATTATTTCTAAAAGACAAATAAGATTCTCAAACTCAAGGATTAACAGATATTTGCCAAGTGATAACCAAAACCTGTGTGAATTTAACAAAATTATAAATCCAAAGTACAAAATCTACCTGAAATCATCTAGCCAAATACCAGATTACTTAAATGAGACTCAGCTTCTGAGACGGTATAAAGAGAAAATTAAAAACTTACTTACATACAAAGTTGTGTACACAAAGGGGTTTTTGTCAATATACGTTTAAAAACAAACCAAACCAGCCACCATTCCTGAAAACTCTTCTTACACTGTGCTGGAATTTGAAAAGACTTCTAATAACCTCCAGGTTACATAGAAAAATAAGTTTTTTCTTGTTGAAATTACAAATAATTTTTCTTTTGAACCTATTGCACTTGTTCTAGAGAACAGTTCTCCAACATTAATGCTTTTTCCCCCCTCATTACAAAAGGAAAGAATTCTATCTGGGCGACAGTACTGAACCGTAAAGAATCCATTCTTTTTAAAAGAGAAAGTCTATCTATCCATCTACTATCTATCTATCTATCTATCTATCTATCTATCTATCTATCATCTATCTATCATCTATCTATCTATCTATCTATCTATCTATCTATCTATCTATCATCTATCCTTTGCTAGAACACATTTCTATCCTCATCTCTCTTTAAAAATAGACTGAATTTCTAACAGTTTTAGATCTACAGCAAAACTGGAAGGTACAGAGATTTGCCATATACACCCTGTCCCCACACGTGTGGCCTCCCCCATTTTCAGCATCCCCCACCAGAGTGGCACATTTGTTAGCGGGTGAAGCTGCATTGACACAAACCTAACCACCCAAAGTCCATAGTCTACATCAGGTTCACTCTTGGGTGCTGTTCATTCCATGGGTTTGGACGACTGTATAATGACACATGTCCACCATCACAATATCCTAGAGTATTTTCATTGCTCTAAAAATCTTCTGTGCTCCACCTATCTATCCCTCTCTTCCCACCTAGCCCCTGGCATTCGCAGTCTTTCCACTGTCTCCATAGTTTTGCCTTTCCCAGAATGTCATATAGTTGGAATCACACAGTATGTAGTCTTTTCAGATTGGTTTCTTTCACTTAGTAATCGGCATTCAAGTTTCCTCCATGTCTTTTCATGGCTTGGTTGCACATGTCTTTTTAGAGCTGAATAATATCCCATTGTCTGGACGTGTCACAGCTTACCTGTTTACCTGCTGACGGACATCTTGGTTGCTTTTGAGTTTGTGCAGTTATGAGTAAAGCTGCTATAAACATGTGTGTGCAGGTTTTTGTGTGGACACAGTTTTCAACTCCTTTGGGTAAATACCAAGGAGTACAATTGCTCGATTGTACGGTTATGAGCACGTAAGTAACTTGCCAAACTGTCTTTGAAAGCGGCTGTCCTGTTTTGCACTCCCCCCCCAGCAATGAAGGAGGGTTCCTATTGCTCCGCATCCGCACCAGCATTTGGGATTTTGGCCATTCTAACAGGTGTGTAACGCTTTCTCATTGTTATTTTAGTTTGCATTCACCTCATCACCACAGATGTTCTGTGAACATCTTTTCATATGCTTGCTTGTTGTTTCTCTTCTCCGGTGAGGTGTCTGTTCAGACCTTTGGCCTATGTTTTACTCGGCTTGCTCAATTTCTTAATACTGGGCTTTTTGTTTGTTGTTGTTGTTTTTTTTAAAAGATTTTATTTATTTGACAGAGAGAGACACCGCGAGAGAGGGAACACAAGCAGGGGGAGTGGGAGAGGGAGAAGCAAGCTCCCCGCTGAGCATGGAGCCCAATGTGGGGCTCGATCCCAGGACCCCAGGATCATGATCTGAGCCAAAGGCAGACTCTTAATGACTGAGCCACCCAGGTGCCCCTTAATACTGGGTTTTTAAGAACTCTTTGTATATTTTGGATAGCAGTACTTTATCAGGTGTGTCTTTTCTCCCAGACTGTGGCTTGTCTTCTCATCTTTCCACAGTGTCTTTCACAGAAATTTTTTGATTTTAATGAAGTTTAGCCTATCAATTTTCTTTCTTTTGTGGATCATGCCTTTGGTGTTGAATTTTAAAAAGTCACTGTGAAAGACTCTGCCAAAAACTGTTAGAATAAATGAATTCAGTAAAGTCATGGGATACAAAATTAGAATACAGAAAGCGGTTGCATTTCTATACTCGAATAAAGAACTATCAGAAAGAGATATTTAAAAGACAATCTATAATTTCTGTTTTCTAACACCGGCAATAACCACAGGGAAAACCCGAGTCTTACGGCATTTAGAATCTGATCTTCCCACGAGACATTGACAATATAAAACCATGTAGAAGAGTCACTGCTCTGGGGTTTTCATGCCCGTTTAAACATGGAAACTTGAAAACTTCAGATGCAGTCAGGTTTGGTGCCTAGCAATAGGTGCCAAAGTCTATATTGGAAAGAATTCTGGGACATAAATTATTTAAATTGTTTCACCTGAGTCTGTTTCTTTATCTGTAAAATGGGGATTAAAATTCCTACTTTGTGGGATGTTGGGATTATTAATGACAATGTATATACAGAGTACCTGGTTCATCATGTTTCAGGAATTCTCCGCCTCTAGGGCCCGCGGTTCTTGATCCCGCTGCTTCGAAGAATGAAGAGGTAGACCAGATGAAGAGTGGTGGGCAGCAAAGCAAAGTTTATTGAGCAAGAGTATAAAGCTCCCAGAGAGGGAGGGTGCCCGAGAGGGTTGCCCCCAGAGTTTCTAAGTTTAGGGGTTTTTATGAGCTCTTTTGCGGAACTTTCTTAAGCAATCAGGGTGTGCTGAGTCGTGTCAAACTGGGCTTTGGTCACATATCTGTCTACCTACTAGGTTAATGTCCACGTGTGGATGGTCTTTTCTGCTGATATTGGGGGGCTTATGTCTTAACCACTCCTTGCCTGTGATAGTGACAAATACTTGGTGGTTCATTGCCTTATTTTAGGACATTTTGCAGAAGTCTTTCTGCAAAGGCTGCAAAGCAGAATGCTAGTGCGGTCCTAAGCGGCAAAACTGGATGTTAGTGCTGTTTTATTTTAGCTGTCCTGACTTCCATCTTTTCTTGTTGGGGACACGGCCTGACTACCTAAATGTCCAACTCACTCCTAACAGTAAGGACTCAGTGATAGGTATTGTTATTTGTAGGGTTATTAGCATGCTTTCAAGTACTTAATTCTGTCTCCTTGTGACTCTGACACTCCCTCTGGCAAAGAAGTTATGGATGAAATTCTAGCTCCCGATTTGCTACCTAATGAGTCACTAGGCCCAGAGAAAGGAGAATGGAAGAAAAGTAAACAACGTTCTTCGGGCTAGGAGCCAGGCGCTGTGCATGAGGGAGGTCTTGTGCTGGGAACGGAGGAGGCACGGAGTCCGTGCAGGGCCTCCGAGCTGCCCTGGGAGCCGGCGTGGCTCACCAGAGCCACGCCCCTTCATTTCAGAGCGATTTCTATTTTTTAACAAATTTTTATTTATGTAGAGCTATTTCTGGAAGGAGCCTGTGCTTCTCCTGCTGTACTTGGCTAACTGCCCTGCGAGCCGAGAGGTGCAGATAAAGCACTGCGGGCACAGATCTCAGTAGGAAGAGGAGAGGACAGTCGGTGTTTGTATTCTGACAGTTGTAGGTCAGTCGTGTTAAGGTTGCTCGGGCTGAAATGAACAGGGAAATGAAGACACTTCAGAGCTGACTGCTATCCAGACACAGTATACTTTAAAAATGTTTTTATTGACTATTAAACAGTTACAAGGACTGTTAGACATTTAGCCAAAGCACAATTACAGGTTAAATATAATCATAAAGATGTCTTAAATAGAAACCCACCACGCAGGCAGGTGAAGTTCCTTGACGCCCTCTTTTGGAAAGCAGAGGGCGAGGGAAAAAAGGTCTTCCATTCCACGTGAAAGACAGTGACGACTAGAAGGATTTACATGCTGTGAGCGATTTCCCATGATCAAATTGATAGGGTTGCCAGATTTAGTAAAACAAAATAAAACAAAGCAAAAAGCCAGGATGCTCAGTTAAATTTGAATTTCAGATAAATAACGAATAACTTTTTTTTCTTACCGTTAATATATGCCAAAAAATGCATGAAACATACTTAAGCTAACAAATTATTTATCCAAAATTCAAATGTAACTGGGTGTCTTGTATTTTATCTGGCAATCCTACAAACAGACAAATGCAAAAAAGCAAAGGGAGGGGATTGGAACCCCCTGCCACTGGTGGGTCACACCAAGACTAAAAATAAAAACAACATCGATAATGAACCAAAGAGTCACTACGATGGTTACTCACACAGACCAACATCACAATGGGAAAATACAATTACCACTCCAAATGCTGTTGCCAGGAAACATTCTAGATTTCCTCAAAGCTGGTTTTGTAAATGTTTTTCAGAAACCTTGTTGATAAAAGTACCTTTTCAGTTTGTAGCTATCAAAGACAAATACAACTACCACAAAGACCAATGAGCTTGAAACAACGGAAGCAGAAGCAGGTATTATATGCACATGAAGAGTTTAAATATTTTGTGTAATGAATACAATGGTTATAGGGTCAAGGTCATCTTCTAGGTCGAGGCTCTTAGCCTCAAAGATTTTGGTTCCGTTTTTACTGTTGTGTTTTCTGGCTTCTCATCCTGAACCTTGGGGAGGGGCATGGGAGTGTGTGTGAGACACCCCACTACCAGAGTTTAACTGCATTTCTTTGCAAACACTCTGAATCAACAAAGGGTTTTCAGGGCTGCCTGCAGAAATGTGGAGACAGGTAAAAAGTAGCAAAACAATCTGTATCATGGAGCATTAGAAATCTGTTTGAAAAGATGAGTGGGTGGGTGTGAAAAGCGTAGAGCAGAATAGAAAACATGAATGAAGGAAGAGTCCAAATGCAATCATCCGGGCGGTGTGAATGTTATTTCAAAGGAGGCAGGGCCCTCTGGCAGATGTATAAAATTGGTTACATCACGAGCGGGTTTGGTCTTAGAGGGTATAAAACCTGGAGCTTCCTACTGCCCTTCACTCAGAGCCACGGCTTATAATTTAAAATGATTTAAAAACAGGTTGGGCGACACTGAGATCCCACGTGGTAATCTTCATGAGATGCTGCTGTGTCCCCCCCGCCCCCACAACACTGACTAGGTTTGGAAATCTTGCTAGCATTTCTTTAAACCAGAATATCTGGTAGCTGAGGAATTTCAGACAGAGAAATCGGATGAGATTGACTAGATCCGCTCCTTGGCATGTAAGGGAGCATGACTTATGAAATGAGACCCTCATCAAATCAGCTTCACGGGTGTGACCTACGTGGAGACGCACCGACTCACTGACACCTTTCAAACACTAAGAAATGGAATTACAACTTTCTATTTATTAGGCTATAAAAGGTTAAAAAGTTTCCGCCATAGTTAAGGCTTTCTTAAGAAGAAATACTATTTAATTGTCTATTAATTTCAGAATGCACAAGGTATCTGAAGACGCCTTACTTTTTAGGGTGGTTTTTTGAAAAAGCATTTCCTAGTCATATGCTAGAAGTGTCTAACCAAAGCTCAAATATTATCTTCACAATTAACTTTATATTTTTCTGTCACTGATTTGACATCGGACAAGTTTCAGTTTAGTCTTTTCAATGAAATTTCTGACACATGAAACCCTAACTTAATGTCAGTTTTGAGTGTTCCCTGAATGACTAAAGTCTATAGCTCTATGGAAGATAACTGCCCAACAAAAATCACAGCAAAAAGGCTGCTTATCACACGTTACCGTACAAGTGGGTTCTGGCCACAATGGAGGCAAGGTGCTTGGAAACACACCCCGTTTCTGTTTGCAAGGCTGTTTGTGGGAACCCGAAGAGCGCATGCGTTTAGAAGGGGGGGGTGAGTGATGGCCAATACCCCTTGTGTAGCTGGTGGATGTACTGAAATAAAGAAAAACTGAGGCGACTTATTGCATTTTACTGCTCTTCGAGCGCACACCAAAGTGTTATTTTTTGTATAAAGACTATAATAACAGAGTATTAGTCTATAATTACTTTATTTGCCCTCTTCAGGCATTTCTCTGTATATATCAATGCACTTTGCTATTTTGAGAGCAAAGGGAAATTAGTCTAGCTGCTGACATCAAGGTCAAGGATCACAAGGACGCTGTCATGAAAACATCCTAATATTATTTATTCTATTTATGTTACTGGAAAGCTAGAAATTCCAAATTCCAAGAAAGAAAAGGTAAATAAGAATCCTGGTTGTACTGCTGTCATTTTTGCATAGAAGTAAAAACTCTGGTTTCCATGCTGTCATTTGTTAGCAAATCGGCAGAATCTTCAGAGCAGAGCACATGAGGCCTAATCCGGTTCTGGTTGTGATATGGAAACAGAGGTACAGTCTCCTTCTGCAAGACTCAAGAGGAAGAAAGGAGGAAAATGACTGGGGTCAAAGGTAAGTATTGGAGCTAATTATAATTCCAGACTAGCAACCTGGGGAAAAGGGAAGGAGGCCAAGTACATGGAGAAAGCATCCAGCCCAGAGCACTGAACTTACGCTTAATTTATGACTCAAGAACCCAAGTGGCAATACCCAGTACACTGGAACCATCAGGTCTAGATGATTTGATTTTAGAACTGCAAGAAAGCTGGTGGAGGTGTCCAGGTTCTCTCTCCATTTGGTTTGGGAAACACACGGGCCATTTCAGGGGAGGCCCTATTGGAACTCCTCAACTTGCTAGTGCTCCCATATAGTGCATATACAAGAAACTAAATGGATTTGGGCCTAAGTTAATGCCATGCTTTTATATTCCAAAGGGTTTTTCACACTGTTATAGATGGAAGTTCCAAATGTAATCAACTTTTGCTAACTTGCGGGCACTCATGATGACCTTTGGTTTTCAAGTTTTGAAAAAATGTATTTGGCTCCTGTGAAATATCAATTAACCCATTCTCTTTAGCAGATGAATAATATATACACATTCTTTCAATAACTACTATACACTCGAATCATTACAAGACAAGAAGCACTGCAAATGTCTTCCTTACACAGTACCTTTACTCGGCACCCAGAACATCAGACACGTAACATTGGCAGTTTAAATACTGAACCACAGTTTAACTTCTCAAGTGTAAGGCTGAAGTTTAAAACATCCATTAATCTAGTTAGTATGATGGAAACAACATATAACCACAGTCGAATAGTGGCTTATCTGCTATAAAGCTTTGATATCTATCCCATAGTCACCCTTTTACTGAACTAAAAATCACAGCTGTGTTTACTGTTTTAAACTATAGCTAAAAGTGGGGAGGCGAGTAATATACACCTTCATAGCTACTGAAAACTATACAGATGCCATTCCTTCAACCCATTGTTACACTAAGCAAAAAAAGAAGGGAAGGAGAAAAAAAAAGCCCTCTTAACAAATATGAAACTCCGAAGCTTCGTATGGAATTCTAGTGCTATTAAACAAGTAGCCAAGACACAAACACCCAGCTTGGGTCACTAAAACTTCAATAGAAGCAACAACTGAGGCTAATTCTTGATTTCATGTTGAGGACCCATGCAAGATTCTGCTATAAAACTCAAACTAGTTCCCGATGGCTAGTTCTAGCGTTGGACTCAAGCCAAAAAGAAAGTTAAATGTCTATTTTAAGAGCCTATTCCAGAATTTTTGCATGTCACCATTTTGTTTTCCTTTAGGAGATTAAATGAGGTCATGGCTTCATCAGCCTGCATTAAAACACAAATGAGTTTTTGGAACTTTTAAGTTGAAAGGGCAAGTTTGCATCACACTGTTTTTCCTTTTTTTTTTTTAACCGCATTTATGTCACTTTTGCTTCAAAGCTGAGCAGATGCACAGCATGTCAAAGCAAACAAATTAATGCAGTCAATGTGCTGCTCAGTTAAGGTGCAAAGGGCAAGTGTGAGATGTGTAACGGATCATCTTTTACAAGCGTCAGTGTGCACTGGGCAAATGATTAAAACACACAAAACAAAGTAGCAATTTCCTGAAGAAACAGTATAGTATTTCTCCACCTTCCTTTACAAAAATAACTGAAAGAGCTTTGGTTTCAGTTTTTGTTCTCCTTGTCTGTTAAGAAGTTTGAAGAAATGGTTCGAAAATGTAGTGCCGGGACCTACAGAAACTATTTGAAACACCTCACTCCAAATAAACCCCAAATCTGGAGTAAACACAAAAGTTCTTGCATATCTACTTACTAAAGAGGATTTGAATCCTAGCTTTCTAAACTGGAGAAACAATAAAGATTATTTTGATTCCAATGAAGTACAATAATTCCGCCGAATTTGGCAATAAGGCAGCTAATGTTGGGGGGCGACTACCCGGTGGTCGGGCTGAAGCGAAGAGAAGTACTTTCTGAGCAGGCCCTGATATCCTTTCCTGCTGTGGTCTCAGGGAACCACACGCTCCCTGCTCGTCTCAGCGCTGCTCCCCCGCCAGGCCTCCCCCCGTGTTGTGGTGTTTCCTGAGCACCAGAAACATCACTCCAACCTTTCCCTGGCCGTGCTCTCCTGGGGTCTCCGGCACCGTCCTGAATGCCCCCGGGGCAGGCTGCGATCCGGAGGAGCAAGGGGGCCTCAGCGGCTCGAACTTCTCTGAACTTGGGAGCTCCTCAGTCAGGTTGACCTTTGTGCCTTTCCCTGCCAAGACTGGCCAATTCGTAAAAGGAAACTAAAGCGTGATGTTTTTCCTTCCCGTCCCAATTTACAATGGTAAGAAGTATGGATACAAAAGAAATCCAAGTGGAAAAAAAGGGGAAACTAAGTCTTGCTCAGCCAGAAGCTTGGGTTGAATTGCTAATGATTTTAGTCTGTGTGACTTTGTGCAAAATATCCTTGAGAAGGTTCCGGCTCATTTTCAAAGTAAACAAACAAATGAAAAGAAAAAAAGAAAAAAAAGACAATGATGCATGTTTAGAAAAAATTAAAAATGAGCCTATCATATGTGTACATTTGTTACATACACGTGCCATATAGAACAAAGCAAATGTAGTGTGTGAAGTATGAAATTTGGGAAAGTATTGGTTGTGGTTTTTTCTTTTTCTTTTTTTTCCATTTCCAAGCCTAGATCAAAGCAATCTTGTTTTAGAAATGGACAGTTGCAACGCAAATGAGCCTGAGATATGGTGAAAGGCCGCCCCTGTAAACATTTCCTCAAAGAGAACAGTAGCAGTTGAGTATGTATCAGTTACTCATACTCTATTCATCACTATAGCAATGCTTTATAAAAGACAGACAGCTTCTTTCTAGGCTGTCAGAGATTTACGGAATATTGATTTTGTTGGAAACGATCCACTGTAATCCAGTCCCAAGTTGAAATCCGATGTGGCCTTTCCCAGTGGGCGTTCACTAGGTCTTCTGCTCGGCGGCTGTGGCGCTTTGTGCCGGAGCTTCCGGCTTCATGATCTGGTACGTGATGAGATACTCTGGGTATGCCTGCAGAGGGCCGGAAGAAAAACACATCACTCCTTTGGCAGGTACAGTATTCAGTGGAAGTCTCAGAGGCTGTTGATCCTCATCAATATTCTACACACACCCAAGAGCCTGCGAAGGCCAGCCAATTAATAGGTGCCTAAACAACACACACATGCAAGATACACCTATATCTTGCAGAGAAACATGTCCAGACCCCATAATCTAGAGAACTGTTGTAATGTTATTTCCACTCTGAGCACTCTAAAGTACTGCGTTCATCCTTCATGCACATGCTGTTAAAGGCAGGAGAAAATCTCTCTCTTTTCCACCTCACCTGACACAGTACTGTCACATAGCATATATTTAATAGAAGTCTGTTAAGTGAAGAGTAATTTGGCTGAACCGATTTTAAATTAATTACTCCCAAATATAACTCACTGAGCTAGAAGGAGGAAGGGTGAGGCTTGTTGAGTCACCAGTTAACTTAGAGGGAATAGTTTGGAGATCATTTTTAAAAGGTGACTAATAAAAGGCAACTTTCACAGGTAACATAATGGTTCAGATTGAGACTCTCCATTTGTTCTTTCTCTTTAGCCTCTTTTTCTTGCAGTATGTAAAATGAAAGGCTCTGTGTTTGGAATGGAAAGAATATTTCTTAGAGGAAGTCACTACCAAGACAACTGGGTGGGGGGCAAAAAAAAAAAAAAAAACAAACCCTTAAAACCATGTACACTATAGAAGAATTCTTCAACCCTAAATATAACATAATGATACAACTAGATGCAGTATTTCAGAGTGGTCTGTGGCTGGAAACTTGTATGCTTTGGTGAGGTAAGTGTTTTGGGACCCAAAAATACTTTGCTGAATGCTGACTTACAAGTTACTTGCATATAGATATGGAGTAAGATAATAAAAAGTAATAAAGGATAAAAAAACTAGACTTTAAAAAGATACATGAACATCTATGTTCACTGCAGCATTATTTACAGTAGCCAAAACAGAAGCAACCTAAGTGTCCATCGATAGATGAATGGATAAAGAAGATGTGATGTATATATATACACAATGGAATATTACTCAGCCATTAAAAAAAGATCTTGCCATTTGTGACAATGTGGATGGCCTCAGAGGGTATCTGCTAAGTGAAGTGAGTCAGACAGAGAAAGACAAATATCATGATTTCACTTATATGTGGAATCTACAAAATAAAATAAATACAACAAAATACTAGTAAACCGAATCCAACAATACATTTAAAAAGTCATTCATCACCATCAAGTGGGAATTACTCCTGGGTTGCAAGGGTGGTTCAATATTTGTAAACCAATCAACATGATACATCACATCAGTAAGAGAAAGGATAAAAACCATATGATCATTTCAATAGATGTGGAAAAATCATTTGACAAAGTACAACATCCACTCATGATAAAAACTCTCAACAAAGTAGGTTCAGAGGGAATATACCTCAACACAGGTTTGGCATAGTAAGAATCCAGTATGTGTAAGTTATTACTATTACCATTATTATTATGATCCATTAAAGATAAGTCCCTCCTAAGGGGTGTCTCAGCAAGAATAAAAAGTACAAAAAGTGTAATTATACATTATAATTTTATGTTGATATAATACTTTAATATAATACCTATCATTCATATTCCAATGTTCTCAGTCGATTTAATAATGTTGTGTCTCTTCCAATACCAGATCCAACTGGGGGGCAGGACTTTAAGTTAGCTGTCCTGTCTCTTGGGTTTCATTTAATCTGGAAAGTTTTTAAAGCCTTTCTCTGTCTTATTATGTTGACATTTCTGGAGAATCCAGTCTTCCCACATTTTTTTTAATAGAACAGTCCTCACTTTGATTAGACCAAGGTTATGCATTCTTGGCTGGCATACTGCATAGACAATGTTGTGCCCTTCTCAGAATATCATATCTGAGGCACACTCTATTTCTATCTGTCCCTTATTGATGATGTTAATTTTGATCATCTGGTCAAGGCATTGCCCCTTCTCCAATGTATAATTACTGTTTTCTCCTCCTTTGTAGTTAATAAGACCATGCAAATATCCTTTTTTAAATCAAAATTATCTCCTAGATCTAGCATCCATTTATGATTCTTGTCACAATGGTCCCAAGATGATGATTTTCCAAATCTAGTACTCCCTCCACATCTACTCATCTGCCCTTGGCTTTCTACTATGAGCAAAAGCCTTCCTTAACCCTTCCTTTATTTCTTTATCTATTTGTTATCACTATAGAATCATGAACTCCTTTTTTTTCCAGCGGTTTAAAATTTATTACTGTATTTATTTTGGTGTTCAAACTGTTCCAGATTTGGCCAGTGGGAGCCCCTTCCTGCTGGCTCTGTGTCCTTGTGACATGCCCTCCCCCCTCCCCACTTTTTTTGAGTACTTCATTACTTTCAGGATGTTCCAGGCTCATCTTGTTCCTATTCTGCTTCAGTCCTGGAATTAGCTGTTTCTCCAAAGAGCCTGGGTTCCTTTTGGTGGGGAATGGTATTAGAGACCAAGATCTAGGTCTAGGTGTGCTCACTGCTATTAGGGTTTCCTTGCTTTCAGGAGACAGTGCTAAGAAATATATGCACGTCTATGCTCATATACATACATGTGCCTACATATACTCTTATACACATACCTTTATACACATATATTTACAAGTGCACAAGCATACATACATATATTAGAAATGATGAGTTCCTATCAATACCTCCAATCTCAGTCCATCTCTACAGTCATTCTTACCATCCCCCCATTGCAGATTTGTATGTCCCTTCTTCCACCATGAGAATCCCAGCTCCCGAATCAAACATCAACACATTTACTCATTTGCTCAATCCTACAATACACCTGAAGGAGTTTCATTGCTTTGCCCAGAGCACCACAATCAACACATCTACTAAATGAAGTTCAGGATTCGTGTGCCTTTCCTACGGCTACTCCATACCTTACCTGGCCCAGGACTGATGGCATATAAAATATTGTTTTCATATGTTACTTGTACTTAATTAATTCCTGCTTTCTCCTTTCCCCCCCCGCACCCAGTTCTCGATCAGAGTAGTTAAGGTATCCATTTGAAATTCAATTAAGTTCAGACAAACTGATCTTTGTTTTTAGATAAATCGATAGGCATTTAGCAGTACTGTGAGAGTTAAGGGCTGGGAAAGGATAGGAACTTTTCCTGCTTGTTGACAATTTTACTTTGGAGCCTCAAGCAGTGGGCAGAAATCTAATATACTACAGCTTTACAACGCAGACAGCTGTTGTTCTGTGTTAAGTGCCATGATCAGAAATACAGAGATTCAACTTATGTGACCAGCCTGTGGTGAGTACAGCCATAAAGAAAACTCCTTAATCGGAAGCTACTCTTTGCTCTCTGCACTGACACGTTTAGTAGCTCAGTTATGCTGATCTGATGCGTATCATACCTGCTCGCCTCTGTAGATGACATACTCAGCATATGCCAGCCCATTCACACTTGGTCTCCCAATCACTGAGTGATGTCCTGGAGGGGCATGAGCCATTTTCATGGTGCTGAACTGCAGAAAGGATTTTCCAAGGGTCACTCTACAGAAAAGCATTTGCCTAAAGAAAAAAGGAAAGCAATGCTTTGAACGAAGTATTAAATCTTAGAGTGATAGAACTGTTAGGTTTCTTGATTTTCTAAAAAATATTTAATCCTTCAAGCTAATTTAAAATGTCACTTTTGAATTTGAGTAGGAATGGGATGGGATGGGCTTTGATATCCCGATTTACCATAAACAGCAGGCTCAATAGTTACAGTAGTTTGGGGTGATTACAGAATCCGTGACAGAAAATACCTGGCAAGTTCTGACTAGTGGGAGAAGAGAAATCCTAGCAAAAACTGAGTTCTTATGAGGATGAACGGGGAGAGACGGAAGCAAATACACAGATGGCAGCGGCATCTGAAATCAAGATGGGGGTTTACTCATTACGAAGAAGTAAAAACCAGGATACGATAAATAATAATAAAAGTGGATCATATACAAAAATGCTTAGCTTAACTGTATGGCTGGAAATCATCTTACCTGGGTGAAACACCAACTGGGGAAGATGTTAACTATTACAGAGGACAAGAGACGCTGATCGGGAAGAAAGTGCATTATATAAACTAGGGATTGAGAAACGATGGCCTATGGGCGAATACTAGTCTGCCACCTGGTTTTGTAAATAAAATTTTACTGGAATGCAGCCACACATTCGTTCATGTGTCTTCTGTGGCTGCTTTTGCACTACAAGGGCCAAGGTCAGTCACTGTGACAGGGTGGCCTGCAAAGCCTAAAATATTTCTTATGTGGCCCTTTAAAATCAAAGTTTGCAAACCCTTAATATAAACTACAAACATTTTAACTATTCAGTGAGATTGATCATACTGTTAAATGTGTAAAATAGTTATTATTCAAATAGTTTGTTTTTAGTAATAGAGTATGATCTTTGCATTATAACTAATCAGAGATACTATTTTGAGTCAAAATTGTGCCAGACCCAGTATAATTGGGTCCTGCCTGGGCTGGCTTTTTTAGCATGATCTTACTAATGACCCTGTGGGGTGCTGGCTTGGTATCAGCTGAATTCTCCTGTAGGTCCCAGAGGAAAAGATTTTTTTGTTTTTGTTTTAAGAGAGAGCGAGAGAGTGCACGCACATGTAAGCAGGGGGCGGAGGAGGGGGAGCAGAGAGGATCTTAAGCAGGCTCCACGCTCAGCGAGGAGCCCAACATGGGGCTTGATCTCATGACCCTGAAGATCATGACCTGAGTGGAAATTAAGAGTCGGACGCTTAACCAACTGAGCCACTCAGGCGCCCCAATTGATTTACATTACAGGGAGGTGTCTGAGCCCCATCTCCATATGATGGCAGCCCTATGGTGTCACTGGACCCTGCCCGCTCAGCCCGCTGGGCCCACTGCCATGGCTACTCCCAGTCCGTATGTCACACGCAGCTTAACCTGACAGGCCCTTGCCTCCTGCCTTCTGCTTCCTGCCCCCGAGCTCCCCAGTTGCTGTGGGGGCGGGAGAAGATGCAGGACCGGCCCATGAGGCTGCGGGCAGCGGACGGGCAGGTGGAGAGTGCTGGCTTCTGCCTGCTCACTGGCTAGCCTTGTGCATTGCGCTGCCTTCTGCGGACGCAGCAGCCCCAAACGGGGGGATACCAATGCCCTGTGGGGCAAACGGTGACCAGTGCCAGACAGGAGCCGGCAGGTAAATTCAGCTCTGGTCTCCCACAAGGTACTACTACTCTGAGAGTTAGCAGTTCACACAGCCTCTCTGAAGATGTCTCACGGACTGAGCAACCGACTGCACTTGTTACGAACAGGCCAACTCACTGAGGCCCCTCACCGTCTTTGCTCGCCTCACTTCTTTTTGTGCCCTCACTCCTGCTTCCCCGGTACTGCACTTGCCAAGAAAGCGCTAGCACTAAGCTTTCGCTTCAGGCTCTGTGTCCTAGGAAATCCTGGCTAAGACATAAACTTATGTGTCTAATTGTAGTGGGCAACTGTTAATCTTCATCTAGGTTCACTTTTATTGCTTATTTAGGATAGGCCTGCAACAACAGAGTTTTTGCATGTTACATATACATGGGAACTTTTGTGTGTTATTAACCACAGTGGCCTTACTAGAAAGAAGGTTCCTTCTGGACATACCGCATCCATCCTAGAACTGCTGATGGTTGTAAGATTTTCATAAAGTAACAGAGAACAGGAAGTTTTAAGGTCAACAACCATAACGAATTTTGAGGCTATCTGGGTCTTTTTGGGGTTTCCCCTGAATTACAAGATCTCTAAGTAACCTGACTTTCCATATGGTTAATTTAAAGAAAAATACAATCAACTGCAATCTTTGTAATGTACAATTCTTTTGTATTTTTTCCAATGGCACAGAAGAGAATGGTATTTTTTTCACTGAATTCAGAGAGAGTATACTGTTATTCTCTTGAATTTGAGTTTTAAAATTCTATTTAAAAAGCTAACATTCATTTGCTTACTATTAAATCCAAAGTTAATATTCTGAAATTGGACTTCTCAAGGCTAATTATATATCCTGCCTTAAAGCACTTCTAGCAACATCAGAAACAAAGATTCAACTTGTTTACAGAAGTTGTGTGTCTTAGTTCAAACGTGTCTAAAGCTAGAGGTTCTTCAACAGAAATAATTCTCAACCTCTTCTTTTTCTGAATTTGAAGCAAGGCAAGGGAAGCCGAGGGAGAAAGTCAAGATGGAGGGAGTTTCATTGTAACCTATGACTGGCTCACATGCATCTGGTTCTTACCAGCCCTTCTCTCAGCTCTGCTGTCATTTCTCCTATTAGGGTAGAGGCTGATCAGCTATTCCTATCCAACCCCAAACCTGTGTGATTCACTATGAGTAACACTGAGGATAAGCTGTGACTTCTGCAGAGCCTGAGGAACTAACCGGCCTCATGACCCGAGGACAGCAATCACAAAGGCAAGATGCTCACCTGTGACATATGTAGCATGACCGATCTTTGTGCGTGGGGCAGCCTGTGCCTCCTCCAATCCCATAAACATATTGGTTGCTTTTGGAGGAGTTTTCAGCAAAATAAATCCCGGCACCAAACATTCCTCCTATGTATGCATGTCGCTCATCAAAACCTTTATGAATAATGGCATTAATGAAAGGAGAACCTAAAAACAGAAACACAGATCAGTTTTTGAATACTCTTCTAGAACCTCAATTAGCTGCAAACTATTCGCACTTGGCAGGTTAATATTAAGTTATTAATAACGTATAAATGAAGTTGTAAGATGGTCTACCATACATAAATTATTTCTCGTACTGGAATCTTAGCAGCGACCCACTGTTTGCCAAGCAAGGATGTAATATGGATTTTGCAAACGGCATGAGATTTTAGATAGCAAAGTACAGGGGCGCCTGGATGGCTCAGTTGGTTAAGCATCTGACTCCTGATTTCGGCTCAGGTCATGATCTCAGGGTTGTGGGACTGAGCCCCAGGTCAGGCTACGTGCTGGGCATGGAGCTTGCTTAAGATTCTTTCTCTCCCTCTGCCCCTCCACCCCACCCCTCCCTCTCTAAAAAAAAAAAAGATAGCAAAGTCCCTTTGGCTTTAAAAATACAGGTTTTACACCCAATCTTACTTTACACAAAAACAGATAATCTGATAAAATGAAACAATTATGCTAAACTGTAATAAAAATATTTCACTATCTGGATGGCTCAACTTGCAATACAAGTTCTGAAAGCATTCCAGGTAAGTGATTCTCATTCTGCACACCCCCTGGAAAGCCTGTGCTAACATGCAATGCATCAACAAACTGCACCAACACATAGTTAAAAAAAAAAAAATTAAACAACCCATTTTTAGCCCAACACTAATAAGTCAACAACAGAGGCTTTCCACTTTATTGGAATTTTCAAAAGCCCGAGAGATAGTGAGGCCATGCTGCTCACCGTGGAATAACATGCGCTCGTTGTGATGGTTGTGATTCTCCTCAGACACTTCCTTCTGTCTGTGACAGAATCGTTCCCTCAACTTCTTGTTGACAACTTTTTGAATCTTTAAGGATGAGGAAGAAAGAAGCAAATTAGTGAAATGAATGTTAATTGGCAGTTTATAATTTAAAATGAAAAGTATGTTTCTTTGAGACAGGTTCAATTTTTGGGTTTTGTTTTGTTTGCTTAAAACATTATTTAAAAATGATAAAGCTGCCAGGCAGTGTAACCAAGTTAACGTTCTGGCTTTTAGTGACAGAATTTTCACTTATGGTTTCTGTTATTCTGCACTAGACCTGGTTGTACCTCAAAATCACCTGAAGAATTGAAGAAAAGAGAAACTATTCCTAGACTCCTCCCAGATTTGCTGAATGTTTGGACGCAGGGGCCTGTAAATCTGCATTCTTCTAGAAGCTCTCTAAAAGCTCTCCATGGAATTCTGATGGCACTGGTGTAACTTCCAAGGGTTACACCAGTTCTCAACAGATTTTATTCATTTTTAGGATACCCCTTTGAAAAAAGCACGTCTATCCCCTATTATAAATTAAGATACTGAGATTAAGAGATACATGCATTCTGCTATAATCACTGATTCAGTCAGATTCAAAATCCAGGCCCTCAATGCTACTTGGAAGTGGTGATAAAAATTACTGTCAGTTCTGGTCTAAATCTGTGGGTGAGCTGGGTCCCATCACCGTATGTATCTGTACCACCAACCCCAGGAGATCTAGCCTTCTGTCTGTAGCTTTCCTGTTTCCACCCAGTCTCTGTTTCTGGTGAAGTATGGTCTTGAGGGATTAGAGGAAGGTGACACCTGACTGCCAGGCAACAGATGGCTAATTATCTCAGTTTAAAAATATGACATTTAGAAAAAATTTTTCATTGTCTATATTTGATTTTCAGATATGCCTTGCAATCCAATTTTCACCCTGAAATTTTAAAGACTTACTCGAATGACATTGTATCTGTTGAAGATGCCACCAGCATTACCTCCATCTCTGTGTTCTCGAATCGTACTTTGCATCTATAGAACAAAATAACTTTCTGAAAATATGCCAGTATATAATTCTAAAGACATCCCTCTGTTTTCAACATTCACTTGTTACACTGCTTTACTGATGAATCTCAGATTCAGCGCTAATAAATAAATAGGAGTTGACCAAAAATGGTTCAACAAAGTTTAGTGGGTATTTTTGATGAGAAAATAGTCATGACATAAATATTAAACTTCTTCATTTTCTCTTTATTTTCTAGTAAAAGCTTTGAAAGATTTTCCTGTAAGGCACAATGGGGAAACACAGAAATAAAACATCACATTAAGTCATCCACATTACTATTTTATGTTATTGAGAATGAGAAGCGACACTGGGATTAAGTCAAACTTAAACTCCTCACATTTGATGAATACTCATTAAACAAATGCTCAAAGAAACACAAAGAATTTTAAAAAATCAATAAACTACTATTCCCTAGGTGAAACAGTCTGTACTATCTCTTCAATTTGGGATCTCAAAGAACATCTCCGCAGACCAGGAGAAGCTGGGTATGCCGTGTAACTGAGCGGAATAACTTTCCTCTGAGCAGTGCTCATTCTTCCTCTGCTCTCCAAATTCAAAAGAATTATGGAAAAGTAAAATGTTTTAAAGACCCAAGTTTCTCATAGAATTGACTCAAAAGAGTTAATTCCCTAGCTTACCGCTCTATTTGCAAAGTTATTCATCACATTTTGGACATTATTCTCCAAATTTGCTAACCACTAAGAGAATGAAGATGTGAGGTTTCCCTGACAGACTGGCCGGGCAGGAGCTGAAAACCCACCCTGAGGTACTGTTCCTGACTTCCGAGCAAGAGAATAATGTGAGCTCTAGTTAAAAGGCAGAAAATAAAAGGACGCAGGCATGCCTTTCTCTGCAAAATAATGGAATTAGTTAGGTAGCTTATTTATTGTGATAATGCCATTAGGTACTTTGTTTATTATGCATAAGAAATGAGGCAGAAGCCAGCAGTAGGGAGGGAATTTCTATGGCGTCTGTCTGGCAGGAGGGTCATCCATCAGCCTTACTATGGTGCTTTAACACAGTGACAGAAGACGGAAAAGGTGGCTCAAGTCTCGAGGCAGATTTCATAAGCAAACATGAAAATTAGGCATATTATTTTATTTATTTATTTTTTTAAAGATTTATTTATTTATTTGAGACAGCGAGAATGAGAGAGAGTACATGAGAGGGGGGAGGGTCAGAGGGAGAAGCAGGCTCCTCGCTGAGCAGGGAGCCCGATGCAGGACTCGATCCCAGGACTCTAAGATCATGACCTGAGCCGAAGGCAGTGGCTTAACCAACTAAGCCACCCAGGCGCCCCAGGCATATTATTTTATAGTCACATTTTATAACTTCGCATGAAAATAAAAACAAGAAGGTATTTGCTATTTGTGAGGCAAGATTCTCACTTCCTATCATTCTTCGAGTAGCATTTTAACAACACAAGAAAATAGTTCTAATAGGGTTCCTACTTGCCTAGTTTCAAGAAAGTCTCCAGGATGAAAAGACACCTGTTGGCCACCCATTGAAACCCTAGGCTTCTGATGTGAAAACACTGTGGCAGAGTCCTAATCCATAGTCCTATCTGAATTTGGGCATTATGCCACCACAATGGCTAAGGCAGTTAGTTAGAATGGATGGATAGGCAAGTGATCCTAAGTCATTGTAAGACAAGCTTACCTGTACTGAAAAAATAGGCTTAACCACAGATTTCAGGAAAAGAGATTTAAAAATTTTGATGTAGGTTACCTCTTCTTCTACTGATTGATATTCCTTATCTTCTGGAGCAAGATCCAGCAAAATAGTTCCCTGATTAACACAGTGAAAAGTCAAATAAGGATTGGTGCCTGTAGGAAAGAAAAATTAATGTATTAAAGTCCAAACTATTCAGGCTCAATTTTAGGAAAAACTTTGTTATAAATACTTGATATTTTGGAACAAGTCTAAATTATTTGCAGTGGGACCCTAATATATAAGGTTAAATTGAACAAGCACATCCAAAGACAAGAGAAGTGATAGAGAGGGGCTTGGGGATCAATTTTATCTGTTCTTACAGAGTTCCCCAGCAGGGCTCAACAATTTTTTGTTGAACTGAATTCAATTATAAACATACATGAAGCTATGTCTGATACAAAAGAGAAACACACTGTAATCACAATGCAGTCAGGTCTAAAATCTAAGAACTATCCTATAAAAACTCTGTGAGATGGCTTGAAATGGTACCTCATAATAAGTTTAAAATAGATTATTCTTGTTACTTTCACTGCCTTTGTTAATTTAATGCAGATAAATAAGCAAGACTTAAGCTCAAAAACTGCTAACATTTAGTTTCATGCTACTCTTGTGATCTTACTGGCTCTGCAGTGACTAATTCAAGTTTTTCCCCTTCTCTCCCTTTGCTTTCCTATTGTGAAAGCACTTGTGGAAACACAGACATGATGAACGTGGAGGCCGACAAGGGGGAAAGATAGGAGGCTTGTAACAGCAAAGGACAGTGCAAAAAGGCTGAGCTCCCAGTTGTGGCAGGGGAGAAAGGCTCAGGATGAGGTCAGAGAAAGAGGTCAGATTATAAAAAGCCATGTTACCAATGTCTGATTTTATCCTAAAAGCAACAGGATTCTACTGAAAGTTCTAAGCAATGGAGTGATATGATCATAGAGTCATTTCAAAAAGAGTCTTCTGTGAGCAGCACAGGGCAAGCATGGGGGGTGGGGGGGTGGGGGGCAAAGGGGAGGCTCGGAGATAAGCTGGAAGGTGGTTGTGCCAGTCCAGGGGAGAGAGGACGGTGGCCTGCATTAGGTGACCTGTACTGGATTCGACAGCAGTGGGAAAGGACCGAAATGTAGATCCCAGAGAGATTCAGGGTACAAAGTGTGTGTGGAGGAGAGGGGGCAGGCAGGAGGTGCTGCATCAGCCCTGACAACTTACTTGTCCCACTTAATTTCTGAGATTTATTTTTTTTCCCCCAAAAGCTTACCTTGTTGTCCACCTAATAGTCTTTCTACTCCTTTGATTAATTTATGGCGGTGTCCGTATGCATTGATGCCTATTTCTTTCAACTCCTCATGGCCCATATCAGCCAGTACATCTAGTGTAATCTGAAAAAATGAAACAAAATTAATTGCTAAATCTTTAACCGTTCTTCAGTTCTTCCATTTGTCTTCAATTCTATAATATCCACCTACACAGACAAATTCTTTTACCTCTTTTTAACCATGAACATACAATCTTAAAGTTGTCTTGATAATTTTATCAGCTTTTTACTCACTTGCAATATTTCTTTGCTTCTAGTCAATGGTGAATTAAAATGGAAGAAATGATGCTAGAGAAATATAAAATGAACACTGCTATATTTCCTTTTGATTATTCAATTCTACCACCTTTCGCTTGCCTCAAGATATGAGAGAACAACCAGAAGCTTGAAATCAGGGGGAAATACCAGATCCCAGTATCCAGCAGGTAGCAGAGAAGAATGGTAGGGGAAAGAGAGAGGGGCTTAGCACAGTGAAAGAGAATGTGACCAAAGGACTAAGCAGTTTTAGATAAGCAGGATTTATATCAAGATAAAGAAGAACTCCCCAGTGCTAAGAAATAGTCAAGCATGGAAAAGGCTGCTTTTGAAAGTGGTGAGATTTATAGTTATATAAAAGTTGTATATATAAGTTGTATATATATATATATGTACATATAAGTTGTATATATATATTTAGTTATATAGACGTTGTATAAAAAATTCCAATTCAGAAGAGAGAATAGATGGTTTTTAAGTTCTCTTATAAATTCCCAGATTTAACAGTCCCTGAAGCCTCACATACATTCTATTGTTGTAAAAGCAGTGGTTTATAATTTCTGCTTATTCATCCCCACGGATGGAGGTGGTGAGTTGGCTACCACCAGGGCTCAAAATCACCAAGCTCCTTTGTTGACTAAAAGTAAAAGTGACTCTACCACCACCCAGTGGCAGAGTTCTGGACGCACAGGATGAAATCTGGGGCCTCCACATTTCTGGAGGGCTGAACATGCAATTTTCTAGCTCTGAAGAAGCTGGCCCTATGACAATGCAAATACTACTTTACAAGATGAGCCTTTAGTTTTCTCTTTCCTTGGAAAACTGAGAAATCCTTTTATAGACACCCTTTTTCCAACTCAAATGAGGTATGTTTTATCTATCTATAGTGTACTCTACCTTTTTACTTGCACATAACATTAAAACAAACAAACAAACAAACAAACCTGAAAAATTAGGCCTGGAGTTCTGCTGATTTTTATTGCCAGAATGAAACAGTATATAATGAGTCTGATCTTCTTGGTGCAGCAAGCATACATCACTCACTCTTTGGAAATAATTTACTGTATTCCTCCTAAGTGGCCATTTAAGAAATAATCGCTCCATTGTACAAAATGGGCAATTTACTTCCAATCACCAAAAGGAAATTTTGAGCAGAGCTTTTAAAAAGCAACAGTTCTGAGATATACATCTTTGAGACAGAATAATTCACAACATAATAGGAGCCTGTATATTTTTAGCTAGATGTAATTTAATATACTTTGGAAGCCATGCACAGGGTTTCCTACATTATTGATGTCCCCATTTTGTCCTTCTAAACTTTGGTTCAAATAAGGTTGATGCAAAAACAGGATCTTGTATCGATGTGGTAGCTTCAATCCAAAGAAAACTTAAGCTTTTCTGAATTTGTATATATAGCACATATCTGGAAGAAGCAGAAATCAGGCCAGCAAAGGATAGCGTACTCTCTATAAAGTTCTAGAAAAGAAATGCAGAGTGTTTAATGTATCTGTTGACTATATAGCTCCACTCATAAAATGAATACCTCACTGACTTCTCACGACCATCCCCATGATGTCCTCATGGGGAACTGAAGCTCAAAGAAATCATAAAAATAGTGAAGAGCTGAGATGGATCGCCATATCTGTCTTTCCCTTGCTTATATTTCTTAAAAGGGCTGACTAGAAAGCTAAAATAACTGAACATTATATTTAGTTGCTTTGAGTCCATGGTACCCAATTTGTCCCCATATTTAACTGGCAGTGGCCACTGGAAAACCTTAAATGACAAGCTAAGGAATTCAGATTACTTCTCATTTGTTCATTCGTTCATATACAGTATATTTAATGAATACCTTCTATATGCTAGATATTTCCCAAAAAAGTAACTTGTTAAACATTTCATTTAATTCTAAAACTATCCATTATAGCTCAGAGGGGTAAACAACTAGTCCAAATTGGTAGTAAAAGAGTGGGGCCAGGAATCAAACAAGGTACTACCACAAAAGTTCATGCTATTTCTTCTACCAAGGAGATAAAAAGGAAACATAAAAACATGGTAAAGGTCGGTAAATGTTTTGGAGGAATCCCTATGGAAACTCTTAGGAAGGTTCCTACTTGGTCAAGGCTGTAGGTGGGGTTGGGGAAGACGGAAGGAACAGGAGGGGGGTCAGGAAAGGTTCTTAGAAGAAGGTAATAACTTGGCTAAGAAGCAGAAGCTAATCAAGCAGAGGAAGGAGGAAAGGGTGTTTAAGACAAAGGAACAGCATGTGCAAAAGGAAAATCAAGTAAGACAATACAGAACACTGGGAGACTCTCAGCAAGTCCAAAAGGGTGAGAGTATAATATATAGAGAGGAAAGAAGAAGGGATGAACAGAGCAGCAGGCTAGGAGCAGATCTTAATGGGCTTTATTTATCAAGTTAAGACAGTATCTAAAAGCTCCTAGGGAGCCTTTTCAGCAGAGTAACACAATAAAAGTTGTATTTGAGGAGGAGAATGGTAGCACTTGGAAGGGCAGGTGTGGAAGGGAAAGGACTGTGTGAACAAGATGGAGAGAGGTGGAAGGGAGGAATCAGAGAGCGATTTCAAAATGAGAGAAGAACACAGGGCCTGGTAAATAGAAATGGTTCAGAAAAAAAAAAAGGAATGGGAGTAGAGATTATTCCAAAAGTCTGAAAACTGGTGAATATGAGAAATGGAAATACCTGGAAGCAGGTTTTAGATATGTTGCTCCATAATTCTGGCATTTTATACTATTAGAAATAGTTTTTTTGGAAAATTATCTTTAATTCGCTTAAAAAATAACATAGTTATCTCCAGGAAATTACAAGTTTCTTGGGCTAGTTACTTATATCTAGCACACATTAAAATCAAATTGATCAAACCTATCAGACTGGCTAGAATCAAAAAGAAGAAAATAACAAGTGTTGGGGAGGATACAGAGAAAGGGGAACGCTCATACACTGTTGGTGGGAATGTCAACTGGCATGGCCATGGTGGAAAACAGTCCGGAGGGGCCTCCAAAAATTAAAAACAGAACTGCCATAGGATCCGGCAACTCCACTTCTGGGTATTTAGCTGAGGAAAACAAAAATACCAATTCAAAGAGATATATGTGCCCCTGTGTTCACTGCAGCATTATTCACAATAGCTAAGATAAGGAAGTAACCCAGGTAGATGAATGGATACAGATGTGCTATACTGTGTATATATATATATATCCATTCATCTACCTGGGTTACTTCCTTATATGTGTGCGTGTTCCTTATATATATACAGTAAAATATTACTCAGCCATAAAAAAAAGAATGAAATTTTGCCATTCATGACCACATGGATGTACCTAGAGGGTATATGCAAAATAAGTCAGACAGAAAAAGAAATAAGTATGATTTCACTTCTATGTTGAATCTAAAACAGAAAAGAGAAACAGACTCATAGATAAAGGAAACAAACTTGGTTACCAGAGGAGGTAGGAGTTGAGGGGTTTGGCAAATAGGTGAAGAAGGTTAAGAGGTACAAACTTCCACTTATAAAATAAATAAGTCATGGGAATGAAATGTACATCGTAGGGAATACAGTCAATAATATTGCAATGACTTTGTATGGTAACAGATGTAACTAGACTTACTGCAGGGATAATTTTGTAATGTATAAAAAAATCACTATGATGTACTCCTGAAACTAATAAATAGTGTAGGTCATTTATACTTCAATTAAAAAAATCAAATTATAATCTTTAAAATAAGGATTATTCATGTATCAGCTAAATCATCTTACATAAAAAGCAAATGTCACTTGACGAAGGGTTGCCTTTTGTTTCTAAGATCTGTTCATTTTCTTTGGGGTAGAGAGAAAAAAAAGTAGAATTTTAATGGGGAGAGAAAAATTAAGAGTTTGAATGAAAAAGCTCCTTCTTTCACTTGGGCTTCAAAGGATGCAGGCTAGAGTAACAGTTGTTAGAACTAACTTTATAATCACATTCATAGTTAATGTACCTGAGACTGTTCCTTGGTCTTTTGATTTTGAAATAAAAATTTATAAAGATCACTTTTCATGAAAATATATAGGTTGCCCATAAATATGTCCAAAGAAGTCTTCTAAGTCATACCATTTATGTTTAGGAATTGCAGTGAAAATCAAATTGGCCTTTCCCAGAGAAAAAGTGTTCTAATCAGGAAGCTACGTTATACAGGAAGGGCCAAAGTGACACTGGTACTGTATTTATAACTATAAAGGACATGGGTATGTATTACTTGGCAAAGTATATATGTTCAAACAAGTCAAGTTAGTTAAGAGACTTCTGAGAGAATAATTGTGAAGGGATGAGGCTGCGATGCCCTGAAGGATGTTTTCCTGAGATGGGAAGTAAAATAACTATATCCCCACTCCACTGCAACAGAAGTAACCTTGAGTAGGAACAGAAACACTAAGATCTTACGTGTCAAAATGACTCAGGACACAGAAGCACTCCCTGGCTTAAGAGAAATAGACAAGAATTAAATGAGTACAATGTATATGCCCACTCCTTCCCTCACTACACAAGTATCTTGACCATCATCAATCACACACTTACAGCATGATATAGAATGTTAATGGAAGAAAATTCTATGGGTAAATTACAGACAGGGTTACAGAATTTATCACTCTATAACTAAAGGTTACTCAAGCAACACTTGCAGTCAAAGTAAAAATTAATTTGATTGCCTGACGACTGGGCCAGAAGACAGTCAAACACAGTTTAATAGAAAGAAAGGTAGTATCATTTGTCTGGAGGAAAGGAGCTGTGCTGGGCAATATACATTAAATGGAACAGTCAACATATTAATAGAAAAAGGATACAAAAATTATTCCTGCAAAAAGAAAATCAATGGAGCCATTTACTCAGAACAAAAGTACAGTGAAAAAACAGAATAATAAAACTGATGAAACAGAAGCTGTCAAAAGCACCAACTGTGAAACTAAACGATTAAACTATTACAATCAATAGAATGAGATATCCATGTCACAGGAAATCAGTTACTGAGAGAATAAAGTAAAAGAGAAAAAATAAAACACAAACTTATGCAGCAAATAAACTGAAAGAGTAGAAACGGAAATCCTTTGAAAATTTTTCAACAGTCGATTGGAGTTATTTGTGTGAATTAGGGTCTTTGGTTTATTAAGCAAACGTGTGAAATTTCACAGTTACTGTGGATCTGATTTGGGAAGAAGGGATATATTAAGGGATATCCTTTGGCTTTAGCAGAAGATGTTTTTACAATAGCTTTCATACCTTCAGGGAGGGAACAAGGGAAAAACATTCTGTTTAGGATATTCTCATAAGAAATCTCCAGGGCGCCTGGGTGGCTCAGTTGGTTAAGAGTCTGCCTTCGGCTCAGGTCATGATCCCGGGGTCCCCTGCTCAGTGGGGAGTCTGCTTCTATCTCTGCCCCTCCCCCATGCTCATGATCTCTCTCTCAAATATATAAATAAAAAATCTTAAAAAAAAAAAAAATCTCCAAACCAGAGGGTAAATCAACGGTAGGTGAAGCTAAAGGAAAAGTGAATTTAATTAGAGAACTCTATAAAGTCCTTACCACCAGACAAAGACACATCTGATGCTTTATTAAAGTATATTTTAAAAATTGGCACAGAAGCACAGTAGGACTAGGAATTTTAACTCTCTGGACACTTGAAGGTATTATAATTGACAGTCAAGGAAAGTGATACGTTAAGTGCCTTACCCCATGTTACACAGCTAGTAAGAGAGAGAAAATAATCAGAATCAAGGTCTTTTAGTCCAGTGCTATTTCTGCTCAACTGTTTTGATCAATAAGACCATAACTGCAATAAGCAACATAAAGAAATTTCGCTAAAAAAAAGAATGAAAAAGAATTGGTGTTTTTAATTAATTCCAAATTGACTATAAGTCTATGAAAAAACCAGAATGGTGCAAAGAGGCCAGTGAGGAATTTGGAAACTATATCCATAAAGAGAAGAACTGGAATATAGAAAGGGTATATTTATCTTAAAATAGGAGAAACTTTGTAGGAGAGGGTGGTTGGAAGGGTAAGTTCATGATAAGTTGATTAGGTCTTAAAAATATATGAAGGGAGATGATCCATGAGAGACTATGGACTCTGAGAAACAAATTGAGGGTTCTAGAGGGGAGGGGGGTGGGGAGATGGGTTTGCCTGGTGATGGGTATTAAAGAGGGCATGTACTGAATGGAGCACTGGGTGTTATATGCAAACAATGAATCATGGAACACTACATCAAAAACTAATGGTGTAATGTATGGTGATTAACATAACAAAATAAAATTAAAAAAAAAAGAAATATATGCAGGGCTATATTATGTTGTGGTGAGCTGAATGGTGGCCTTCAAAAAGATATGTCCACGTTTTAATCCCCAGACTTTATGAAGGACCTATCTGGAAAACTTTTTTTTAGATCTTTGCATATGTAATTAAGTTAAGGATCTTGAAATGAGATCACCTAGTATTACAGCGGTAGGCCTTAAATCCAATGCAAGTGTCCTTATAAAAGACACAGAAGCGCAGACAGACAGAGAAGGCAAGGTGGCGATGTAAGCAGAGACTGCAGTCACGTGACCGTAAGCCAAAGGGGCCGGGAACCTGGCAGAGGCAAGAGAGTGTAGCCCTGCCAACAACTCGATTTTGAACTTCAGGCTTCCAGAACTGCGAGGGAATAAATTTCTGTTGTTTAAGCCACCAAGTTTGTGGCAATTTGTTGTAAAAGCCCTATGAAACGAGTACATGAGCAGACTAGAGATTAGATTTCTGTGCTAAACAGAGTAAATGTAAACATAAAATTAATAGATTATACACGGGGGCAGATTTGGGCACACATTAAATTACAAGCACTTTATTACACTTGCCCAAAGTGTAACAATTTATCTTCCCACATGGATGTTAAAAGAGTAGGATCTGGGAAAATGACTAAATACCTTTCTCATTTTAAGATTCTACATATAGTAGTAACAGTCAATTTAAACTCAGGAACTTATTATTATTCAATATTGAATACTGACTGTGGTAATTAAATCATACAGTAATTAAGTTAAAAAGTCATTTTCCTGTATAAAAACAGGATGACAAACAGAAAGGTCTTAATTCTTAAATGCCGTAATGGTGACTTCATACCCAGACCTTCATACACATTTAAGATGTATGTGAAAATAGGACAGGTTTATGAGTATGTGGCCAAGTTTTGGTTCAATATTATTTTAGACTCACCTGGACAACAGAAACTTCATAAAGAGGCAATTTTAAAAAGGTACACTTGTCCAGGATTTACTTTGCTTTCCAAATTTAACAGACAACTGCTTTGTGAAGATTTTAAATAGCTAATATAAAAATGTGTTGTTGGTTTTAAGTGGAGTCTATTCACATATATTGAGATGAATAAGCACCAACACTTTGTAGAAACAAAATAATGAAAGAAGATTTTGAAAACATTCTTTTGAGGTGGTTTCATGGCCTAAGTTTATGTAACAAAACATATGTAGTCAAACCGCTTATAAAGATATAATGAAATAACAGTTAATGACTCCCATCACTGGTTAGACAATTTTGGGGAGAATTATAAAATGCTGGATTCCCCTGGCTTCTTTAGAATTTTGAAATGAGTTTTAAAGTTAAGAAGTAAAAAAGAAACAAGGAATGGCAATTAATACCTTTTAATATTTAATTAAAAAGACTCAGCAAAAAGGAGAGCTTACCTGTTCTGTTTCAAAGATGTCCCGAAGGTGCTCAAGACCAAGGCTTTTTAGGAACTGGCTGATATTCATGTCAAGACCCGCAACTAGAATAGACATACATTAAAGTTTTCAGAAAGCAGTTTATCAATCTAAAGGAAGTTACAGTATTTATGTAAAGCCATGGCTCTCTGACACCCTTGGCTGTGCAGATGATTTTACGTCCAGATGATTTTGTATCCATTTACATACATATATTTAATTCAGACACTTCAAGTCATCTCTGAATTTGGTGGAGAAGTAAAAGCAGAGTTTATCTTATCAGTAGCATTTATATTAATTGTAATATTATAAAGTTTGATCTAATGCTTTTAGTGAAATATTTAACAGTTGAATTAAAAACTGAATTTACCAGCTATGGTTTCAGTTTCGATTCCTTAAATGATCTGTTTTTTTCTGATATAATTTCATTAATAAGACTCACTGAGTAGTTAAATAAAATATTATGGTTAGAAATGGATATATCGGAATATACGTAAGAACAATGTAGATGTCAAGGTATTTATTTTATGAAGATAGTTCTTATAAACTGGTGTGTATATGAAAACTTATGGACAGGATGTCTTTAAGATGTGATCAATAATTACCAAGAGAAGTAAGTGGAATCTGTTCATTTAAAAAAACAAAAACGAGGGGCACCTAGGTGGTTCAGTCGGTTGAGGGTCCAACTCTTCATTTCAACTCAGGTCATGATCTCAGGGTCGTAGGATTGGGCTCTGCACTGGGTGTGGAGCCTGCTTAGGATTCTCTATCTCCCTCTCCCTCCGCCCCAACCCCCCCCCACTTGCACCTCCCCTAGGCTACTCTGTCTCTTTAAAAAACAAAAACAAAAAACAACCCCCCACACACACCAAAAACCAAATAAGCATTCACAAGTATACTTGCCTTCTCCTTCCTTCCTTTCTGCGCCCGCTGCACCGTCTCCTGTGTTGGACGGTCCTCCTACTGCCAGTTCCGCTAAAGGGCCGGTGAGGTTATCGATGCTGCTAGCAGCCGACAGGCAGGAAGGGGTGGATGCTGGTGAGATCAGAGAGGCACTCACTACGGTGGCCTGAGGTTTAAAACAGGTAGGTAAGGCCTCCGGGGGCATGGCATCTATCAGCAAAGCTCTGATGTCGTCAGCCTAAAAATAATAAGACAAATAAACACACACAAAAATACATTTTAAAATGGTAAGTTTTTCCACTAAGGACCAAATGCTTCGTGAAATTTGTCTTTAGTGAGTGCATCATTATTGCCCACTGGTTTTTGATCATTCAATTCCCTGACCTACAACTCCAAAGAGTCCCAGCAGTTTCTGTAGGTATCAGGACTGGAGTCCCTATATAATTTTTTAAAAATATTTCATCTTTTTAAGATCTAATATAAAACTTGGTGACTTTAGTTAATAATACTGTATTACGGGGCGCCTGGGTGGCTCAGTCGTTAAGCGTCTGCCTTCGGCTCAGGTCATGGTCCCAGGCTCCTGGGATCGAGCCCCGCATCGGGCTCCCTGCTCCGCAGGAAGCCTGCTTCTCCCTCTCCCACTCCCCCTGCTTGTGTTCCCTCTCTCACAGTCTCTCTCTCTGTCAAACAAATAAATAAAATCTTCAAAAATAATAATACTGTATTACATACCTGGAATTTGCTGAGAACAGATTTAAATGTTCTTGCCACACACACATGCACATATATGAGAGTTAACTATGGATGAAAAAGTCTAAGAATTTAGACTATATTGATTTCTGGAAACAGTTTTTAAACACTGAAACGTGCATACGGTTGTTCATACTGATTACACATGTATTTAAAGAATAAGTTAATAAAGATGTAAATGGAGTTTAAAAAAATTTCATCTCTCATTTAAAACAGCCTGTTGCAGTGTTGATTCTCAGTCTCTACTTTTGAAGGAGTTCTCATATTTACATTATGTTCTGTATATGCCTAAATAATGACAATGATTTTTATTCAGTTATTTAGCACACGCTTAGTAATGTAACATACAGTTAGAATCTGGAGAGATTTTTTAGTTTGGCTGGCTTATTCGTCCCCGCCACAGTCTGTTAGGCATGACTGCTGTGAGCACCTGCGAGCCTCCGAAGACAGCCAGCCATTCAGGCCCTCCTCTGCGCGCATGCATGCCACTCTTCCCATCAAGAGGCAGCAACTATCTCCCTTCTTTAGATCTGGGTGGCCCTGCAAGTGGCAGTGACCAATAGCATGTAAACGGAGTGAAGTCTGAGGCTTTTGAGGCCAGCTTTAAAACGACTGGCAGCTTCTACTTCTTCTCTCAGAGAAGGCGTCTCCATGCTGTAAAGAAGTCCAGGTTAGACTACAGAGTGAGGGGGGCGCTCCGTGGAGAGACCCCTGGAGGATGAAGGGCCGCCCTAGGCCTTGCAGCCTCAGCTGAGCTCCCAGCTGAAGGTAGGTGTGCATATCGCAGAACTGTCCCGCTGAGCCCAGGCAACCCACAGAACCGTGAGAAATAATACATCACTGTATTAAGCCACTCACTCGGTTCTGGTTAAGCTACTTAGTGTTCTGAAGTGGCCTGTTACTCAGCAAGAGATGGATGAAACAGAATGTGGCTTCGGAAGGTATTTCTAGTTAAAAAATTATAAATTATCGTGCATATCAATTTACTTTTCCATCTTCAGAGGAATAATAAAACGGCCTAGAAGGTAAATTTTCTTCGACTATCTCATAGCCTCAGGTAAATTATCACGAACATTGGTTGCTCCTGAACAATACGCCAAATGTAGAAGGTCTAAGATATTTCACTCATATAGTTCTCTGAGGATACACTTTAGATACATGTTTCTCTGTTTTCCCTCCAAGTTAAGCATGGCAAAAAGAATTACGTTAACACACTGCTTAGTTTGCCTTAACAGAGTTTTGAACTATATAAAAAATGCAAGTGAAAAAAATTTCAGAAGGAAGGAAATTTGCTCTTATTCTGAGTGAAATATGCACCACTAAAGGTAAAGCTGCTAAGCCCTGAAATTTAATGTCACCTCTGAAAGCATAAATTTAAAGCAATACTAAATAATTCGGAATGAAGACTTACTGTTGCCAGATCTAAAGGTGTCTGACCTTCTTGGTTCTTCATAGTTGGATCCGCACCATGGGCCAAGAGAAGGGCACATAACTGGGTCCTTCCTTTTTGGGCTGCTTCATGAAGAGGAGTAAATGCCCACTTATCTGTGGCATTTACACACGTGTTGTATTTTATCAATAATGCTGCTATATCCACATGCTGAAAAAAAAAAAACAAAGGATGCAAAGGATCAAGAATGAGATTATCTGGTAAAGCTCCATCAGGTATGCCTGTTTTATTTAACATTTCATTCCCTCTATATCTCTCTTCTCATCCTTAACGTAAGTTTCTTCTATTAAAGAAAGCATACTTATCCCACTCCTATATTTTGGACTCCATCTTTTCTTACCTCCAAAATCTCAATTCCACAATTATTACTGTTTTACCCTGTGATTCTTCATAGGTGCTTGTAAAATTTTTTATTCAGCCTTCTAACATATTCAGGTCTATCTTAAAAACAAACACATAAAATGAAACTATTACCTGACTCCAAGCCTCCTATCAAAGGTCTAGACTGCCTATCAAACTTTTGAAACAAGTGTTCTTGTTTGCTTCTCTTATCTTCCTATTTCTCTTCTAACCCACTGCAATCTGATCTATTTATTGAAACATTAGACTCAAAGATTCTCCGTGTTTTCTCTTCAGCCCTTGGGAAAGTAATGTAACATAACAAAACAACATTTTACAAAACTTAGTCTGTCATGTCCAAAATGACTTGAGGGTAGAGGAAATGTTAGCAGCAGATATGTTAACTAATAAGCTGGGCGTGATGTGATGAGATGCTGAACTGTGATGGTTAGAGAAGAACAGAAAAGAAGAGCTAAAATCGAGAAACTGTAAAGGAAAAAAATGGATTTTAGAAAGACAGATTAACTGCACAGAGAGACAGAAAAGCCAAAGATGACTACATTTCTTTTTTCAAAATTTGTCTAGAAGATTAAAAGCCAAAGGGGAACCCTTAACAGAAACTGAGTAGCAAAAGTTTAAGTGGGAATGAAACTGTAAGAAAGATAAGTTTCACTTTCGGTAAATAGTTTTTGAGGTAAAATATCAAAGTAATGCTGTTCTGTAAATGGTTTGACATAGAAGGTTGGAGCACAGATAAGGGCACCATTTATTTACTCACTTCTGCTCTCTTACCTACTCACCCAACCACCAGACATTGGTGAATACCTACTAAGTGCCTGGTCCTTTGGGTAGGGACTCTCGGGGGACTGCAAAACAGAATATTGAGTTGACAGTTGTAGCTAGTTGATGAAGTCACTAAGAAAAGGAATACCGAAATATAATTTTCAGGGGGATAAAGCTTTGAGAAAACAGTATTTGGGGAAAGGAGACTGAAGAAGAGTCCTCAGAGGAGACAAAAGGGGTGATAGGAACTGAAGAACTGTGAAGAGCCAGGACCACACAAGACAACGTAGGAGAAAGTTTCAAGGAGAGCAGGTTCTCTCAAATAATAAGTTCTATATAGCAAAAAGTTTCAGTTTCTTCCCAAAAGTCCTTATAAAATAAGCTTAAGACAATCAATTAGGCAACAGTAATATTAATTCAATGGTTGGGCTTTTGAGAATAATAAAAATAACTTTATTCTCATAAGCATATTTAGGGATGCTACTTTGGTTACCATTAAAGTGTTTTTGAAATTCATTTCAACTCTAATATTCTATAATTTTGTGCAGTTGACACATTTGTGTTCTTTATGGATACATTTCTTGGCATAACTTGATCACCTTTGATAATTAACTCAGAAGCACAGTATCTGTTGAGACTAGATTTCTATCTCATGCTGTTGCTCCACGCAACATGTCTGAGTTAGCTGACTTTCACGAGAATGGGAAGAGACGGGGAAGGCAGAAACAGAAATAGGCCAACGTGAGATTTACGTATTTTCTGTAAGACAGTCTTTGCTCTCTCGAAGACACTCACCTTGAAAAGAACAGACACTTTTTCTGAGGTAATATTCAAGTTTTCAAAATATAATACTAATTTCAGGAAAATAATTTCAGAAAATAAAGAGAAGAAAATTTATGAGGAAAATATAAATCAAGTAACTTCTAAGGAAGCTCCCACATTGGCTTTGACAATGTAAGAAAAAAATGAAGCCAAGGAGCATAATTACACCTGGGCTTTTGAGAACAAGCTATGTTTTGTGATCTTTTTGGGATTATGAATGATACATCATAATAAAACTGACTCTAACACAAAAGATAAAAATAGGTACCAACTGTGGTATTCCCCAAATTACTTAAAACAAAATAAAACCCCCAAGTTTATCTCCCTTATTCAAAGAATATATATTGAAAAGGATAGTTCTTTTTGTTCAGTTAACCCAAAAGCATGGAATAACTTCAAGCTTCTCCCCAGTAAGGTTATAGGGCATTCACACAATGATTCTGATGATTAATTTTACTCTACTCCCATGTGTACTGGTTGAATAATATAATTTGGTAGACTAATTTGCATAGGCTTCCAAAATTAGATAGTCCAAGGAAAATTACATGTGTGTAAAATGAATTGTATGTAAGTTGGTTTATTATTCAACTTTCTTTATACTGAATTTACGGTTTATGCTTGGAGCAACCAATTACATGCTTGTTAAATCTGCTGACAAACATCTGAAAGAGCAATAAACAGGAATGAGTATATTACTACCAAAGTAGTAGACTAAAAACACACTTCTTAAGTCTTTTAAATAGCTACACCACTGAGGCGAAAATAGTAACTGAAAGTTAAGGCTGACAAATGCAATAAATAAGCTACAGCTCAGTTCTATACCATTTATAAGAACAAAGTATTGAACTGGAAGGTCTGGAAAAGGAACTGAACTCTGCTGGAATGTTTCCAAGAGAAAGAGTCAATTTAACATGGTTTTAGAATCCAGCTGAAACACAGAACACTTTAAATGACAAATACTACATAAAAAGACTATGAGGGCCCTAATTTAATTCTAGAAAGCTGGACAGTAAGGAGAAGAGAAACATGCTTGGGCTCCAGCGAGAGCCATTTAATTGGACAATGATGTAATGAAATCCCAATATTATACATTTTAGAGAAAGCACTGAAAAATGAAAAAATTAGCAAGCTGATTTATGAGATAAAAGAAAATTACAGGCTTTGTGCTAAATAAATATCAATGTCTTACATTTATTAACAGAAAAATTAACTGTCTTGTGTAAATGTATATTAAAAATGTAAGACACTGTAATACAAAACACTCTCCTGAAATCTGTAACTTTTATTTAAACTTCTTAAACTGTGTGTTAATGTTTCTCTAGTTAGAAAAACTGAGGTCGCAAGGTCTTTCTGTATAAAAACGCTCAAAGATACACAGACAGCAGAATGAGCTCTCTAGAGGAAAAAAGGTAAAATACAAGTCAAAGAATCATTACCAATAAATAACAGCTTAAGTAGCTTTATGTAGTTTCACAGATCCCTCACACGATTATTTTATCCTCGGGCTACAAGTCATTACCTACTACTGAAGCCAGTTCATCTCTATTTCATACTGATACCGAGATGGTCGAGCACACAGATGACTCGTAGGGCTGTGCTATATGAGGGTGACACCCAGCCCTCCTTCTGACCAGTAGGATGGCTGCGGGGAGCAAGTTATCTTATAAACAGTTACTACACTGGGTTTTAGAGTGCCGTAGGCTAGAGAATGCACTTCCCACATGCATGATCTCACCTAATTATCACAACAACCCTGTAAAGAAGGTTTCAGCATCTGAGTTCTGCTAATGAGAAAATTGCAGATCAGAAGGACTAAGGCACTTCTTGAAGACTACCGGGTTATCGAGTAAAAGCCTAAAGATGAGATCGCAGATGTTCACATCCCGACTTCAGGTGTTTCCATTACACAGAGCTGCCTGAAGGGTCTTGCTGGACTAAAACTCAAGAGTCATTTCCTGAAAAATTGAAAATGGCAGTGTATAATATCAGGGAGAAGCCATGTAAGTAGGGATTACTGCGTAACACTATACCTCAAACTACTCTGCATACAGCTTTATTTTTAACTTAGAAGCTTCTATTTCATAGGAAGTACCACAAAAATCTCCTCCAAAACTGTTATTTCAGGACAGTGCATCATATATATATACCATGCAGCCAGGCCAGTTCAAGCATCATTGGGACGAACACAATTTAACTAGTGTTTTGCAACCTTAACAGAGAAATGTGGACCAGAGCCCTACAACTTCATTAAAATATCCAGCCAAGGCTTATTATAACATGAATAAAAAGGGAATTTTGAAAGATAACAGACTTATGTATCTAGAGATAATAAAAATATAATCATATCTACCCTTTAAGTTAAAAGAAGACAAAGTAGCTTAAAAAATTTTTTTTAAAAGATTTTGTTTATTTACTCATGAGAGACAGAGAGAGAGAGAGAGAGAGACAGAGGGAGAAGCAGGCGGGACTTGATCCCAGGACCCTGGGATTACGATCTGAGCTGAAGGCAGACGCTTAACCGACTGAGCCACCCAGGCGCCCCCGCTTTAAAAATTTTTACATTGTGGTTAACACTGGTCCTTGTTTTAAATCTACTAATTGAGACTGAGATAAATACTGATTTGACATGATTACTGACAATAGATTTTATGGTATACAAACTGCGTTAGATAAAATTATGTTTTAGAGCAGAGATTCTCAATGGGGAGGATGATCTTACCTACTGCCAACTGGGAATCACTGTGTCATAGGGATGTTAAAAGGGGGGGGCCAAGGGGAGAGATAAGTGTTGTACGTAGCAAATCCATGGCAACAAAAAAAGGTCAAGAAACCACAAAAGTAAAGGTTTTAGTGAATAACACTTATGACTACTGAGTGAATAGTCATTAACTCATAGATACTTGATTTTTGAATTTATAGTTTAATACCAGAAGGACTTTTAGTGACTCAAAAAAATCCACCTACACAATGAGGAAAAATACCTACTATAAACACATTATCTAGCCTGTTAACATTCTTTAGTAGAAGGATGGGATGAACCAGGTTGATCAAAACCTCTATCACATGCTCTCTACACAGCCTGGAGAATTTTCTGTTCATTTTTACTTCGATAAATTACCTTCTTTTACAAAGAGCTTAGCAGTAGGGATGTGATAACACACAGGATAACATGAAAAGAGAGATGAAACAAAAAATGTCCATTATTTTTCTCACATGTAGTTAGAAGATGATGGTGAAATAAGTATGAAATGGAACAGTGGGCCTCTGGTCTGGACCTTGATTGCCCCGCACCTCCCTTTAGCTAAGGGCAAGGTAGCTTCAAGGGAACATGAGATAAGGTTGACCTGCACGCGACATTACTATTTAGCCACAAGAGAGACCACTATACATTTATTTCTCTCACACTAGTCACCAAAGGACACACACGTATAAGTAACATCTCAACGCCTTTCCTATCAGGAGAATGAGAATTAAAAGGTAAAATACTTTACTTTTGAATTAAGTTTTACTTTCTCTGCTCTCTGTGACAGCTGTGAAGACTGTGACAGTTAAAGACTGATGGGAGAGAACTTATCTACATCCACAATGTGTAAAATGTATCAAAAAATACACAGATCCACATAGTCTACACAACTGGTACTGTAAGTTTTACTAGGTCAGGTCAAGAACTAATTCTATTGCCCACATCTATCCTTACTCCTTCATAGATTTATATAAAGTTAAAAGACTCTGCTTTAAGTTCTACTGATCCCATCAGCTTTATAAACTCTGAACTGAAGTGGCCGCAGAGGGATTAGAGGAATATAATATGGAGAGAAGGATCATGCTAAGAAGTCAACATTAATCTCCAAATGATACATATTTACAGTTATAACACAAAGGTAAAAAAAATTATACATAACTGTATATGTAGTATGTTAGCAGTAAATATTTAACTTGCCTGGTCCTCAGTAGAAATATACGCTGCACAGTGAAGCTGGGCATCTTATATGAAGGAAGGTTAGAAGAAAACTCTACTAAATTTAATAAAAGATAATCATCTTGGGAACGATTACTGCAGTTTCAAGAGGATTTCAGTGCTAATAATATATATATTAAATCTGATAACTTTTAATTAATTTATTACATTGGGAAATTTCCTGTTTGTCCAACTCAAACTGGACTGTTTGCCTTCCTTAAAAGTATTCCCACTCAGACTGTCATCTCTCTGAAACACTGGTTTCTGCAGAGGGGTTATAAGAAGATGAGGACATTCCTTATGGAGGGCAAGGGAAAAGAGAGGAAGAGAATATGAAATGACAATGATTAGTTTTTACTTATAGTTTGTTAGGCTTTTGCAAATCCAGAAACTGTCCTCATCGAGTGATTCCCACTGTGAGACCCCTGGTCTCAATCCTGCATCTGTGGGTTTTTATAGTCAAACAGGGAATAAGTGAATGAAAGACAAGCACATGAACATTCATCCTGTGGGATTATTCCTGCTTGACTTAGGTCTAAGTGGGCCCTGGTGACTTCATGCAGTCAGTTTCAACAAATGTCGTCAAGGCACTGCAGTAACCCCCTCTCCCTCCCGCAGCTGATGATTACACTTAGAGTGCTTTGAGAACGGCTCGGGACTTCACTGCAGGGCTTTAGTCAGTCAATCAAACTCTATGAAACCATATATACCAATGGCTCAACCACTGGATATTTTTAAGATGCTGATGATAAACAAAAGCAAGCATAATTTCCATGCCCACAAATAAAAAGCCTCCCGGAATTTACAGTTTCTAAAATCTACTTGGGGTAGAGTTAAGCCTATTATCTGTTTCAATAAATATTAAATGAGCAGCCGTTACATACCTATTACTGTGCTAGACAATGTGAGGAGAACAGAAGGCTATAAAGAGCATGGCCCTTGACCAAAGGGTAGTTAAGCATAACTGGGAAGGCTGGAAACACTCTGAATAGTAAGATTCAAATTGTGCTAAATTATGCTGTTGGTCAGATATCTACTTACTTCATGCACAGTATGCATCTGATAAAATAGTACATGTCAGTGAAGTTTTCTAGACTTGAACTTTAGCATGCTCACCCCATAGGATGCTGCATTATGAAGAGGAATTAAACCACCTTTGTCTTGGGCATTAACATCTGCTCCATGCTCTAGAAGATATTCAGCTACTTCCAGGTTATTGTAGCCTGCTATTAAGAGGGAAAAAGGCAAACATGTCAGATTAAAAAAAAATCTATATTCATATCTACATATATAAAGAATGACCAGAAAAATGTTAGGATTTTAATACTTTTTGCTTTGAAGGCTAATACTCACATAACTAAGAGCCTTTACAATAAGAAATTATATAAAATTATGTCAATCACAAGCATTTTACTATTTCTGCTCAGCATTTCTTTCATCTTCTGGTAAATTGTATTATGTATCCAAGAAAGGACAATGAGACTTGGAGGTGCTGGTGATACTTACCTGCCAGGTGCAGAGGGGTTGAGTTTCTGCCCTGGGTGTCTCTGCAGTTGATATTCTCTGGAGTACACAGCTTCTGCACTCTTGCCAGGCAACCTTTCTTGGCAGCATCCAACAAGGCAGCATCTCCCCTCAGCAAGTCCTGGATGTCTGTGTCTCCCTCTTTTACCAAATCTAATGGTGTATTTCCATCTCTGTTCTTTTTGGTTGGATCTGCTCCATGCTAAAACAATAACAACAAAACAAAACAAACAAATAAAACCAAATGGCGTTTGTATTTTCTATAGTATCTTTCTTAAGGTTTATTTTTAACTTCATCTTCATTCACCCAAGGAAAGATATTTATATTGTATGCATTTTGAAAAGAAAAGGCCATATCCTGCTTTACTTTGTAAATTCTCTACTTAGTAATCTAGTGGATCAGTTTTGTAACTACTTCTCAACCAAAGGTCCAAGCCTCAGGATTAATAGTGATAGTGGGGAAGGTGCTGAGCACCTTTTACTTTTCATGTCATATACTTTCTCAGATACCAAGGTGTCTTTGGAAACCTCTTTTCCTCTTAAGAATGGCCTGGATGTTACTTTTTGACCAGATTTTAATTACATAAAAATATTCAGTGTATATCATGAAAAGGAAGAAGCGAAGAAGACACACTGGTGGGAAAAGTACTTAATTCTAAATGCAATCAATACAAAAGTTTACTAATTTTTTACTATTTTCATTTTAAGTCTTAACACCCAATATGAAATTAGGTATACATGTACTCGCAATTAATTTCATTTTAAAAGTCAAATCATCTATACCTATGAAATGAAATAAATTAAAGTCAAGGATGTTTATTATGGGCCTGACAGACTGCTATTGGCCCACTGGAGAAATCTGGAATAAACCAAACTAGACAGTGAATTCACAGTGTCCGGGAAATTGTTTCTTACCACCCAGTGAAAATAAAAATAAGTATCAAATACATTATCATTCTCAAGACTCATAAAAACATATCTGATACCATAAAAGTGGTAGGACAAGAATTCTATTTATGTTTAACCAGCGTTAAGTTTTTCTCTGGTTACAAAAAAGAGAGATAAAAAACTACATGTCTGATTATTTTTCACATCTTTTAATTTAAAAAACCCCCACAAAATTAAGTTAGCTTCATAGAACTACTAGTTTCTGCTATTTCATTTATATCCCCCAAATTTATATGAATAACTTTGTCTAAAGATTATTTTATATTTTAATACCAATCTAATATTTAAGTTCTTATAAGATATATATGTTTAATAATGAGCGATGAGTTTGTTAATAATAGCTACTAAGAAAAAAAATCAGTGTTGATTAAAAATCTTGTTTCCCCTAGTACAATGTTTTCTGACTTTAATACCGTAAGTATTGGATAAGCAGTGCAAACTAATGCAACTCTTTCCAAAACCTACCTTGATGAACTGTGATGAACTGAACTTAATCAAATCAGTTCAGAAAGACACTTGAGACACTACTCACAGCTATGTAAGTATCATGATATCACACTTAAATATCCCCCTAAAATAGAAAATGGAAGCAGTCTCTACAGCACTTACTGTACTTAATAATTTACTGTGATGTAATTTTACATGCTAACCAAAAAATATAGTTACTTTATATTTTATAATTTTTAAAATTACATACTTTTAAAAGGAGCTTGCAGATTTCATATTTTCCTTTAGCTGCTGCTTCATGCAGAGGGGTAAATTTCCATAAGTCCGCCACATTGACAGAAGCCCCATGCCTTACTAAAAGCTCAGCTACCTCATAGTGTCCATATGAACAAGCATTATGTAGGGGCACCAAGCCACTAAACAAAAGAAAATTATTTTAAAGACATATAACAGATCTTTGTGTTAAAATGATACTTATAATAAAAATAATTCTTCTATGGCAGTGACTATACTGAACACTCACTTCAAAAGAAAGAATTCTCCTCTGGTCTTGAAGATACAGTCATCCATTTCCAAATAAGGATTAACAATTTCAAAAACATCCCTTTCAATATAAGGATTTTCCCTAGTTTCTTGGTGATGGATAGAAATGTCATAGCAATCCTATGCTTAAAACACATACAGATATACCCATAGAAAAGTTCCATCACAACACTTTTAATTCAGGTTTCATCAATATAAAGAGCAACACTACAAAGTGATTTCAGGAATAATAATCTAATCAATAATTTGGTTTTATCAACTCAGATTTTCTTCTGTTTGGGTTTTCCTAATGAAAACTGTATGCTTATAAAATATACAATGCAATTTAATTTATTTAGGCAAGTTCTACCTTTTGTCTGGTTTTTATTTTTTAATTCCTAATTCAGTAGTGGTTTCTATGCATAGATTTAAATATTTAGGTGTCATACAATGAAAACTCAAAATGCAAGTGATACGGAAACTTCAGTATTCAGTAAGGAAAATAGTGACACCACCCATAAACTCCAGCCAGATGAGAAAAATCTACCTGCCTCAACTTACGAGCAAACTATTCTGAGATAACTCTAAGCTCCGGTTGGAAGGCAGCTGGCATTCAAAAAGGATAGAAAGGGGTTCCTATAAAAAAGGGTGAATCAAAAGGATAAGCTAAGTTGCACTTAAAACATGACAAAAACAAGGTATCAAATGCCTTCTTACTTAGAGGTTTTTTTTTTTTTTTTTAATGTTTTGAGACCAAAAATGCTAAGTGCTAACTAAAATGGGCAATGGAAACAAATGCTGGTTGCTCTCCAGGGCACTACAATACTTGGAAAGAGCTGGTGATATTATTGCTGAATATTCAAGTCTGATGTGCCCCTTTTAAAAGATAAATAAATCCATAATGGTTAACTGAAGTCTAAATTGTATGGTTTAATTCTACAGTACTCTGATATGTAATTGCACAGAAAAGTGCTTGCTTATTTCTATTTTGAGATGATATGAAATTAACTCAGAATATGGAAGCTCATCTCAGTTAAAACTTCCTTCTCGCATTTCTAAATAGCTGCCGTGACTGCTGTAAACTGTCTAGATAAATTAAAATAATTTAGTAAACTAATATAAAAATACAGAATATCTGAATTAGTAAAAATAAAGTTATATGTCTATTAATACCAATGACTTTGGGATGGATGGCTTCTTTTGGGAAGAAATTATACATTTTTAATAGCAAAAAAGAAAAAAGGACGAACAATAAATTACAAACTATATTTTAAACACATTCATACAATGCAATAAAATACTGTTATGGGCATTAAAAAGATGAGATAAACAATTAAGTACTGATATGGAAAGACATCAAGATACACTCCTGGGTGAAAAAGCAAATTGCCAAGGAGACTGCGTGGAATGGTGTCGTCATTTATGTTAAAAACAAGCATGGCCACCATAGGAGGACAGGCACTGATTTATACTTTTAAAAAATCTGGAGCATTATCACAAAGTGTTTATGTAATCTCTAGAAGGTGGGGTGATAGGGATTTTCATTTCCTGTACTGTACATTTCTATTAGATGCTTTAAATTTAAAAAAAACATATATTACTTTTTTAATAGTGAAAAAAAAATCTAAGACTTCCAAAAATATTAAAAAAATATTTGTAAGTCCCAAATAGCTCAATTCTAACACATACCCTTTGTCTTTGGCGTGGACATCGGCACCATGGTGTAGAAGGTACTCCACAACAGACACACGATTGTAGCCTGCTGCAAAGTGTAAGGGTGTAGAATGCCGGCCCTCCAAATCTCTGCAATTCACATTTTGAGGGCTGCAAAGTTGCTTTAATGACATACACACACACACACACACACACAAACACAAAAAGAACATTAATATTTATTCATAGGTTTTGCTCCAAACAACTGCAGGCATCTTGGATAAGCTGTAATTTCCTAATGAATATTTATTTCCAAAGATTGGATCATGCCAGTGATGTTTAAAAATCAGCACTCTGCTTGGTTTCACTGAGTCTACAAATATTTTTACTGTTTACAGAGCAATTTAATCTTTTTTTTTTTTTTTAATATATCCTGGCCAAAATCCTAATCAAAAAGAAAAACCCATAATAAAGCAAGAATCTCCAAGGCAAATGATGCTTTCATCTTTCATCCTCATAAGGCTTTCCTCCCCGAGACCATTTGCCCCAGCATGTCCTGCCTGTACTATCATGCTGTCTGCCATGCTTTACTCAAGTAGGACCAACCCTGGCTGACTGCAGAACTACCCAGATCTCTCGTCTCGGCTGACGTGGCAAGCAAAAAGCTGCCAGAAAAATTACATTAATTCTGCCTGGGCCATCCACTCGGCCCTCTGACCCGCTACAGCAAAGCCTGATGCTTCCCCTGATCTTTGGGAGATGTTTGTCTAACTCTCCGAGCCAAACTGATTCCAATCATGCTCTCGTTTTTCGTCTTTCATCTCCTTGTGAGTGTGAGCGTTTCAGCACAAGCTCGATTCTGTCTGCTTATAGAGCAGCAGGAAGCAAAGGAAGGACCGGCAGGCTGCACCACTGGCAGTGACAGATGAATTTTAATAACAATACGTGAATAGTAATTCACAATTTATAAAGAATCTCATATTCCTTCAGCGAGAGAATTATTTTCTATCTGTGAAGTTGATCATTATCTCCATCTTACAGATAAATAAACCAAGGCTCAGAGAGGGCTAAGCAACTTGTCCTTTTTCACAGAGTTGGTAAGGTAAAGGGTACAATAAAGGCTCAAACCTGGTTTTCCCGATTATAATCTCTTGATCATTCTGCTACATGCTTGCTTACTTTCCTTAATTACCCTCATTCAGAGAAGTGATGCAAAGAAAGGTAATGGAAAGAAGAACAGTCAAAAAACCCCCAAGAAAACAGTGACATTTTCTAGCCTACAAGGTATGATGGCAGGGCTTTCCAGGCATTTGACAATCTTGCTCCCACTCCTGCCACTGTAATGAGCTATTATTATGTAAAAACTAAGAGCCTGTAAGGCATCTGTTTCTACTGACTTATTGAGTAGGGGCCTTCCCATCGGTAGGGTAAAAGCAGGACTTTGCAGGTGGTACGATGTGTACGTGACGGAAGGAGATCTGGGCCGTAAGGGAGAGCCTACAATCTCACCAGCTCTATGTGGAAAAGCCCCAGACTCTAAAATCTCAAGAGCCACTGTCATCCAGCCAAGTCAAATATCTTACCCTTTCACGACAAGTGAGTCTGTGGCTACCTTAACACATAAATTATAGAATCAAAAACAAAATGAAATAGAAGTGAATAAATTAATACATAAAACTAAAGAGCACAAAAAATTGGTAGTAAACATCTTCTACTGGTGTCTTACATGATTGAAGCTGCTTCTTGCTGCTGCTGGGTTTTCGTCAGGCTGTTACATTCTAAAGTAACTTTTTTTTTTTTCCGCAGAGAGTATCAGCAAAACAGGGATGCAGTACAGAATGAAACACAACTCATTCTGCCAGGTTACAAAAATAAAAGCCCATTCTGCATTAAACATTTGCTTTCTAATATTTGGAAGTTCTTCATTCTCTGTTCGATTTCACTTTCCTTTTGAATGCCAAAGCAATTTTACATTCTTCCTACCTGATTTTCATAATTTCAAATATTTACTCAGCAAACAGCCTTTTCTTCTAATTCCTAACATTTTAATACTTTCTGAAGCCTCTAGGGAAAGAAATTTACCACGCTTAATTCTCACTTAATTTGTGCTTTGTTTTTCTTCTGCCACTTCCATTCCATTCATAAAAATATTGTTGGCCTTTATTGTGAATGGATTGTTTAGGAGACCCGAAAGCTGTAGGAGATTTGCCTATCAGTACATACAAAACATATGGAATTAAAAACTACATATTAAGAAAATACTAAACTATTAATTTAATGATAATGGGCACATGTAGCAAGTCTGGTGCTGAGATTATCATGCCGTGATGCAGAAAAGGAGTCCTGATCACTTTTATATTTAAACATTTTCTTTAATTAGCATATATTTCAAATGACAAAAAGTATGTAATTTTAATTAAGAAAAAAAGTATATAGTTTTAGATCTAAGAGAACTTTAAAATTTCTCCCCAGTGGCTATTACAATTGAAGTTTACTGTTTTTCTTTAAATAACTTAGATATTCTTGTAAGATGGGAGAGATATTAGAAGTGGTCACATACTGAAACAAAAAAAATTTCTAGGCAACAGAGCTTGAAAGTGTTTACTGTATTTTCTTTTTCTTTCCTTTTTTTTTTTAAGATTTTATTTATTTATTTGAGAGAGAGAGAGAGAGACCATGAGCAGCGGGACAAGCAGACTTCCCACTGAGTGGGGAGCCTGATGTGGGGCTTGACCCTGGGACTCTGTGACCGTGACCCGAGCCGAAGGCAGACGCTTAACGTACTGAGCCACCCAGGCGCCCCGTGTATTTTCAACCAGTACACATCAGCAAGAATGCTACATTAGTTTGCTGAAAATCACAAAAATAGAGTTTGCTTAATAAGAAGTGACAAAGTTTAGTTTGTAAAAAATAACCTGGTATGACTGTCAGTACCAATTTCACAATTAGCCTTTCTTTTTTTTAAAACAAGAAAGAAATACAAACTACAAGACCAACCCCCAAATAAGAACAAAACCCCTATCTCTTTCTATCTTCATCCCTACATAAGTGATTTCAGATAGGAACTATCTGTTCTTAAAAAGCATATTCAGTATCAGAATATCATTTTATATTTGAAAAAAATTACATCTATCATTTAATGTTAATGTTAATAATTTAATGTTTCTATACCACAAATAAAGGCTGTTAAAATTTTCCTGGCAAGCAGAGTTACATAGAAAAGAAAATCCTGGGGCGCCTGGGTGGCTCAGTTGGTTAAGCATCTGCCTTCGGCTCGGGTCATAATCCTGGAGTTTCAGGATCAAGCCCCACATCAGGCTCCCCGCTCAGCAGGAAGTCTGCTTCTCCCTCTGCCCCTCACCTCACTCGTGCTCTCTCTCTCAAATAAATAAACAAAATCTTAAAAAAAAAAAAAAAAAAAAGAAAATCCATCTTCTGTATATAAATTAATTCCAAACAGTTGCGGGATCATAAGAACGATTTCCTAGAGCAATTGTGAGAATCTCTTAGAAGAGTTGAAGAAACGTTGTTTTGAACTTTATTGTACAATATATTACCTGGGCTTGAACTAGCTTAGAAATTTATGAATGTGGCTACAAATAAGACTTTCATTAATGTAAGTGAAAATAAAAGAGCTTTCATATAACTAGAAGGAAAGTGACTAAAGTAGTTTAATGGATATAAAGCACATACTTTCTAGAAAATCCTTCCTAAAGAGCTCTCCTGTTTATGGATCTACTTTGTTCATCCCTTTTATTGTTTAGATTTGAATAGTTTCACTTAGAAGCTTAAAATGAACTGGTTAGCAAAGTTTCAATAGCGCTACCCAAGATGTTAAAGCACTGATTTACCTTCACAGTTTCCAAGTCTCCAGCTTTAGATGCCTCTAGCAGTCGATAGTCAACATCAGAAGTGCGTATAGGTGTACTTTCTGAATAAAAGAGAGGAAAGATTACTACTGTTGGTTTTTAAGGAATCACAGAGTTAAGAAGGGAAAATTATTTGGTGACTGGAAAGAGAGATTAAGGGTTCAGAAATTCCTGAGATCTAAATTACGGATTTTTCTAAACTGTTTTCAGATAAGAAAAAAGTGGCTTCTTGTTTCCATTCCCATCTATCTCGTCCTAAGCTACATTTAAATAAATTCGAAGACACACAAATCCTTCTCCACCCCTAATATTCTAGTCTTTAAATTTTCTGGCCAACACTTGGCAAAAGGGAATAAAGAAACACAGGAGCATGATATCAAAAACATCTTCATGATACTTTGGTCTTACAAATGTGGTAGCAAAGCTTTGCCACAGATTTTGTTGTGTAAACCGAGGGAAGGCACTCAACTTTCAGGATTTAATGTTTAGCTTTCTTCTTTTTGGCCTCGACTTCCTCAATATAAACAGAACGACTACTCCCCAAATCAGTGATCTCAGAAAATATAATCAGTGTACAAAAGGGCCTACTAAATACAGAAATTTGTTTAATTCACATTTATTGAATGGCTTCAAGGAAATGCCATTAAAAATGTCTGTAATGTATGGTGATTAACATAATAAAATAAAATTAAAAAAAATAAAACAAATAGTTAAGTCCCATGGGAAAAAAATAAAATAAAATTAAAAAATGTCTGTACAATTGGGAGGTGTGACACAAATGCTAAACAGAATATAATTAGATTAGGCTGTTAGATCTAGAAGTATGAGGCTAACAAATGAAGTGCTTTAATACAATATAAACAAACCAAAAATTCATTACACATTGGCTCAAATAAAAAAATTTTCAAAGAAAACAACATATATCACTCAAAATATGTTCATAGACATTATGTGCGGCCTTTATAACGCACATGTATGTACACACTCGAGTAACACAAAAGGAGTTAAGTCCAGGAGACTTGGATTTTGACTAGTACCAGTGACAATGGACAAATCACTTAATAGCTTAGCTTTTGCTCCTATAAAGTGAGTATTGGTTTCCCTTACATTCTCTTTCAGATTTAAGACTACATTATCTTATGATCAAAGATGCCTTTCTTGAGTCCACTGTCTACATGGGAAGATCAAGTGATGCTATGAAAAGGTTTTAGATTAGAAGAAATACTTCGGCTCTTTCTAGTCTAAAGTGCTTCATTCAGGAGAGTGGCTTTTACAGAATAGGTTATGAGAACTCTTCCATTACAGATAAACTGTGTTTATTTAGTCATGATAATACTTAGCAGATAAAATGCTAAGATTAAAGCGAGGAAAGAGGAGAGTATTTCATATGATGAAGTACATTTTTGAAACATCAATAAATATTTCTCTTTAGAAGAGAGTTTATTATTTGTTTGTGGAATTGTGGAGGAAAGATCAGGTCTTGCTTGTCTTCATGTTCCTTTTCACAAAGAACATTCAGAAATCATCTGCTGAATTGACTTCCATGCTATTTTATATTGGGGTCAGTGTGTTTGGCCCATCATCTCTCTTTCTTTGGCTGCCTTTATCCTGTTCTTTCTTATTTGTCTCCATTCTTGCTGTGCATGCCATCGCTGCATTTATGGGTGAGACAGTCCATTTGTATTTTACTTCTCTGTGAAAGTGATTCTGGCAGTTGGTAAAACTCACTGAAACATCCTTTGGATATCTATAGGTAATATTTTTAGTTTATCATTTCAACAAAATGACAATTATTTATGTATATGGAGTTAGACCTTTGGATATTTTCAGATTCTAGCATTTGAAGGATACAATTAATATGGCTAAATGTTTTAATTTGAAGAACTATTTGAAATTGGCACACTGATCTTGAGGCAGACTATTTGCAAAGGGTATAGTTTTACAATCAAGCAAAAATTTTTATGCAAATATAAGAATGCTTCTGAGAACTATGGAGAAATCCTTACTCCTAGTCAGAGTAGAAAGTAGTTATTTAAAGATATTGATTAATTACTATACAAATTATAGAGTTTTGCATCCATTATAAATACTGAACAGGCTTAGAAATGATTCATTTTTAGAAACAATGTGAACAAAGTATTAGCTGAAAGGATATATATACACCCCGGGAACTTTGTACAAAGAGATGCAGAATTAAAAGAAGGATATAAAAATGAAGTTAAAAGGGAACATAAGTGGGGCGCCTGGGTGGCTCAGTTGGTTAAGCAACTGCCTTCGGCTCAGGTCATGATCCCAGGGTCCTAGGATCGAGCCCCACATCGGGCTCCCTGCTTGGCGGGAAGCCTGCTTCTCCCTTTCCCACTCCCCCTGCTTGTGTTCCCTCTCTCGCTGTCTCTGTCAAATAAATAAAATCTTTAAAAAAAAAATAAATAAAAAAAAAATAAAAGGGAACATAAGTAAGAGTAGCTGATATGCAAAGTACTATATTAGTAAAAAGTATAAGAAAAGTACTATATTGGTAAAAAGTGTAAGAAAAAAATTCAGAATGTTTTAACCTTATAAATTCTTTTATAAGCACACCGGTTTTTGCAGAGTTTGAAATTAAAGATTTCACCTTGAGTCAAAGGTTAAAGATGAGCTTCTAATTTTTTCTCCAATTCTATTTTGGCTCACCAGAATTAAAAAAAAAAAAAAAGGAAGGATAAAGGAAAGGAAAGGAAAAGGAAAAGGAAAAGGAGCCCCAAACCTAAAGTTCCAAAGCCTGGAAGGCAATTTGTTATTATTATTATTATTTTTGAATCCCCTTAGACTGGCTGTTTACTGGACTGGCAATAGGTCGTAGTGGTTTATTTCAATGTGCAAATGTAAATGGGGATTTCAGTGTTTCATTTAGCTATTATAAATCCCCCAAATCCTTACTTCTATAAATGATTACGTAAAAGTAATGGGATAACCATATTGGAATATACAGTCAGAATTATTTCATGCCAAAGTCTAGCCTAAAATTGCTGTTTAAAAGAACTGTCTGTGATGCTGGAAATATTCTTTATCTGTGCTAATATAGTAGCCACTAGTCATATGTGGACAGAGCAGGTATAGAGAAAGCAGGTCTGGAGAAAAAAGTACAATCTTCTGAAAGGATGTTTTAAAATGCTGGTTTATAAAAGCTGCTATCTGACATTAATTGTGACATAAATACTGCCAACAGTTTACAATTTAAACTCTATTAATGTAAACTATTGGCAACTACTGACTTGGGAGCTGGAAGTGCAGGTCTCTAAAAGTGGATCTTAAACCTGGTATCAACAGGTGTATTTAAATGCATCTTTAAAATGTTACCTAGATGAGAACGCCAATAACTTAGTATACATCCTATATGACTGATGCATTCTTTTAGGAGACATTACACATATAACCTGGAATGGTTGAGTAAATGTAGGTATAATCAAAAAGTTCAGCTAGTACATAGTCCACAGACTATAGATATATAAGTTTCTCATAGAAATATTAGTTTAAAAAATTATATCCTTTTCCAAACAAAAAACAATTCCTATTTTCAAAACCTTTCTAAGGGCAAGATTTTATCATATAATTCTACTGTCTATATTATTTTTCTAGATCAATAAAGAATATTAAGAATTAAACCAAAAAGTTCTGGCATGTCCTACGTTACACATTTAATTACCTGTATGTTTTATCTTCCAAACAAACTTTTAAGAAGAATTATCAAAATAACTGAATAAAATACTACATTTGTGATTCAGTATTTAATTTTATCTTTTACCAGAAGTCATATATTCTAATTGCATTGATTCAGAAGACATTTAAAAAGCATTCATGGATCTAATTTGCTTAATTTATTCAATCCTTTCTTCTCCCTTTTGTCAATTATCTCTAAATTTATGCATAATATTATTAGAAATTTTAATGTGATAGCTATCTGTTTGCCCGATTTATGGTTAAACTTATAAAATCTAACTTAAAATTCAGCACTAAATGGTTCTTGGTAAAAGTGTAAGAAAAAATTTAGAATGTTTTAACAAAAATCACACCTTTTAGAAATTATATTAGAATTTACTGAGAAGGCAGAAAGAGGTCCTAGTCAAAGCGTGATCATTTTCTTTAAGTAAATGTTCTATTGCTCTGTAGAAACAGGAAGTTACATGAAATCATGTTTTTCATAGTTCAAGCTTGCAATTCTATAATAGGAAATTTCATTCCTTTAGATCTTTTTAGTTTCTATGGTAAAGGTGCCCTAGACAGGGCTTACTTCGAATGTCTCAAGATCACCATCTAAGACTAAAGTAGAATGATACTATCTACGAATGAGCTAGCATGAGGAAAGTAAATCCCAATTAGTAGCTTTTAAAATGTGGCAAAGATACTCTTATGAGGCTGGTTAATTCTGATTCAGCTCTAACAATACATATGAGCTCCACAAGCCTAGAAAGTTCCCTATTTCAGAATATAGTTGTGATTCTTAACTGTGCTGTACTTTTGGGGGCCCTTCAGAAATTTGTGGGGTTTATTTTTGTCTTCTAGTGTTGTTTTATCCAAGCTATTACTATTACAATAATTATAAATTATTTAACTGTAACTTACTGTCATTTTCCCTTTATATTATAGTTAGGGCATTTAATTTGGGGCTTGGGGAAGGTATCTGTACAGTTAGGTCACATTATCTATAAATTTCATTTCTGGATAAGAAAAGGGGATATTATAAAATATTCATTATGACAAGTGGGGGCACTGTGTCTGATGGAGTAAAGAGATCCTGGGTTATAGGCAGAAGTAACTAGGACTTCAGATTCCTAGTCTGTAGCCTTCCTTCTCCATTTTACTCTTCCAGTTTGTTATGTCATTCTAGAGCAGATATAGCCCACAGACAAAAAGAAAGGGATGGGAAACAAGAGCCAATTATACCAAATTAATTTTGTATCCAGCTCACCATTTTTCAATAGCTAGACTGTGTTATTTCCTCTAACTGGGGGGCTTGGGAAACTAATCAACTTTCATACCAGTTCTTTGTTTAATCTCCCTCAATAAATTAAATAGATAAAATATCTAATGTTGTACTAGGTAGGCATTAATATTCAACAAGATTTTATAATTATATTTAAGCTAGAAAAAACAAGATAATCTCCTAATGATGCAATGAAGTTAAGAAATACAAAAAAGCAGGTCAGACTATCACATATGTATGAACAATTAATTAAAGATCATTACCAGGTGAATGATTTCTTATTTTCTCTATTTGATAGATTTTAGAGCTGCCATAATTCCACACTGTTTATATGAGCTTTAAGTCACCTTTGATCATAGCACCCATAAGTCAGGTTTTCAATTTAAAACTAAAAAAAAAAAAAAAAAAAAAAAAGAGAGAGTATATGCCTCCTTCTCATGACACCTACCTCACTCCACCAAAAACGTTGATAGGGAGGGTCTCAGGCTAAACTGCAAGCAAGGAAAGGTATGAAAAATATTCAGGCAAAGAAAGCATTCCAAAGAGCTACTTAAAACAAGTGGTGCAAAGTTTGTCTGTTTATATCAGTGGACATGAAACGGGAAGCACAGAATGTACTGCTTATTTATCTCACCGCTTAGAATCTGCTGCACAGCTTCATTCCCCATCTGCGCCGCTGTAAAGCCTTGTAAAGAGATGATGGAAGGATCAGAGCCGTAGCTCAGCAGGAGGCGGCAGGTCTGCAGGTGACCTGCGAGGGCAGCTCTATGCAAAGCAGTCTGACCCAGGGTGTCCAGTGCATTCATCTGAAAAATCACCGGGTGGGCACAAAGAATTGAGTATCTACTTGTTCCATTTTACACCCTAGCAAATAAATATTTTATTTTACTTAATTTTATTTATTTTATTTTGCTTTGTTTTGTTATGTTATGTTGTTATGTTATGTTATGTCACCATACAGTATATCATTCGTTTTTGATGTAGTTTCCATGATTCATTGTTTGCGTATAACACCCCGGTGCTCCATGCAATACGTGCCCTCCTTAATACCCATCACCGGGCTAACCTATCCCCCCACCCCCCTCCCCTCTAAAACCCTCAGTTTGTTTCTCAGAGTCCACAGTCTCTCATGGTTTGTCTCCCCCTCCGATTTCCCCCCCTTCATTTCTCCCTTCCTTCTCCTAATGTCCTCCATGCTATTCCTTATGTTCCACAAATAAGTGAAACCATATGATAACTGGCTTTCTCTGCGTGACTTATTTCACTTAGCATAATCTCCTCCAGTCCGATCCATGTTGATGCAAAAGTTGGGTATTCATCCTTTCTGATGGCTGAGTAATATTCCATTGTATATATGGACCACATCTTCTTTATCCATTCATCTGTTGAAGGGTATCTCGGCTCTTTCCGCAGTTTGGCTATTGCGGACATTGCTGCTATGAACACTGGGGTGCATGTGGCCCTTCTTTTCACTACATCTGTGTCTTTGGGGTAAATACCCAGTAGTGCAATTGCTGGGTCATAGGGTAGCTCTATTTTTAAATTTTTGAGGAACCTCCACACTGTTTTCCAAAGTGGCTTTACCAACTTGCATTCCCACCAATAGTGTAAATAAATTCTTATGAGAAAAATAAACTGTCGGGGCGCCTGGGTGGCTCAGTTGGTTAAGCATCTGCCTTCAGCTCAGGTCATGATCCCTGGGTCCTGGGATCGAGCCCTGCATCAGGCTCCCTGCTCAGCGGGAAGCCTACTTCTCCCTCCTCTCTCACTACCCCTGCTTGTGTTCCTGCTCTTGCTATCTCTCTCTCTCTCTGTCAAATAAATAAATAGAATCTTAAAAAAAGAAAAAAGAAAAACCGTCAAAAGCGTCCTGAAAAATGCCACAGACTATTTACTATTAACTTTTGGTTACTGCTTCTGAAAAAAATATCAGTTTCTTAGTTATCCTTCTCTGACCGCCTTATTGAAAATTACAACATCCTCATCCCTGCCCTGAATGACTGTCTTCCTGTCCATCTTCCACTCCCTGCCACTCCCCTCAACAATTAGAATGTAAGGTCTCTGAGGGCTGGGACTCCGATGTTCACTGCCTGCCTCATCCAAGATGTACGTGAAATACTTTTGGATGAATGGGTTTTACCTAACTTGCTCCCGTAACATAAAGACAACAGAATATGTAAGCCAAGACAGTCAAAGTAGTTAATTACATTTCTTTTCTAATTTTAGTAAATAATTTTAATAGAATACCCTCATTACTAACCTGAATTACTAATGCCTCAATTACTAACACATTTAACCCTCGCCAAAAAGATTTAAATTTTCAAATGTTCCATTTTTAAAACTTCGAAGAGTTATAAAGGAAGAATAATTTAGCTAGTTTTAAGATAACATTCAACTTTGGGATCAGCTTCATAATTTGATCAAACCTGTTTTCCAGGATGCCCCAGTAAATACCTTCTATTCCAATCAGACCAAAGTCCATGTTCATTGTACCTGCTGATTCTTTCAGAGAAGCCCTTCTTTCTGCCTTTCCGGATTATGAAATCCAGTGCAAGTCTCATCTTTCTTAAGAAGTCTTGATTACTTGAAGGCTTGATGATTACTGCCTTTCTGAATACCCATGTCAAGTTAGTACTATCTTACAAATTTTAACACGGGGCTAGTTTTTGTTACGGCTATTGAGATTATGGATTGTATTATATAGGTTTTTCTGAGTTTTCTAGAAAGCTCCTCTTCAGGGCATACAGTAAATTTTCAAATATATGCTAGCACATTATTCTAAGCATTTGTGCACACCCACCAAATACAAGATTAAGGAAAGAAAAGACTTAAGACGACTGATCTCCATGTCTCAGTCTTTCATCATTTTAAGTAAGGCTGTCACACTTGTTCAGGCAAGGGTTCATCTAAATTCTTAATGGTGTTTCACAAAATTTGCCATGAAATACTGATATATTTAATTAGATCTCATTTGCCAGCGGAGAAGCAACCGTTTATACAAAGGCGACATAAAAGCACAGCCATTAGCATGTATTGATGGAAAACATAAGCTACCAAAGTAAACTTCTTGACTTTCTTTTTCTTTGTTACCTCACCACAAGAGAAAAACTTAAAATTGGGAACATTCTAATCATTAACATTTTTCTGGAAATTTGACAAGAAACCCACTAAATTATTTAATTGTAGTGACAGAAATCCTCAGTACAGCTTGTTAAATCATAGGAACATGGTCGAGAATTACTACTTCAAAATACAGATATTACCAAGTTATTTTTCAGTTCAAACTCAGAGACTCTTCAGTGCCTTCAAGTAAACTTGAACTCCTCAGCATGTCATTTAGGACCATCTGTAATTTACTTTTATACTATCTTCCTTTCTACTATATTTTTTCATCACAATTTGATAGGCTTGCTATGCTCCAGCTTTATTAGATTACACTGGAACCCCATTTTATGAAGGTGTTAGTTTCTAAAGTCATTGCAAAAGGTAAAATCTGTCTTTGGTCAACATTATCCTTCCAATGGCAGAGACAGATATAAGGTTTCTTAGTAAATTCAAAACTTGCCAGTTTTACCTTCACTGTGTTAGCAGATCAACTGAACACCGAAGTCATTCAGTATCTTTAAGCACTAAAAACACACTATGTGTAAGGAGAGGTTGTCTTGATATATATGCATGGTGAAACTGAGCACATACAGAAAACAGATTCCCTTCTGTCTCTCACTCACTCTGGGGCATGCACTCATGGAACAAATCTGGGCAAAAATCACCACTCACCAATATTATTTACATTAACTTTCCTTGTTCCTCTCTACTCTCAGTTTTGGAGGGGTGGTCCTGAATGCAGCTCCACTAACACATGCTCATTTCTCTGTTTCATACTTCTTACCCTCGTGTACAGCTGTCAAAATTAGAACCAAGTTGTTTACCTCCTAAAAAGTCTCATAAGGGGGTGCCTGGGTGGCTCAGTCATTAAGCGTCTGCCTTCGGCTCAGGTCATGATCCCAGTGTCCTGGGATCGAGTCCCACATCGGGCTCCCTGCTTGGCAGGAAGCCTGCTTCTCCCTCTCCCACTCCCCCTGCTTGTGTTCCTGCTCTAGCCATCTCTCTCTCTGTCAAATAAATAAATAAAATCTTTAAAAAGAAAAAAAAAAAAAAGTCTCATAAGGAAGGGATACAACTTACATTTACTACGCACTTACTGATGTTAGGCTCTGTGCTAGATGCTATATGTAAATTGGAAGCTATTTAAAAGCAGAAATTATGACTTGATCTTAAATGTAATTCTTCCCCTCTGCCCTCCCCAACCCCAGAAATACAAGGTCTAGGACATAGCTTGGAGCTATGTGAATAGCTTATGTGAATAAGTGAAAAATATAGAATATATAAATCGTTATTAGAGTTCATTTATAAAAGGAGTTTTTTATGTCTAGCTGAAAAAAATTCCAACCATTTGATGAGGACTAATTGATAATGCTAGGAAGTTAAAACCTTGATCATATACTGAAGCTTTATGTCCTCATCCCTGTTTATGTATATAAGGCATTTACTCATTTCCATAGATGGTATTATATTCTAGTATCTCAGAAAACTAAACTTTCAAAGTACAAGACAGAGCAGCGTAATATAAAATTCTTTGCTTTAGAAAATGTATATATTTTTTATTATGAGAGAATTTTCCCCTCAAACTCTAAATAGTTATCACAGCAACAAAAGAATATCGATGGAGGGCTTTATCAGACAACAAAGATGAAGCACTGCGAGAAGCCATAGAAAAGTATCAGCGATATTTAACAGACGTACTCATTCCACAGAAACAAGCAGGATAACAAAACTAGAACAATTTGGTGATACTTTGTACAACCCAGAGAATGAACAAGAATGGATGCCAGGGAAAATATTAAATAGACATTCGACAAGGGTTTTTGTGAGGAAAATCCTCATTAGAGCATGTCCTCATTAGAAGCAAATGTCAAATTTCTCAGATTCCCTAATCTAAGGACTCCAGGCTTGTCCTTCTATGGTCAAAAGGTGCCTGTGGCAGCTCTAGGCTATCAACTCCATACTCCAAAGCCAAAAAGGATATTTTATACATCTATTGTAAAAAAAGAAGAAACCTTTCCCAGTGGACTTCCTACGGCGAGGGCCAAAAATGCATCCCAAACTGATGCCTATACGAGTCACAAGCAAGGAGAATAAGATTACTAACACTGTTTCAGACCCAGGCTTCTGTGAAGCTCCCAAATCTGAACAAAATAGAGTTCCACAGAGGAAGTTAGCAAGCTATGATCCATGGGTTAATTCCAACCAGCTGACTATTTTTGTACTGCTTGCAAGTGAAGAATGATTTTTATATTTTTAAGTGATTGCATTTAAAATGGCTATATAAGTACCCACAAAGCCGAAAATATTTACTATCTGGACTTTTGAGAACATGTTTGCTGATCCCTGTTCTGAAGCAAAGAAAGGGAACAATGATTGCTGGATGGGAAATCGGCTGTCAGTTGGAGCCATTTCTGATTCAAAATTGAAAATAAAAATTAAGGCCCCTAACTTCCTCTTCTATTTAACTTTATCAACACTTTAATACTCTGCCTTTGTTTATTCTTTTATCAACCAGTCATGGGATACAATCAGGGCTCTCTACAAAGTGGTCAATCTATTCTTTTTCCCTCCACATATGTATTCTGAAGTGGTTCAAGGCAATTAAGTCCAAAATGTATGCGCTTTCCAAGGTAGGTGATAAATTTGTTTTTAGAGGGCAGCAGTAACTATTTTATAGGACTACAGGTCAATCCCTGTTCCCTGATTTTTTAAACGGGTCATCTGGCAGGATTTGCATTGCTGCTCTAAGTCAGTTTCACAGTGAAAAAGGGTGATATTGTGGAGCTAGTGTAATTATATTTCATTGTGATCCCAGAGAGTTATAGGGAACTCTAATTGTTTAATGGTTCCCATAAGTCTGGATTTATTACTCTACCACCATTCTGTAAGTTATATAAATGGGAATTGGTAGTAATTCACTCTATTGATGGAGAAATATAGGAGATTAAATGACTTGAGCATGTTATCCACAAAATCTATAATTGAAAACACTGAATAAAAGGGCCAACTAAAGACCATGACAACCTGAAAGTCATGACAACATTGTTTTTTTATCCTCTCGGCTTTGGCAATTTTCACTCACACATTGACAATTCTTCACTCAGTCAAAAACAGGCTTAACAACATTTAAAATATTCTTTATTATATAAGAATTAAACTTCTAAGAAAAAGAAATAAACCAAAAAATACAATCTAGTATTATACATATAATTAAGCACTTAAATGGTCATTCAAGCTGAGATAACCAAATAAATGAGATTGCCACTCACAAGGATTCTTCTAAGAACTTTCAAATTAAATAGCTATACTTACATACACACACACACACACACACACACACACACATTGCTCTCTATAAGTTTTGTTTTTAACCTAAAAAAAATGACTATATATACCATCATTAATTTATTATTCATATTTTAAGGAGATACAATTTTAATTCTTTTAATTTAATTCTTTTAATTTAATTCTCTCTCTCTATATATATAAAATCTGGAATCACCAACATACGTACTTCTGGAACAAAATAGGGAGTGTTACATCAATTTTTCTGATCAAGTCTTCTTTAGACCTGGTCTAAAGAAAGGGAACAATGATTGCTGGATGGGAAATTGGCTGTCTGCTGGAGCCATTACTGATCTTTAAAATGATACAAAATCTCTATTCCCCTCCATCACAATCTCTACCAGCTGGATATGATAGAGGATGTCACCAAAGATTCTTACCATTCAGCACTAAGGAGATTATTTTCACCGAAGTACAGAAACTGCCTCAAATAAGAAAAATGCTACATATAATGTGTGGTAATGTGTGCACAGGATTGGCTTGAGATACATATTCAGAAGGTGTCAGAAGAAAAACCTATCTGGCAGTTTTAGAGACAAAACATATTCCCCTTTCCCCCCTTGTATCTGGAGATAGAAACCTGAGGTATGTGTTTTTCTATTTCTACCTGAGTAGTAATTAATGATTTGCCTATAGAGGGTAATTAGATAAATGATATAAAACCACAATGGCATTTGGCCTGAAATATATAGGATATAAAAGTATGATTCAAACACGCCTAAACAATCCTGGAAACCAGCATGCAGACTATAAGGAAATGGCTGAGGGGAGTCTCTCAATATTAGAATCAGTGTGAATAGCCTAGTCTCAAAGTGTTAATCTCGAAACTGAGTTCATCTCTCTCCTAAACTCAAAGGTATCATTGTCCATATCACTCATTTGGTAATTAATCACGAATTGTTCTGTGATATTTCTGTAATTAATCATCTATTGTTAACTCACATTGTAATTCTACTTTAGCTGTTGAACAGGGTACATCTCAATCTAAACTGGATTTCAAGTAACCTCAGAGTTGAAAACAGTCTCTGTATTCTTTTAGCTAGAATGACAATGTACTTCCCCCCTAAATCAGGCCACTTTGAAAGTGAAAGTGAAGAGTAAAAAGAAAAATAGTAGGCTTTCATAAATCTGCAAGAAAGGAGTAAAAGATAGGAATCTGAAATAGGTCTATGTCCTGGTGGACAGACTATAATAACCTAGGGAACAGGTGGCAGGCACATTATAACCCTCTTAGCTTGAAGGTAAGAAACATTGTCTTACTATCATCCCTTTTTACAAAAATCTTAAAAAGCTAATTTTGTTGAGTACTGCTAAATCATTATGCCAGATATTATGCACATACCTTGAATCTCCATTTCTGTAATTGGCTTTCCAGAAGACAGTAGTTTTCTAGGAAGTATTTATCTTTCTGAAGCAGGATTCTGTGCATGCCACCTGCCTATTCAAAAATTTCCAATGGCTCTCCAAGTATTATGAGAACAAAATCAAAACTCTCCAATTGAAAACTACGAAGACCTTGTTCCAATATATCTCTTCAAGATTTTCATCATAACTTCTAACTCCTTTGCCTTCCTGATTATTATTTAAAATATATTATTTGTATTTTGCCAATTTCTATATATCTAATTCCTGAACATTCCTAGCTGAAATCCCACTTTCCTCATGAAATTTCTCTAATCTCTCTCCCAGCCTGTTACTACCAGTAGAATAACTATTGTCTGAATAGCAGTCTACCTGTATTTCTCTTATATACATCACTTTCCAATTTATACAATAGTTATTCAATTTGACTGCATTGGATAAGACTATTATTACTAGATTTTAAGTCCCTTAGAAGAAGACTCTTGATCAAATTCAAACATACCCCCTAGTAACCAGTACAATGCCTTGTACAAGCGGTGTTCAGAAATGGTTGGTAAGTGAATGGTTCATGAGAACAATAAATTGGTAAATTCTGGTGATAAAGGATACTATTTTCATCATACTAGTGTGTATACCGAGCAAACACTAGACTATTAAAATATTCTCTTTTTTTAAAAAAAGATTTATTTGAGAGAAAGACCTCGAGCGCACGTGCATGCGTGGGAGGGAACGGAAGCAGAAGAGGGAAAGAGAAAATCTCAAGCAGACTCCCCTCTGAGAAGGAGCCTCACACAGGGCTCTATCCCACCACCCTGAGATCATGACCTGAGCCTAAATGAAGAGTGACTGAGCCATTTAGGCACCCAACTATTAAAATATTCTCTAACCAAAAAACATGCATTCTTCTTTCCCTAGAAATTTGAAGGGAAAAAAAGTTAATGTCAATGTTGACAAAATTGTTTAATATTGAAAATAACGGACTTATTTTATCTGTGGTAAGAGTATAATTTAATTTGATTTTAAAGTTTTACAGATATACACAGAGCATTGTTATCCATGGTGGGATGGACATAGTTAAAGCCTCTCCTGTGAGGAATGAAATAGACAAAATAACCACAATTTAATTCTTAACTAAAATTCTGATACAGTAATCAATATTTCACTTTAAAAGGTTTGTTTTCTTTTTTAAAAGATTTATTTGAGAGAGAGAGAACGCGTGAGCACAAGTGGGGGGAGGGGCAAAGGAAGAGAGAATCTCAAGCAGACTCCCTGCTAAGCATGGAGCCCAACGCAGGGCTCAATTCCAGGACCCTGAGATCATGACCTGAGCCAAAACCAAGAGTCGGATGCTTAACCGACTGAGCCACCCAGGTGCCCCACTTTAAAAGGGTTTTAATCCTTTTATGTGTTGTGAATCCACTATGGAGTATCGAATTTGTCTAAGAAGTTAAATTTCAATATAATTTGAAAGACATGAAACTAGATTGTTTACTAGCTGAACTCGAACTTATTAAAAGGGTACTCACCTTCTCACATGCCCTAACTGTCTGAGAAACAACTCCCGGAGCATAGCTGATTAGACTAGCAGGAGTCAATCTAATGGCCATGAGCACAAACTGCAGCCTCATTCAGATTCTCCCCTTCTTGTCCCTGAGACTCAGGAGAGACAGTAGCTGCAGGTGGTATATTTCTAAGCCAAAGACACATAAAGGAGGGGCTGAAAAGCCCATATTTAGGCCACAGAGAAGTAAAACAAAAATACAGTCTATAAAAAGAATAATGAAACTAATGAACAAAGACCAGCAAAGAAAAGAAACCAAGCAACTGCAGAAAGAGAGACGGAAAATGCAGTCAAGGTACCCAACAGTTTACAAATTTCTTGTTCTAGTCTTTTGTGAATCTCAGCTACTATGGGTTATCTCAGAAAAGTAGTAAGCATACATTTATATAAGTATAAAACAGATTTCCATTTATGCTTACTCTAGATTCAATTGATCTGTTACTAGTAACTAAAATGTCTCTGAAGCACTGGCCCCTTTGCTCTTTACGCTGATATGCTCAAACGGCAGATATGTGAACTTTAAATCTATAGCTGTGAATGCATTTTATTTAACATCTTTGGGCTAACAGAAACTGCTTATCAACCCACCTCTAGAAAGGCATTAATCAAATCCTTATAATGAGCTAACACATTTCCCCAAAGTGAGCAAAGACTCTTCATCACTTCTCAATGTGAGAAATAAGCCCATTTAATGCCAATTACTATTGACACAATTTCTTCTTACATACAATATAAATAAATCTGTCAAATTAAGACAAATGAACAATCAAAAGAAATTTCTCCATGTTCCACACATTTAACAGATGCTCGAGTAATGACAAAATAGCAGTGCTTTTATATAATATGAAAGAAAGCACTTCTGAATTAAACCTTTCATTTTTAGGTGTTAATAATACCATATGCAACTGGGACTTAAGTTCTACTTAATAATGATAGCAGACAAAGCAGTAGCAGTAGAATGCCAGGGTAGCTAACAATAATAAGAAAAAAACCTGCCATACGAAAGATAAAATCTTCATGTCTCTCCTATTTAGGCTTTACAGCAATCTTGTAAAGCTGGGGGTTGATAGAGATAATTAATTTTTTTTAGAAACAAAAATTTACTCCACTATAAAAGTGGATTTTTCAAATGAGTTGGCTAATACCCCCATTTTCTTATAACCCTCCTTTTTACTGCCATTTGCTTTCTAACCTTTTTCTGAACATTGCCTGCTTGCCCCTCCAGATGCCTATCTATCCTCCACCCTGCTCTGTGTCCTGGGAAACTCACTTATATGGATCACATCAATGAGCTCTTTTGGTCTTTAAGTTCTTATTACATTTGGCTAATGGGAGGCAATGGCAGGAGACTGGTGGGGAGCAGGAGTGTGAGAGGCAGGGGTTAGATATACCCTCTCAAAGTGCTGTCAGGGGGCCTTCTCTAAGCAGCTACCTTCTTCTGCTTCCAGGGACCTCTCCCTTTCCTTGCCCCTTCAGGCCCAAAAATGATAATGTCTCCCCACTTGCTATCCCTTGCTCGTATCTTTAAACCTTGCCCACCTTTGTTTACCATTCTTTTATTAAACTTTCCTCAAATTATCCACTTTGAGTGTGCTGTTTATTGCCAAGACACTAATGAATACAATTCTTTATCCCTATATCTTTGGAACACCTCCTTCTAAAGCTGCCAAAGCCTTTACATAAAAATTGCCCAGTTAAATGGCTTGCCTACCTTGATTTCTCCCTGTAGCACCGATCACCTGTTTCTTCTTCATACTGCTATTACACGCAAATAGACATGTGATAGACCTGTCAGTTTTCTCTTCCCATTGCTGCTCTTTAAACACGGTAATCTGCAAAGGTCCTTTCCTTAACTCTAAACTCATCTCTCTCCATATTTTCTCTACCAGGACCTTGCGACACGTGATTACTATATTGATGGCTTTCCAAAAGATCTCTCTAATCCTAGACTGCTTTCGTACTCTAGTGCTGTATTTTCAACCACTAGTTTTATCTACGTGTCCCTATATCATATCAATTCTAAGTACAAAATTATCAAGGCAGAGGAAACCAGTATTTCTCTCTAGCTTTCTTACTTCCCTGAACTGACCACCAGTTTCTAAGTCCACTCTAGCGCCCTATTCATTTCCATATATATAATTATTCCTTCATAAGTGGCTTTCATCCTTCTCTTCCTTCTTAATTGCTAATGCCACTAAATTGCAGTCAGGATTAGCTTCAAGTTTGGTAACTGCATAAACTTTCAAATTGGTATCTTCCACAGTATCTAGCACACAGTCTTAATCATTTTGCATTTCAGTATTTGTTGAGTTAGTGGATCAAAACAAATTATAAAGGAACTGGTTTATAAAGCTTATATAAAAATTTAGATAATTAAGGAAAATATGCAATATGTTTGGAAAGACAAATATGGAAAAAATACAATGCTCATATTTACAAGTAACCAAAGTATTGCTTGTATGCCAGGTACTAAACTATGTACCTATATATACATAGCTCATTTAATTTTTACACACACACACACACACACACACACACAAATGCTCATAGAGGAGGTATTAACACCCACATATCACTGATAAGTCAATTAAGGTTCCAGGAAATTAAGTTCAAGTTCACAAAACTAGAAAGTGGAGGACTGTAAACTGAAAAGTATGTCTGTCTATGTTACATTCACAATATGTTTAGTTTAACATGCATGGTGAACCTGAACTTTATATTTATCATCAAGCTTTGAGCAAAAGAAAGTTTTGGCTTATGTAAATATTACTAAGTTCTATCTGCTAAGTAAGACAAATTAGTTAATGGTATTAGATCTCCCTATCAAATTCTCTGCCTTTTCTGATTTACTAGGCTAAGTTAGCTCGGGAACTTGACATGAGGAGGGGCAGGAAGCAGGATGGTGGAGACAGTGTAAGGGGGCTGAGTCCTAATTCAAGCACCTCATTCAGAAGGTGCTTTTAGAATCAAATGGAAAGCATAAGTTGTCTAAAAATCAAATTGAAACCGTGAGTTCTCCAGAAAGGACACTAAGCAAGCAAACACTGGGGCTCAACAGTAGCTAAGCTGGGTTTTTACAGTAAGTTTTTACTAACACATTAGCCACCAGATAAACCAACCCTGATGGACAGCAGCCTGCCTTGGAACCAGGGAGTAAGTGAATGGGAGGATGGCAATTGGTATTTATTGGTTCATAACCCTGATTAAATATGATTTTTTTTTTCTATTTTAAAGTGCCTAATAGTAGGAGTTCTCGATTTAGATTAACTGTAGTGGAAGGGCTAAGGAGGGTAAACTAGTCTAAAAGTCATTCTCTATCACTGACAAGGTGTTTAAAATTACACGTGCTCCAGTGATGGATTGAGACATTACTGATGAGAATGTACTGTGAACACGAATAGCTGAAAAAGATTGAGAACCACAAACCTCGAGTAATGCTGACTGGGACAGCTTATAAAATAATGTTATTTTTCATTGAAATTTCATGAAACAAAATGACTCATGGGAGACAACAAATAGATATTTTCCAAAAATGAAGGGCATTGTTCATGGTTTTTCAAGAATAAGAACATTATAAATGCTATAAGCTATTTTTTAAAAAATAGGTCAATGATAAACATACAATGCTCTTAAGTATAGCAGAGAGCACACTTAGCTTAGTGTTCTCTGCTTGGCAGAGCAACTAGACATTACTTATATAACAATGCCCTAGTCGTACCCTCAAAGTAGGTAATAAATCTTAGAACTCTGTTCCCTTTTGTTCCAGTTCACCTTCACCTTTTCAAATAAAAACACCAATGGTCCTTTTAAAGCAAGGATACCCAAATTTTTGGATCGTGAACCTTATGAGTGAAAAAATGTTTTGAGAACCCGTTCAATAAATATATGTGCCCATCTGTGAATTGTAACAAACACTGCTATACTAATACATAATAGATACATGTAAAAATTACATAAAAAGAGAATTATAAAGGATGGGAAAGAGATGAAACAATTAAAACTTTTAAAAATATTTTAATTACTAATTTAGAAAATATCTTTTCGCTCAATTAAAAAAACCTTTAAAAAATCTTGTAAAAAATTGTGAGGTAGATTTGAGGGTCTGATTCTAAGTCCATTTTCAATAGCTTGTCCCATTGATCACATTGGCTCAAAAGATGTGACTGAGACATGGTAGAGCCACTGGGAAAATGTGCATTGTGACCAATGCCTACTAAATAAAAAGGCTTATTTTTAACGCCATTTACTAATTTTGCTAAGGTTTTAATTGAAATTCTGCTAGTAAATTGCATCTTTCTTGATGTTTTCTAATAGGTTCAAAAACCACCTAAACACAAATTAAGAAACACTTTAAAACAGGTTAGAAAATTCTGATTTCAAGTTTTTTAATTATACGTAGATAAAACAGCTGGGTGATTTACACCATTTTTTGGCAAAAAAAAAATTCACAAAACAGTGTACATTTTCTAAAAATCTATTCTCAAATGTCTTCTTCATTTTTTGAAGTTTCTTTAAAAATGCAGTCACTTTCCCATTTACTCAAATATGCATAACATATGTAATATTTGCCTTCAAGGGTTTGACTATGTTTCTTTTTTTAAAAAGTACCTACATACAAGTAAAAAATACCTACACACATGCCATTTGTCATCACAGATGATGACAAATTTTCAATCCTCTTATTTTCATTAAAAAAAAAAAAGGCACAACAACTAAATATGACAATTCCTGAAAATACTAATTCATGAAATAGCCAGATAATCTCTTTATGCTATAAGACTGTCATTCCCTCGGATTACCAACAATGTTATTTATGAAGGATCTACCATTTAGGATAGTACCCATAAATCTACTCATTTAGGCATGTGTCAAGTGCGATATGTGACAACAGGCTGAAAGTGAACAGATGAGTGAGTTTGTCAGTGTCAATCCTTTGCTACTCAGACTCCCATTCTTCCTCAGAAAACACCTTGAGCTGACTCAGACAGGCTGACACATGGACCTAATGAGGGAGCCAGCATAAATCTGTGTATTGAATATTAGCAGATGTTAATTTCTTTATTCAGAAATAAAGAAATTACTATCTTAATAAATTAAAATTCTAATATTTTTTCCTGTCCCCAATGGCTCATCTTGTATGTTCCATAGAGTGTCTACTTTGGAGACTTCTACTTTAAAATACATACTCTTGAGGATTTAAAAATTTCCGATTTCAAGTCACCTCTGAAAAACAACCAGTTTGCTTCCTTCCTCCCTCAAGCAATTCATAATTTCAGACAATGCCAACAAAAATGGTTACCCCAAACATTCGTATTTCTTTAGTGTCGAGGTTATTTGAGAAAATTATTATCATTACCAGTTTGAAGGAACAAAAATGTTCTTTAGAATAAGGAGCAATATTCTGACTATCATTTACATAAATTATTCTGATAAACCATCAATGATGTTGACTATCAAAATCTCTCAATTCCAGCATTATTGTAAAACAATGTAAAGTTAAATGGATTTTGAATGATAAGACCGTAGCTACATTTTATTGCTTTACAGAAGAATGGCAGTAAAGTACAATAAAACACAGGTAATTATTTTTATTAGTAACAAGATTTAAATCAGCTTTAAAAGAGAACAGGTGACTTCAAATACACGGTAACAGTCCTTTACAAAATTCATTTCTCCAGGAAAATCCGAGAGAACAGTAAGAGTCTTAAGAGCAGCTAGGCTACTCAATTCCAAGTCTGACAGTTTATTTCAGGTGTGCGTCTTACCTTTGCTCCATGCTTATGCAGAACTTCCATGACGTCATTGTGAGCTCTTTCTGCTGCGACGTGCAGGGGAGTCATGAAACTATGGAGAGGAGAAAAGGAAAAGGAAATTTCCTAATTTTGTTGCATTTCCCTTTTAAAAACCATACTACTCCCTCTGCAATTACACTTACTCTTTATTCTTTTCATTAACATTTGCTCCTTTTCTAAGTAATAGTTCTGTCACTTGTTTTCGTTTGGGATGCAAGGAGGCCACAGCACAGTGCTGTAAAGTAAACACAACTAAGTTAATAAAATAAACTTCTATTTAAAAGAGATACCAGAATTAAATAGCATCTGCTGACTATTTAGAATATTGTTCTGTCAAAACATACTTATATATTTTACATTATGGAGATGATCAAATTCTTTCTAAATATACTGGAAGTATAAGACATACGCCTTTAAACCAAGGTGAAATTATCTTAGTTAAGCATTAAGAGAGACTTTGTTTCTTTTCCTTTGGCCAATAAGTAATTATCCAATATATACTTATTTGGAGGTATCAGAATGCTGCCTCTCCAAAGCTACAAATACTCTTACCTGAATTAGTCAATCCTTCATTAGGTTGTCAGCCACATAAATCAACAGTTCTCAAACTCTGCCCCAGAGCTACTCCTAGCACTATAAGCCTATATGCCCAGGGACAGGCAAAAAGGCAATAAACTTGAAGGAGCTTAGCGGAAGACGTATTCTCAGAAATTTTATGTTTTATCCTATATTTGTATAATTTTTGCATTCAACTTTGTTTTATATAAATGTTTGTATTAAAATTTTAAGAGTAAAAACCTACTTACTAATGAATAAAACAAACACTCCAAAAAAGCAGGTCAGGTTTACTCTGCTGCTTTGCGTATCTCCTGGCATAATGCTGGAGAGCGTGAATGTATCTGAATCCCAGTTCAAGAGTCATGTATTTAAGTATACATACAGTTGGCCCATTTCAGTTTGTCGACTCTTTTAATGTCATTTTCAGCAAGAAGTGACTATAGCTTGACTTTTTTTGTGCCGGATATATGTGGGAATGTTAACTGAAGCATATTTACAGGTCTGTGATAGAGGCATGGTGTATGTTTAAATTCTGAATTCAGGAATAATTTTACCAGCCCTATATCTGAAACTTAATGTGGTCAATGACAAGGAAAATAAGCTAATCTTTCTGAAAGTACATTAGAAGAAAAAACATGAAGAGTTTAAAAAACAATTTGTACAGTCTGGAACAAAAAATTTATCATATTATCATTTTTCTATAATGAATGTAGTAATTCTTTGGATAATTAAGATAATTGCTCCAAAGGATGATGCAAGTACCTTTGAAAATACTTTAATCTTCTACAGAAAACAAATAGTCTTTACCTAGCAACATAAAAAAAAAAAAAGATTCTAAAAAGAAAATCACATCTTATATTTTATGAAAGAATGGGCCACAAAAGTAGATTTGTTATGATATGGTTGGGTAAAGACAAAGGTAAAAATAATTCCCAAATCAAGGGTGAGCAAATGTCTATTCCCTCACCCATGAAAGCAATCATTTCCTGAACCAAATTTAAAAATCAATGCAACCAACATTAAAATGGCAATTCCTGGCATTTCAGATACTAAAGTTACTTTAAGGTTTCTGAAATGAAAATCATACTTTGTCCCTCCACTACTATTATAGACCTAAGGAATGGATTAACAATAAAATCTTACCAGCGCAGTTTCATGAGACTGTGGTTGTTTGAAATTAATGATTTCCAAAGCGAGTGTTTTTTTAACTTTGGCTAAGTCTGCTTCTCTGGCCGCTTGGAGTAAAGAATGACCTTTAAATTCATCTGTTAATGAAATAATGGTTGACATAAAAGATTTGAAATCTGTAAAAATCATTTTAGCATGATTACAAATCAGAAAATTATTAATTTTACATATTGCTCTATTTTACCAATAGCAGCAACAGATAGGATGATAAAGGTGCAAAGGATGTATAGTTAATGAAAACTTTTGAAAAATGTATGCTCTGAAATAAGATGTTTATACTCTCAGAATTCATAAGGATACACATACAAAGATACTCACTCCAGCTAAGTTTTAAAACATGCAACCAAAAATGTCCACCAAATGGAAACCAGTTATAAACACATATACACTGGAATACTTTATAGCTCTTAAACAAGAAAGGTCTGTACATACTATCACGAAAGTATATATAATTAAATGAAAATTCAAGTAGTAAAAGAGGAAAGACAGGTTGACCCAATTTTTTTGTATTGTTACTACTACCATTGCCACCACAACTAAATATAAGAAATGGTACCAAAAAGGCACTTAGAGAAATAGTCACCAAAATATTAATAGTTTTAGCATAGAAAAGGGAAGAACTGAACTATGGTGAAGTGCCAGAGTTTGATAATTTTTCAAAGAACAATTAATATTTTATTTATTATTTGTATGAGATTTTTTCAAATGTGATTTCTAAATTAACAGCATAAATAAAAATCCAGTACTCTAATTAAAAACTTATAGTTATATTTTCTATTTTACAATTTTGGTTAGTATTTTGATATAACCACTTGATAACAAAAAGTTGACAATTGTTCTAAAAAGATACAAATGATATGTAACCCAATACATTACATAGCAATCCTTGGCCCATTACAGGTCTTTGTACCTGCCTACTACTGAATTCCTTTCTTTTCCTCTCTCTCCTCTCCTGAGTTCCCCATCTCACTTCCCTCTGTCCCTCAAAAGACAGAGAAAGACACACACACACACACACACACACACACACACACACACACACGCCTTAATAACTACTATTATTGTTCAAGGTCTCAGTTTAGATATCCTGGATAAGCCTTCCTGATGTTCCTCATTATTGGGTTAGGATTCCTTCTTATGAAGTCCATTGCACTTGCATTTAGCCTTCTTTCACAGACATATCCCATGACCTTATTTGCTATGGTAGTCCTATCACTTAGCATACTGCTTGGTATATAGCATAGTATGTATTCAATTTGTTGCATGAATGCTGAATATTTATAAGTCATGGCAGGTTCAGGGGAAAAACCATTTTTACAAAACCTCTTGTTTAGTGGTACCTTATCATCACTAAATTCCTCAAAGTATAGGAATTTGAAACTTCAGAACTCAAACTCAAGTTCAAATGAAATAAAAGTAAACCAGTATTTTCAAATAACAAAATTACAGATTTTCATTTTAAAATCAATAAAAATATTTTATTGATGTATACTCAATGATAAAATTAGGGCTAAATCAAGTGAAAGACTTACAAACTGCCATATATAAGGAGCAGGATCCTGACAATTACAAAGGAAAGTGATGTACTGAGAACTGATTTCAAATAAAAAGTACAATTTTGCTTTGTCTAGAAAGTCTAGAAGTCTAGAAAAATTTAAACTGAGTTCAAATCATACTGGCTTTTTCTCTGACAAATGTTCTATGGATATCAAAATGATAAAAGCAATTCTACTTTTTCAATTACTCCTTTAAGTTCAGGAAAGGTACTCAGAAAAAAATTAAATGGGCAAATTTATGAAAAACAAACAGTAAGACTGCAGTACTAAGGAAATCAAGAAATTAGGATGTAATAATGCAATTAAACAACACGATATTCTCAAATAACAAGAAGTAAAATATTTATTTTTTTTGCTCTTCAGAAAAAAAAGTAAAGATTTCTGCCCAAATTGACTTTCAAATTTAAAATATTTTATTGATGTATACTCAAGAATAAAAAAACCCCCAGAGAATGGAAAATCTATCAACAATATAATGGTCCCTCTAAATGCAAAGGTTACATAAAGGTTTGTTTTTAAAAACCTCAAGGAAGAAAGAAAAAAAAAAACCTCAAGGAAGTACTTAAGTAGCTAAAAAGAAGGCAGTAAAACTGCAAATTACTCCAACTTACCCTGAAAACTTAATGTTTATAAAATGCCCTAAAAGTTTCTCTTTTCAAATGCATTTTGAAACAAGAATGAAAGCTACTTTCAGTATTTTCACCTCTAGTATGTGCAGAATCCAAACTACCTTGTTCATTTGGCTTCATGGAAACAATACATTAAAAAAAGAGAAGAGCAGAAAAAAAAATGTGTGTAATGAAAATGTTATAACCCTGGTTATGATCAAAATATTGTTTTTCTTTGTTTCTTGTATAATTTTCCTGAAAAGAACTCTGTAATTGTGAATGCCTAGTGTAAAGCAGCGGACATGATGATGAAAACCAGAGTTAGAGCAGTTCCAACTTTGTTAAATCCTTTTCTTCAAATAATTCCTTGGTAGAATCTTATTTAATAAAATAAAAAATACTGAGAAGGTTGAAAAATCATCAGGGAACTTCTTTTACAAAACTATACAAATTTTCATTAAATCGTATGTGGACAGTGGAATCAGTCCAGTGAAATACGCTATAAACTCCACAATGATATTCCTAATTGGCAAAATGTCTGAAAAGAAAAAAGAAGTTAAAGGTGACAGGGGATAAAGCTGAGCCCTGGGTATAAACTAAAAGAAGGAAATTAGAAAAAGATAAAAAAAAAAAAAGTTTCAAGTTCAATTCAATAAACCTGCTGTGCGTAGTGCACAATGCACTGTGTTGGGTTGAGGGTAGATAGACAGATGGGCCCAAACACAAATACCATTAATACATTTTTATTAGGTAACAAAGCACTGTGCAGGTGCTAAGAAGACAATAAGAAAATGAAAAGTCTTTCTAAGAATTTAAATTTCACTGGGAAGACAGAACATACACATAGAAGAAGGAACTATATAATGCAAGGTAACATATGACAAGGGTCATATGAATGGGAGGGAGAATAAAGGCATTTCTACAAGGATTCATTGCTAAGACATCTGCCTAGTTATAATCTGGTTTGTGCTGGCCTATAATCTTGTTGATGTCATCTGTTCCAGTACCAAAATAAGTTTAAATTTTTAGTTAAGTAAGATGAAAATTGCAAGTCTTCCTGTTTTAACATAAACCAGCTTAAAATCTGCTTAAGTTTAAATGACATTATCATCATTTTGACTCTGCCTTTTTCTTAAGTTATCATTTAAAGATTTTCTTCAGGCATTTAAGTCCAGTTACCTGATTCTTAGAATCCTGAAAGGGAATACCAACCAGGGGACCAGTTAAGTATTAGGTAGGTGATGCCTAGTTTAATTTAAACCTGCAATGCCCACAGGTAGAATTAAATATATCTCAGTATTTGATATGACAAGTAAATGTTATGTGGTATCCTGAATGAGATCCTGGAACAGAAGAAAGACTTCAGGTAAAAACTGAGGAAATCTGAGTAGAGTATGGTCTCTAGTTACTAATATATCAATACTGGTTCATTAATTATGGCAAGTATGTCATACTAATAGAAGATGTTGATAGGAGGGCAAACTGGATATGGAATATATGAGAACTCTCTGTACTATTTTTATAATTTTTCTGTAAGTCTAAAACTATTCCAAAACAAAAAGTTTATCTAAAAAACATGCACATGTATATATAGGTAATACGTATCAGCATTTGAGAATATTACTTCCACCAAATCATAAACAGGATCTTATTCAAATTGGGGAAAGTGACTGCACTTGGGCTAAAACACACATAAGAAATAGAAACATGACTGTACAATCCTGCAGGGCTTGAGAAACAGTGAGTGCTCAATAATGTTAGGTATCAAATATTATTACCCATAGTATAAGAATATAACTCTGTGAGCTCGGAGAATTTTTTTCTGGTTTGTACGCTGTTGTATTTCTGGTACCTGGCACCTAGTAAGCATGCAATAAATGGTTATTGATTGACTCGCCCTCATTAGCCTTAAAAGAAAAGTACAGGATCAGAAATGAGGATTATAAACTAGTGTATACGTAAGAACAGAAGGTTAGTATTTAAGTGGGACAAAAGACCAGTTTAATAACAAAAATGAGATACTCTAATTTACAGCAAGCAATATTGAGTTTGGGATATAAATACATACAAGTCAATCTCTCCCGGAGCTCAGGAGTTGGAGCCATATCTACAGCACTTTTGCCATGGCAATTGACTAATGTAGGATCAGCACCATGGCTAAGTAGCAAAGAGCAGACTTCCACACGATTCTTGGAAGCAGCCTCATGGAGTGGAGTGAACTGCCAGAGATCCATAGCATTAACACAAGCTCCATGCTGAATCAAGAAAAGAAGTTTTAGGTCAGTGATCATTTCGCTGAAGACATTTATTGCACTCTAAATTTCAGCTATGACTCTTTGAAATGTCAATAAATGTTTTAATTTCTTTAATTTCAGTTTTTAAAAACAATTTAAAATAAAGTGAGTGTTCTAAAAATTTTAAGGCAACAGTGATATTTTTAAAAAACATTTTATTTTTTTAATACTCTTAACTGGCCCACAAATCACATGAAAACTTATGAGAAGTTAGAAAAAAAGCAAGTAATATTCAATATTTTAAAATTTCTCTTACCTTTAGTAGCAGTTCTGTGACTTCATAATGTCCATATGAACACGCATTATGAAGAGGCACAAGTCCACTAAATGAAGAAAGGCAAATTAAAGTACTGCAATTTCAAATAATGTATAGTCATTTATCCAAGAAGTGCTAAAAGACAAAATTCTAATAGATCCCAATATAATTATATTAAAAATATCTCAAAGTATTTATTTTTTATTTTATTTTATTTTATTTTTTATTAAAGATTTTATTTATTTATTTGAGAGAGAGAATGAGATAGAGAGAGCATGAGAGTGGGGAGCGTCAGAGGGAGAAGCAGACTTCCCGCTGAGCAGGGAGCCCGATGTGGGACTTGATCCCGGGACTCCAGGATCATGACCTGAGCTGAAAGCAGTCGCTCAACCAACTGAGCCACCCAGGCGCCCAAAAATATCTCAAAGTATTTAATAAGAGAATATAAAGCGTAGCTAATGTTTAACCTTTTGTATTTACCTTGTGTCTTGTGTGTATAATCCTTAAATAAATGATAAAAATACCAATTAGAAAAGTATTTAAGTAAAAGGAAGAACATGTGCTAATTGACCACTGCATGCTTTACAGATCAAGTACCATAGAAAAATGTTCTTTGAGAGTGAGTTGAAATATTCCTACCATTTTATTGCACTTTGAAGGTAATTTCCAGCATAAGAATGAAATAGCCAAACTACTATAACTTGCATCTCCAAGTATCATTCTGCATGAGTCAAAGACACCCATTTTTGTGGTGTACTTCTCTTGATGACTCACCTATCATACACCCATCTGTTTTTGGACATGCGTAAGAAAACCGAGATGTACAAGAGCGTCAGGCATGTATGCCCCTGTGCTTTTGGGACACCAGTTACGTATAGCACAACAGCCGGCGCAGGCAAGAGAGAAGCACAGAGAGAGCAGATTTGAAATGCTAGATCCCCTCTCTGATCACCATCTCAAATACTGAGTTGTTTCTTCGTTTCCGTGTTTTCTGACATGGAGAGAGGCAAAGTGAAAGAAACCCTCCTCCCTCCAGGGCTTCTCTTCTTTATGCTGCCAATCACAGGAGTGTAATATGGACCTACTTTACCTGGGCGGTAAGATCTTAAGGTGGGACAATGAGAAATGTCAGCCTATTACATAGGAGCAGACTTACTTCATAGGTCCCCTAAAGACTAGATAGGGAACGGATACAAAATTTTCTAAAATTCACCTCTTCATAAAATAAATGACTTCATTGCTTTCTTAATAGTCCCTCCCCTCTCCCCCCATTCCCATATCAACCTTTGTAAGTTTTCTCTGTTCAGATGTCCAAGATTTTATCAGGATAAAAACCAAATTAGAATATTATAAACTTATGATTTTGGTTTATTAATAAAAATGATCCTTACACACCAGATGAATAGGATAGCTATGTTACTGGCTTATCAGAATTTTCAATCTGTTTTATCTCCCTTTCTGGAATGCCACTTGAGTTGAAAAATAATAAATGTAATTGAGAGAAGCAAATTTTAACTTCAAATAACAGAAATGCGATAAAATTTAACTAATTTAGGCCGTTACCATGAGAAAGCCTCTTTAATAAGTAGAACATGAAAATGAAGTCAAACCAAAGTTGCAAACATGCTACTCAAGCTTCAAAGAAATGGGATAGGTGACTTTGTCCAGTGTGCAAAAACTTCAGTGTTTCGGATGCTGAAAACAAAGCGTAACGATCCCTGGATGAAACCATTCAAGGGAATAAATCAACACACCTACCCTTTGTCTTTTGCGTGAACATCAGCACCATGCTGGAGAAGAAGCTGCACTATCCGAACTCTGTTGTAGCCCGCTGCTAGATGTAGAGGGGTAGACTAGAAAAGAAAAAGAAAAACACATCCCCTCCTGAGGTAAATCATTCTCCCTTTGTCATTTCATCGGTGTTTACTTAGATTGAAATACAGTAAATGTTAACATGCACAGAAAACGCTGAGTTGAAGTGCCAGAAGGTCACAGTTTATAACTGGATGAGAGACAATTCACTCATCTCAGGAGGAAATTCTAACTTCAGTGTCATTCACCTATTTCTCCTACTTGTTTTTTAAGGCCTTCAGTAATCTAGCCCAACCCTACCTTCTCTACTTTATTTCTTACTTCTTTCCAACAGGAACCATTCATTGTCAGCGTTCTGAGAAGACTTGTCAGGGTTCAATATTCCTCATAACCAAAAACATTCTTCCTTATCCTACTTAAATCCTGCCCACTTTTCAAGTCCGAGGATTTCAATCCCAATTCTAGCATAAGTCCTTCCCTAAAGAGCTGGCTCTCAAAATTTCTCTTAAATAAGAGAAGTTTAAGAGGGTTAAAAAGCCTCTCTAAAGAATAATTTAAAGAAACTTTAGTGGCAACAAAAAGGACAATGGACCATATTCATTCCATGTGGCTGTTAGCAATGGGTCAAAATTAATTTGCTGTATCAGATGCAATGACATTTGACAGGATAGTATTTAACTCTTCTATTTTATGTACTATATATGCAGTATAAATACAAAATACAGTTTCTTCCCAACTAATTTCTGCCACATTAATTCGAGCCAAGTTATTAAATGGGTCTCTGCTCATATTTAATATGGTAATTAAAATAATCAAACTTTTTTTAAAAAGGAAATAACATCAATTAAAAGGTTCTCTGCAACCATTGCAATTTTTCCACCTTTGTTCATTTACTTAAAGTTCAAATACTGTAACAGCTTTTCACACAGGGTCTAATATACCTTAATGTACTCTCATTTTTCCTGTCTTCTTTTTGGGCCTTGATATTTAGTAAGACTTTCAATTTCTTTTCTTCGAATACTATAAATGGCAAGATACAAAAGAATCACTAAATACTGTAGTATTATTGCTTTCAAGCCATGCCATATATTTTATATATTTTGGCAGTCTCTAAGTTTAGGTAGTAGTTTTGAGCAGTACACAGCTAATAATGAGGAGACCAAGTAGATTAGAAGAGAGTCCCAAAGAGGAAGTCAGGAAACCTGATTATATTCCTGGATCTTATGAAACTGTGAAAGTCATATTACCTATACATCTCAGCCTCTTCATGTATAAAACACAGACATAAAATCATCCATCCTAGCTACCTCAAAAATGTCCTAAGAGAAACTTTTCTTTCATATATAAACACTTATAAAATGTAAAATGTCATATAAAAATAGATGATTAAAATTTCTGCATCATTAAACAACTTGCCCATCCAAATTTCTGCTTCCAGACACATGTCGAATGTTATTGCAAATAATACTGCCAGGAAATACCAAGTTATTTTCAAAACTGTTTCTCCCCCTCCTTTAATATTTTAAAGATGCTGCTTCACTATCTTCTGGTTTGTATCATTTTGGACTAGAAATTTGTGAACACCCTTATGTTTGTTCATTTGTAAATGTGGCGTCTCTTTTGGATACTTGAATATTTTTGTCACTGGCTTTAAGCAATTTGATTGTGAAGTACACTGGTATGCCCTTCTGCTGCTGCCCCTTCTCTGTCTTCTCCTTTTGTGATGCTTGGGGCTTGCTGGGCTTCTTAGATCTGCGGTTCATAGTTTTCACCAAATTTGGAAAATATTCTATTATTTTTTCAAATATTTTTTTCTGCCCTCTTTCCCACCATTTTCTCTTTAGGGACCCCAATTATATATATATTAGGTTGCTTTCAAAGCTTGTTCTTAGCTTTGTTAAACAGAACCAGAGCAGCCTTCAGACTAGGACTAATTTCCCCTTCCAGTGAGGTATGACCCTTCCGAGTACCCTATGGTAGCTAATGAATTAGGAGGTTTGTCCAGTCTGGCTGGTAGCACCAGAAACGATCACAGATGCGGTGTAACTTGACTTGCCAGGGTTGCTACCTCTAATTCTCTTTCAGTGGTTCTTTTTATCACCCCGTGTGGCTTCCTCAGACTCCTGTTAATGGGTACTCAGCTGAAGACAGTCCGGGGAACTTTGCAGATCTCTGGAGCTCTCTTCTTTGCAGTTCTCCTTACACTGGCCCTCTACCGGCTAACTCTTGCCACACAGTCTCCCCAAGCTCCTAATTCCACCTTCTTATCCAGGGAGACCACTGGGCTCCTCCTGGGCCTCCTCTCTCCAATTTAAGGACTGGAAATGCTTTCTAGGCAGTAAGCTAGAGCAATCACACGACTCGGCTTATTTAATGCTTAACTCTCAGGGATCACTTCCATGTACTGCCTGATGTCCAGTTTCTGAAAACCATTGTTTCATATATTTTGTTTAGCCTTTTTTTTTTTTTTTAAATTATTTCAAGAGGGAAGGTAAAACTAGTTTCTGTTACTCCATCTTGGCCCACCTTCAGGACTGAATTGGACTTTACAATGCAGTAGGGAAGCTCCCTCCAGAGACAATGACTGCTTTGGATGTCTGGCCAGTAAGTCAGTAAGCTCTTTTACAGGACTTAGCTGACCTTTAATATTGTATGAAAAAAGTGACATCTTCATTACTGATGCACAAAAAGATTTTCCTTCTTCATATTAAGAATCTTTTACAAAATTTTGCTCAAATACAGTTGATTTAATAACAGTTTTTCTTATTCTTAAAAATGAACTAGGTCCCGGGGCGCCTGGGTGGCTCAGATGGTTGAGCGTCTGCCTTCGGCTCAGGTCATGATCCCAGGGCCCTGGGATCGAGCCCCGCATCGGGCTCCTTGCTCAGCGGGAAGCCTGCTTCTCCCTCTCTTTCTACTGCTCCCCCTGCTTGTGCTCTCTCGCTCTCTCTGTCAAATAAATAAAATCTTTTAAAAAAAAAAAAAAAATGAACTAAGTCCCTAAATGGATGAATACATATACACACACCTTAACTGTTTATTTAGAAGGATAAAACATATGAAAAAATATTTAGTTTCTGAATTTTTAAAAATCATTGAGATTAAAAATTATTTATAGTGCTCTGAAAATGGTTATATATTTAGTTTCTAAATTACTGTAATTAGGTAAATTAGAAGACTCTATAATTGACAAGGTAGGAAGTGACAGGAGGCTTGATATAAAGCAGTTGTGTAAGAAACTGAGTTGAGGAGTGAGTGTCAAAAACTATTAGAAAGCAGAATTGATAGAATCTGATAACTGACTGATGCAGGTAGTAAAGGATACAGCAGTTCCAGTTCAAAAATGTCAGTGACAGATGAAAAGAAAGAAAGGATATAGGTTGGGAAAGGGAAGGGAGGAGAGAAGAGGAAGCCAGAGGGAAAGATTCTGAGGTTTGGGTTTATCGAATTTGAAGTGCCTATCTGATACTATAGTGATTATGGTTAGACTAACTAGAATTCAAGGAGCGAAGGCTGAACACAGATTTGGTTATAAAATGATGTAGCATTGGGGCGCCTGGGTGGCGCAGTCGATTAAGTGTCCAACTCTTGGTTTCAGCTCAGGTCATGATCTCAAGGTCGTGAGATCAAGCCCTGCATTAGGCTCCGCGCTCAGCTCAGAGTCTGCTTAAGCCCCTCTCCCTCTCCCTCTGCCCCTTACCGCCCCCATGCTCTCTCTCTAAAATAAATCAATAAAATCTTAAAAAATAAAATAAAATTTTTAGCATCTGCAATGTATTTGGCAGCATACTAAGTGCTAGGGGTAACATGGGAAACAAGAAAGGTCAATACTTTGCCTTTATGAGTCTTCTTATTCCTCCAGAACATGAGTCCCTTAATGAAATACATATATACTAATTCTTCAGAAGGCCAAAGATGAGGAAACAAAAGTCTAGGTTCTGAGGAATCAAGCAGAGAAAGCAGACAACTACTATTAAATGTGACAAATACTGTAGGAAGGGAAGTTCAGGATGTCATAAGAGGCTAGAGGCTGCATACCTAAACCACTCTGGAGGCCAGCGGAAGGGACTGCCGTTAGGGAAGATTCTCAGAACTGTTTCCTGAGGGGGAGACTTGAGGATAAACAGAAATCCCTGAGGTAAAAGGATGGGAACTTTATTCCAGGTAGTACGAAGAGCACATATTAATACCCACCAGACACGGAGGAATGAAAAAAATCTCAGTGACTAAGTGTAATATGTGAGATTGGGGGAGACTCTAAGAACAATGGGAAACCTCTGAAGAGCCTGAAGCAGCAATTACTTAAGACTGCAGTTTTGGAAAGATCGCTGTAGTTATTCCATAGAGAATAACTGGGGGTGGGGTGCAACTCTGATGGCAGAAGACCTGAACTGAAGACTGCAGGACTAATGGAGGAGAGATAATGACAGTGTCAGTTGGCAAAATGGTAGCAGCGCCTAAGTAGAGGTAGCTGAGCTCTTAAGGGAGTAGATAAAGTCACAGGGAGAGTAAGTACAGAATAAGCTAGATGAGCTTTTCCAAGTAGTAGTTCCAATGCGGATGCTAATTATGCAAACTTAATAGTATCACTAGAAGGCACATACAAATCTGTAAAATGCATGCAATAAATTTGAGGAAATGGTAGAAAACGAAAAGAAAAAGTAAAAATTAAGAACAAAGGATGATTTGAACAAGCATACACTACTAAGATCCCAGAGGTTTTTCTTGTAGAAAAAAGTTCAGTAGGTATAATGGTTAGCATCTAAACATTATATACCAAAATACTATCTTCTGATGCAAAGCAGTTAAAATCATGTGGTCTAGGGCTAAATTTAATGAATGGTTAACACACAGTGCCAACTTTATACCTCAATTGCCAAATGGCAAAGTAATGATAAAAGTAATTTTCTAAATGCTAGGATAATTAACAGTGTAATGTAGGCTTTGAAAAAAATCAAGCAGACCCATTTGTAAAATATTCACACGTTACTTGATAATTTTGTGGTTGCAACTAGTAAACACAAGAAGCAAACATTTAAGACATCATCATACACAGGCCAGCAATCACTACCAGTTGGTACATCTTAGATTTATTCTTAAAACAGATTTTTCGTTGGAATATTTAAAAGCCAAGCATGAGGAGTGATAAAGTATGTAACAACTGCAAATATAAAAACTATTTTTTCTGCTGTAAGAGAATGATATTGCTGATATTTCATACTGTAAAATGTTTATAGAAAAAGGAATTCTTACTTAAGGAAATCTCATAATCCAAAGTTTTCTTCTTGGAATCAGGCCACAAGAAAAAAAACAAACATATATATCTATCCTTGCCTTTTATGATAAAGATTTGCAGCACAGAAAAAAGCGTGTAAGAGAGCTTTAACTTACCCAACACATACATGCAGAGTGAAAACAGTAACAAGCGACAGCCCTGTTCAAAAGCTGTGGCTGCAACCTTAACCTAAGTCCAGGCGGCAAAATATAAGGAAATGAATAAAGGCTTTTACATTCGGGGTTTGCATTCCCACTTTGCAGATTTACAAGGTATATGACTTTGGACTAATTTCTCAGTGTCTTGGAGCCTTGCCTTCCAATGTCTGTAAAATGAGAATTGTAATTCCTACCATTTAAGGCTATTTTATGGATGACAGAAAACTGTATAAAGCACCTAATACAGTATCACACAGAAAAAGCACGACAAATAGTAGTTACTAATTATTATCACCTTATTAAGTATCTTACATACTTAGAAGTTATTTCTTAGTGGTCATTTATCAATCCTCACCTTACTTTAGGTATTGGGACTATTTGACATAGCTGATCACTTCCTCCTTCTTGAAATATTTTTCTCCTTGGTATCTAGGACACCAAGACCTACCTCACTGGTTACTCCTTACTCTTTTTTTCTGGTTGCTCCTCATTTTCTTGAAATTGGAGTACTCCAGGACTGTGTCCTTAAATCTCTTTTCTTCATTATCTATACTCATTCCTTTGGTGATCTCATGTAGTCCTATGGATTTAAATAACCTTCATACACTGACGACTCCTCAATCCTATCTCCAGCTCAGTCCTCTTTGCTGAACTCCCCACTCTCATAATCTAACTTCCTACTTGACATCACCACAAGGATATACAGGAGACATCTCATGCTTATCATGTCCACAAGTGAGCTTCTCATATTCCTCCAAAACCTATAAGGAACAATTTCCTATTGCTGTTAATAGCAACTCTATCCTTTTTGTTACTCAGGTCAAGAACTCTGAGTTTCTCCTGATTACCGTCTTTCCCTCACACACTATGCTCACTGCGGTGAGAATATTTCTGTTGGCACTATCTCCAAAACATCTCCAGAATCCAATCACTTCTCTGCCATAGGCCTGGTCTAAGTCCCCCTCTCTCAGCTGGCTGAGTTGTAACAACCTTCTATTTGGCATTCTTGCTTCCAGCATAATCCCCTCAGAGTCCATGCAACATAGCAGCAGAGTGATCCTGTTAAAATATACCAGTTAGATATACCAGTCCTCTGCTCAGAATCTTCCAATGGCTCTTCATCTCACTCTAAGAAAAAGCTAAGTCTGTATAATGATCTAGAAGGCCATAAAAAATCTCTCCCAGTACTACTCTCCAACTTTCCAACCTCATCTTTTACTCTACTCCCCCTGGTTCACTCCACATGGCTCAAATGCCCTAATTATTAATTAGCTGCAACGACTGGGCATTAGATTGTACTAATAAGTGAAATACCTTCTGAAAAAATTAAAGGCCTACCAGTAACAAAATATTCTCCCACTTAAATTTAATTTCACATGTGACATCTTAACAAATCCAAACAACAATGAAAGACAAAATATTCCTGAGGGTTAAATGTCAAAATAAAAGAATCTTATGGATTCATAAGGCAGCTATCAGCTTTCAAAGACCTATATATTATTATGTGCCCAGAATATAAAAATTTAATTTCTAAATCTTTTTTTTTCCATTGAGCAAAAAAAATCATGATAACTATGTCTTAAGATTTAAATGCATTATTACACATAGTCAACCCCAGAGGAATTTTAGCATTTACATTTTAACACAAAACACACATTGCTCTCTTGAAAACGACTGCTGGATACAGGGGAATGCATTCCTTGATCTGACAGTGCTGAGAAAGCTTTGGAAGTTTAACCATTACCATACAGAATATATCCCAATCTTTGTAACACTGTTCATCTAAAAAGCATAAAATATAAAAATTCTTAATTTCTTAAGACTGTTGTTATTCCATTTTTATAAAGCACACACTTTGGGACATTCCTTAGATAAGATTTTAAGATGAGATTCCAAAATACCAATACTCCCTGGGACACCTGGGTGGCTCAGTCAGTTAAGCATCTGCCTTCGGCTCAGGTCATGATCCCAGGATTCTGGGATGGAGTCCCGCATGGATGCAGGGACTTGATCCCCTGCTCAGCAGGGAGTCTGCTTCTCCCTCTACCTCTGCCTACCCCCTGCTTGTGCTCTCTCACTCTCTCCCTGGCAAATAAATAAATCTTAAAAAAAAACAAAAACAAAATAGCAATATTCCAAATAATTATCTCTTCTCCTCTTGTTCTGTCTTTGGACAATATCTTGCAAATAAAATATAAAAAAGACTGCCAAAGACTGGTCCTAAAACTATTTGCCACAATCTTTTACTATCACACTTGTCACAAAATAATATATAGTAATTATTTATTTATCTCCTCTAATCTAACCTGAGCTCATGAGAACAGAGAATATGTCTTAATTTTATGTTTGAACGCCCAACACAGTACTTTATACTTAGTAGGGTATTAAAAAATGAAAGTTACTGTCAGCTTTTGATTTACATTACTAAAAGGGAACAGAGGACATGAAATTGATGAATTTGACTTTAAATTTGTATGAAAGATTTACACCAACATTTCAACACAGGCCTGAGTGATGTGTGATGCATTCTCTAGGAAAGAACAAAACCACAACTGTGAAGCCATGATGTAAGTCATCAGAAAGCTATCTACCCTCGTGATATATAGTGTATTTTGGTTTTCATTAAGATAAAGGCCCGGTTTGACCTCGATCAAATCCTCTGGAATTTTCCAGACTACAGTGACTAACTCATGCTGGTTTGCCCAAGATTTTCCTGGTCCCAGGAAACCCATTCATCCCAGGCAAACGGGGATGCTTGGCCACCCTACTCTAGCTTACTGCTGAATGAGTTTCCTGGTTCCTGGAGCTGTCCCAAGTCAGAAAATTGTGTGTGTGTCTGTATATGCGTGCCTACGTGCAAGCGCACACAGGCATTCTGAATAAAGAAAGACTTATTCCTCTGCCAAACTAGGAAAAGAATCCTATTAAAAGTTGGCTCAAGAGATAACAAAGGATACTTCTCTTTCCATTTAAACAATTCCTTTAAAAGATTCAAGTGCAGTCTTTCTCAGTCCATACAAGCTCCACATACTATTCAAGCTCTTCCTCCAGCCTCTTGCTCTTGCTACAGTTACAAAAATGGCTTCATCAGATAAAACCTTATGATCTTTTCAGCACTCGAACATGCATGTAAGCATCACCCAGATTCAACAATCATTAATTATTAAGACTTTGTGACACTGGCATCTGCCATCTCTTTTTCTATCTTTTATTTTTCCCACTCAAGTGTTCTGAAGCAAACTCAAGACACTGTTAACATCTCGCCCTTACATATTTCCACAGGTGTCTCTAAAAATTATGGGCATTTTCATTTAAAACCCCAAAGTTATTACATTTAACAAAAATAGTGGTAAATCCATCTAATACCCATATGAAGCACCTCTCCTAATTGTCTGAAAAACCTTCTAAAGTTGGTTCGCTGGACGTCAGGATCAATTCTTTTGGTTCTTGTGCCATTAAGTTTCCCTACATCTACAACGGTCTTCATCTCTCCTTTTTTCTTTTTTCATGATCCTGACTTGTTGAAGAGACCTTGTTAGTTGTTCCCTGTCCTGTGTGATGATTTCCCTTGTGCCTATTTCTATTTTCTGTGTTTCACATAAATTGGAACTTCCTCTTTCACGAGAAACTTCTTTAGCAAGAATACTTCATAGACAGTACTTCCTACAGCATTGTCTCAGGGGACATATTATGTCTGGATATCCTACTTTTCGTGGTAAGATTGCTGTGTACCACCAGTTTTGCAATTCCCACCTCTGTGACCTGTGAATTCCAGACATCATCCTTGTAATTTTCTTAACTTCCTGCCATCCTTTTATAAAGTACATATGAACAGAGGATCATTACACTTAAAAATTCCAATACTTATTTCCACTTTTTTATAAAAACATACTTCTCAGATATGGTTCCAAAAATGAGGTATTACATATGTATTTTCTCAGTTTTAACTGGTCTCAATTATCAGTTACCTTTACTCACCATTCCCTCCCCAATAGAATTCCCTTTTAAGGTATAAAAATAATGTATTCCCTCTAAAATAATATAAAGTAAAATGTTCTCTCTACTTCTTCCCCTAGCTCAACAAACTCCTTTCCTGAAGCTAACCACTGTTTATAGATGCACAAGTATCATTTGAAATTTTTTTCTATGTACATGAACATGTTTTTCTCAGTTCTTTTTGCTGTTGTTTTGGTCACACAAATGGATCATATTATACTCTTCTGCAATTTGCTTTTTTTCTCTTAAAGTATTAGTATATATAAGTTTATCTTATTCCTTGTATAGTATTTCCACTGTGTAGCTAGCTGTAGCATGATTATTTACTCATTGTCTAGAAGTCGACAGGTTGTTCCATCTCTGCTCTGGCTATCTTAACAAAAAACACCTCAAACTTATCATTTGGTTAAGACAGATCAGTATTTCCCTTCTACAAATAAAATACTATTATCAGCCATTAATATAAAATTCCCTGGAAAATATAATAACCACATAATCAGAGCTTATTAAGTTTCTTTCAGGCAGAGAGACGTGATTAATCTGCTTGCTAGGTATACCTAAGAACTTCTTTGAGACAGTGATACTTTAATCAAAATCAAAACAACTTGCAAGCTAGAGAATCAATATGGGCATGAGTCCATGGAAATACGTATCACTGATGCCTGTCTTTTGAGGGAGATTTAAAGTAGTACCATAATGAAGATTAGACAATCTCCTTGAAGTTTCTCAATTCTTGGGCTTTTATAAAGAGAATTTAAAAAAGAAACTCTGGGGAATGAAAACTGATGAACCTAAGTAAAAACAAAACTTTTCTAAAAAGATATTTTATTCATACCTTTTTCAAAAACTAGGTCTCCTTTAACTTGTTTCTTCTACAGATTACACATTACTTGATCCTCCTTTAGTAATGTTTTCTTTTCGAATCTTTTTCTCTGGTCCCGGGCCTCATGATCAATGGTTCTCTAAAGCACAGTACCTCGAGCTAAATACATATATGGTTTCATCACAGTGGACTATATCAGGACTACTACTTTGCAATAATAGACATGATACCACTCCTAGAACCTAACAGTGTTTAACATATTAATGTTTTTAGTCACAGTCTCTGTAATAGGGGAAGTTAGCTGACAATCATACCAGTTTCCTCACCGAGTTATTTTCAGGCTAAAATGAAATAGAAGATATTTTGAAAATACAAAGTTGTTTATTGAAAATAATAGCTAAAATCTACTAGAGACTTTCTAGGTACCACGCACTTTTCAAAATGTACTATACGTATTGTATGTATTAATTTGTATTTACTCGTATTTACTTTACAAATCGATTACCAGAGCTAGAAACTACTGTAATCTCCATATAAAGGGGGAAACTGAGGAACAGGGAAATTAATACAGCAAGTTAATAGAGTCAGAGATCAAATCCAGACAGTCTGACCTCAGAATTCCCATTCTGCTTTCCTTCTTTTCCTCTGGCTGGCTGCTCAGGTTCTGGATAGCATGTTCAGAAATGGACTAGCACAGCTGAGTGGCAGGAAGAGTAACTCCTGGTGGGCAGGGATCACGTTGGTAGCTCTAGCTACCTCAGCACTGATCCATAGGGTACTATATGTGAAATCCCATGAATGATGAGAGTGTGACCATCCCACTGGATGAAGTCCTACTGAAATGTAGGACTTCTTAACAACAGTTTCCTAGAATAGTAAGTATTAGAGGACAAGAAAGAATAACAGGAAATTGAAACTGGACAAGACAATTTATCTGCGTCTTTCCTAGTGCAGGGTTTCTCTACATATCTCTAACAGATAGTCATTTGGTCTCTCGAACTGAACCCCTGCAGTTGCCTCAACTGCTTTTTCCAGAATAATTTCCTGAATACCTTCCTGGTCACCCTCTGGCTAGTCAATATATCTCCCTAATGTGTGCAACCTTAAGTTCAGCACTAAGTCAGATATGGTCTGATCCAAACCAGTGAGCTCTCATTTTTTTTTTTTTTAAATGTATTCAAGCAGAGCCAGATGGCAATCTGTCAGAGTCCTCATAGTGAAGGTTCCAACACTGCATTGGGAGGTTGGACTAACTGCCATTTAAATTCTCCTCCAAATAAGATTCTCTGAATTCTAGATAGGCTACATGAACAGAGGTAAATATGATTGATATTTTCCAGCCCCAGAGAGGATATTCTTCCAACGTAACACATGTCATCTTTAGGAAGGAAACTAAGGCATTTGAAATTTGGAGAATTTATGAAATATCTTATAACATAAAGTTTCTGTGCTTCAGCTGCCTTATATAGTAAAAATTTATTTTTAAATTGAGACTGTAAAGGACTATCTTTAAGTGTATGTATTGGGGAGAGAAGGAGAGGGGAAAGGAAAGGAGCATACAAGAAAGAACAAGAAATCCACAGAGGAATCTTTGTGAGAATAAAGTTCTGAATGCCAACTTAATTCAATTTTAACTTAACGTTCTCATCATGGAAACTCCAAGGGGATTCTTCAACAGCCAGAAATTTGTTTTTCTCTTTTCCAGCCTCAGATTCAGCAGAACTGAAATGCATGCATGAAAATGAGTTTCTAGCTTCCTCTCACTGGGATTGTATGGGAGGGGGGAAAAAGAATGCTTAGCACTCTCAGAAGGTGCAACATGAATTCTGCATTGTTTAATGAGAAACATCTAGCAGACTTTATGGAAGCCAGGTTTCGTGTCTGATACTAACCTGATGCTTTATACCTTAAGCAGCAAAGTTTTCACACTACTCATATCTTGCAGGAATTCCTTTGTATAATTAATATTCACAATCTCAGGTTTTAAAATCTAAACATCAAAGATTTTAACTAACATTCAACAGATAGTTGACTTATTCTTGAAACAGGTCACAAGTTACATTGATTGGCAACTAAAGATTATTTATGAGGGAATCATTCCGCGTTAGATCATTAAATAGTCATTTTAACTGTGCGAACTGGGAGAAATTCCTGTAGCTGATTTTAATGTTGTTAAGAGCTCTAGGACTTGGGAGATATGCTATCACCTCAAAGTGCCTTCAATGATAAAGTCCTTGTTGTTTCTGAGCTTGTGTATGCGAATTTGGCAGCTAAAACTAGCCAAGAGCAGAGAGCCTAGTTCTGTTCCCTGCCCAAAGCCCCTTCCCCAATTCTAAGAGGTACTGAACCCTCTCTGAAACTAGGAGATTACTTCAGTGGGCATTTTTACAGTATTCAGAGTAGGGTATTATCATGTTACTATCTTCATAAACGGAAAATCAATATATGAAACGTTTTATATTTAGAGTTTGTCTATTTTCAAATTTCCTAATTTGGCTACCCAAATATGCATTTCAAATAATTACGCATGGCATTCATAGTGTTGTTTCTGAAGTTTTACTACTGATCCTATTCTTAGTAGAGAAAGACATTTTCTTATTAGTCACTGAAAACAATCTTTCTAAAAAAAGAATATTATGGGAATTTTTGATTTTTTTTTTTATATTTTTGAAATTTTCCTTTATAATTCTAATTTAATTGAGCAAGTAAGTAAATGGATGAATATGCACAGTGGGGAGGGAAGCAGGCTTCCTGAGCAGTTATTAGAAAAGAAATATTTTTTTAAAAGGTAGTGATACGAAAATAACCAGGTGTTATAGACTGAGTGTTTTGTGTCCATGCCCACCCTGGCAAATTCATATGTTGAAGCCCTAACCCTAATACGGTGGTACTTGGAGACAGGACCTTAAGGAGGTAGGTAGGGTTAGATAAGGTCATGAAGTGCGGGCCTCATGATGGGGTTAGTGCCCTTATAAAGAACAGACATCCAAGAGCTTGCTTTCTCTCTCAGCAAGAAGGGAACTCTCCACAAGCCAGGAGAGCCTCTCATGAGACACTGACCATGCTGAAACCTTGATCTTGGCCTTCCCAGCCTCCAGAACTGAGAAATAAATTTCTGTTGTTTAAGCCACCCAATCTATGGTATGGCAACCTGAGCTGGGATACCAGGTAACTGGTACAAAATGAATTAAGAAATTAACAGTTTATATTGGTTTTGTATTATGGCCAGACCACAGTTCCTAATAATGCTCATTCAAAGCTATAGATAATCTCAAAGTTCTTAAGTCCATAATTAACTCTTCCCTTTCTGCTGCTTCTCATCAGGCCAGAAGTTTCTGAAATCAGACTTCTCTTTGTCCCTAAGCAAGCCTTTTTACCCATTTAGGTTCACCCTTCACTAAAAGGATTTAAGAACTTTTTTTGAATACTTTACTGTTACCTGATGTTAATCCAACAGTTTAAACCAAAGAGATCATATCAAATCATAATCATTATCGGGCTATTTTTAAATATCTTCATCAGGCAGTAATTGATACATGAAAATATGTGAATAACACTGCCCACCATCCCACTCAACCACAGAACTTGGACATGGGCAACACCCTGGAAGCTACTTTGTGTGTTTCTTCCACATCCTCTGCCCTTGCCACTCTATCAGATGGATGTTTTTCAAGTGAATGTTGCAGCTCTAATCTACTCTACCCTATAACATTTGGTTTACTTGTAGAGGCAGAAAGAGCACTTTAAACTTAGATTCTTGCCATTTTAAGAATACACTTAAGTGTCACTTTTGTAACCAGGCTTCTAAATCAAATTTTAGCAACGAATCATACTCACAGCAAAATGATTTAGTACTCACTCCTTTTCTGTCCCTCACCTAGTAACTAGTCTAATGTTGACAACTGCGGGAAACACGCTTTTTGGATATGGATGTAGGAGAAACCAAAGTTAGGAGGAGGGTGGCTAAGCAGAGCTAAAATGAACTCCTGTTTTACCACCTGCTTTTTGACACAGGTCCCTTTCTACTAAAAATTCTTTTCTCAAAGAGAGAAACAGAGCATAGTTGGCATGGGTACTAATTACCCTCACCAGCAGAAATGTCATGCTTGACAAAATAGAGACTGTTTTAGTAGAAGCGATTCCCTAATGAAAAATAAAAAAGACATTTTCAAGCCCTTATTGTTACAAAACGAATATACACAAGCATAAAGATTTTATACAATATATTCCATCATAAGTAGGCAAGAAAACTTGCTCTAAGGGATTTCTGCATTACAGTAAGACATGCACAGCTCAGCAAGATGTACTTTAAAGAAGCGATTAGGTTAGATATATAATTAAACGTAAAATACTTAAAGAGTTCCCTAATACAGACTTATGGCATTTTGACCTTCCTGTAATCCCAAGTAACATCTGAACTATGGTCCACAGAAGTTGGAAATTAAAAAATGGGATAACTTTTCATCTACCAAGATTTGCCAAGAACAGAAGAGGATGATAAAAGCCACTAAAGCCTATAGAGAGCCTGGCATGGGCCCTGAGGTAAAGCTAACACTTTCTTAAAGGGAAATAAGGCTCTATGGAAACTTTATTCCAGATTCCAGGAGTGTCTTATCTAGTGTGACTCCACACAACCTCACATAATCTAATTCTGTATGACTGGTAATTGCTACTAACTCTAATGAGAAATAAATAAAAAAATATATTACAATCCTAAAATGCTGGAGTTTAAAGGTATTTTAGAGGTCATATGGCCCAAATCCTTCATTTTATGGGCTAAAAAATGGAGAACTCAGGGGTGCTTGGGTGGCTCAGTCAGTTAAGTATCTGACTCTTAATTTCGGCTAGGTCATGATCTCAGGGACATGAGATTGAGCCCTGAGTTGGGCTCCGTGCTCACCCAGAGTCTGCTTGAGATTCTCTCTCTCCCTCTCCCTCTGCCCTATCCCCAGCTCACGTTCTTTCTCAGAAAGAAAGAAGAAAGAAAGAAAGAAAGAAAGAAAGAAAGAAAGGGAGGAAGGAAGGATGGAAAGAATCTTTAAAAAAAAATGGAGAACTCAGAGATATGACAAAACTTGCCTAGTAATAATTTTAACTTAAAACTTGGTCTTCTAGCTTCAAACTCTTACTTTTTCCCATAATACTATGAGCGCCACCCCCCCAAAAATGCACATTAAATTAATGTTTGTATTCCAAGAGGGAAAAGAATCTTAAAATGAAAGATATAAATTCAAAATAATTAAACATATCTAAAGAAATAAATATATTTGGAGATTTATCTTTAAATCTTCACTTAACTCATCCTCACAGCTCTGAAAGAGCCATTTTTAGTAATCCTCTTGAGAAAAGATATAATCTTTCCTGCCCAAAAGATAATAAGCATTGAGTCATATTTTCTTATAGTAGGAGTATTTCAATTATCTTTATTAGATAACAAAACACCCCAAACTGGTGGCTTACCTGGGTGGTTCTTCTACTCTACGCGGTATGGGCTAGGGTGCTAGGGATGACTGATGTCATCTGGAGGCTAAACAGGGAACTCAGTTGAGGGTACAATGTCTGGGATGCCTGGACAGTTATTTAGAGACTTAACTGAGCTCAGGTGGGTCTCTGGCTAGAGGCCTCCATGTGGTTGCTTGGGCTGCCTTATGGCATGGCAGCTGGGTTCAATGAGAGAGCATTACAAAAGCACTAAACTGGCAGCTGCCAGGCCAATTCAGGGGCTAGTCCCGAAAGTGGCCTAGCACCACTTCTGCTTTATTTTATTCATCAAAGCAGTCCCAGGCTTAGCTTAAAGTCAGTGTAAGAAGGAACTAGACCAAAGCATAAAATAATGAGAGGCATGGTTTCATTTGAGAGGTCTTCAAAGTAACGCTCTACCACATAATGGCTGTTTAAACCCTGGTCAAACATGATATTTGGTGGAGACTCACACTGAGGGAGGGAGCTGTTAACCAAGAGTACTGAGAAATTCTATATTACAATAAACAAATGTATATAACCCTAAAATTCAAATATAAATGCAAAATGAAGTTCACTAATCTTATATATTCTTTGTGCTTCACTGGATGTGTTTATGGAATTCAAATGAATACTGTGGCATTATTTTCAGCCAGATATTAATTTTTAATAAATATAGGCTTAAAATGGTTATATATATATATATATATATATATATATCTCACTCAAAAACAGGTTTCTGAATTTATAAACTGTTAATATAAACAAATTTATTTATTAAATGTGATGTTTTGCGAGGGTGGTGAACACCAAGCTCCAAAAGAACTAATTCAATTATGTGCTTTATAGACCCCCTGGTAACATACCTTTTATCCGAATGATATCTGAGACTGAGCTTGGATAATAAAAGACAATTTCCATGGTGAAGTGGGGAATGTTGGAGTACTCAAAACTATATATATGTCCATTCTAAATATGTCCAAAGGCTTCAAAAACATGCATCAAAGGAGCAGGGATCTAATTTACTGAGGTTCTACTATGTGTGACAATGGTATACAGTAATCACATTATTTCACTTCATCCTCTCAAATACCTTGTATAAGGAGTATGATTATCTCCATTTACAAATGAATGCATTGAAAACTGTAGAGCCATGGTCACACACTTAGAAAGTGGAACAGCAGAGAATAGAACCCAGTCTGTCTGACCTCTGAGTCTATTTGCTCTTTCAACTAAATAATTCTTTTATGGATATCTTCAATGGGTGGCACTAAATTCTACTTTATTTCTCATTGATTTCTATTAAAAAATAGTTTTCAAACACTTTCCTGTTTCCAGAATCTTATTCATTATTAACTGTTTTACGGAAGCAAACATTTATACAGTAGAAATCTGACATTTAAAGATACCCTTCAGTTAATGTTTCTGAGTTTAAATCATGCTCCTCCAACTGCCCGTTCATCTAAATTTGTCGTTTCTCAGAGAAGAGAATCCATGTCTAAATACTAATGCTTTAAAGTGGCCCCCCCCCAAAAAAAAAAAAACAACCAAAAACGCCTTCAATCTACTGTATAATTATATCACAGCAAAAGGAATCATACATTTTTTAGAGCATTAGCTTACACGTACAGGATAATGTCTTCATCATTCTATCAAGTGTTGAGCTCCCTGTGAACCAATACCTAAACACATATTTATCTCCCATAACACTTAGCACAGTGACCTATACACCATAACTGAGTGCTGGCTGAATGAATGAAAGGAGCAAAAAGAAACCTGAAATACCAGAAATCACACTATCACTTTATAAAAATAAACTACTAACCAAATATTCGTTACTTTCATTATTTGGTGACAATCATAGTGAGAGGCACAGTACACGCATGCAAAGATATGTATTCCTACTTAGGAATATGTACAGTAACGCCCAACTCCAATCTATTCCCTTGTTATAAGGAGGGGACAGACGTAGGACATTTATTTTGGAAGGGGATAAAGGCAGCCAAGAAAGGGAAATGACACAAGAGGGACCAAAAAGAACTCCGAAGTGAGTTGAGTATTGGAATAATTTGAGATGTATTCAAATATTTTTTTGTTCATTGTATAAAGGTATTCTTATGAAAATTAATATTGAAAAACAAGAAACCACTACCACCTTAAAGTTACATATCAAACAATTATTTGGCTGATTGCTAATAAAACATCTGATCAAAACACGCTAAAGGGAGAATAAAGGACAACAAATCTAAGTTTGAAAACATAGGAAAAAAGAATTCTAGAAAGGGAACAATCTGTTTGAAAGATCCAGTTGCATTTCACTGCAATTCAAAATAAGGAATCACAGAATGTTATGTATAATCATAATGGGTAGGTGATTGAAGAATAAATTATATCTATGCCCCTATGTTTCTAAAGTGGCCGTCATTTAAATGTGTATATGAGTAAACAAAAGTGGTATTTTAGAACAAAATATTATAACAAAATTTTGTCTTTGCTCTTCGGGGTGAAAAAACAATAGGAAATTTCTCGAGCAGCCAAGCTCAACTTTGATGTACATGTAAAATAAAAGCATAAATAACAACATTCATTTCTTAAAACCTTATTACTTCACTATTTTCAGAATTTTACAGGTTAGAAAAACAAATGTTTGTGGGAAATAAAAACATTAACCACTCATATATTACCTAATTAGATAATCACCAAGTCACAGTATAGAATTAAGAGACTATTTAAAAGTTACATTGTCATTGTATAATCCCATGGATTGCATTGAAAAGGAATGCTGCAGTCTAAAACCCCCACATATATTAAGGCAAATTCTGCACCTACTAGTTAACGTATAAGGAACATTTCTTTTCTAAAAACATTACGAAATTGACATTTCCCTGGGCTTTTTTAAAATTTACAAATCAGGAATCATAGTAAAAACAGAGACAGGCAAGGATTCACTTAAGTATTAACACAGTCATTTAGAAACCCTCTAAAATTAAGTTTGATTCTGCACTGTGTTCTAAAAATGCAAATTTAAGAAATAAGACTTTATATACCTAACTTACTATATATGTAAAGTACCTTTATCCTCAATATACAACTGACTTCCTAATTCTAGATAAACACATGCAAATGGCCTGAAAAAATACTAAATACATAAGACAGACTTGTAATTTCACAGCTAGATTTACACATTTTCTTGACACCAATAGCAAGAAAACAAAAGATACTGTCATAACTAAGGGATCTTACCCCAGTCCCCATTAGCACCCAGAATATTTACCACTTTGTGGCTTTACTGTAGCTGGCACATTTAATAAGAAATACTCTGTGCCATAAACAAAGGTAATACCTAAATATGAATGTAATTCAATTTTAATTATGGAATTTTATTTCATTTTGCATACTGATGCACAATTGTGAATGATTTTTTATGTTCTATGCATAGCACCAAAACCTAATAAATGCTTAAGTCTTATTTCCTTTTTCTATCTAATTTGAGCAAATTAATAATCTAAAAAAGCCTAAGAACACATTTTGGAGAATTACTGCATTATATATGTTATGAATCCTATAGTACAATATTAATATATGAAACATGTTCTTAAAAATGTTCTCTACAATATATAATTTTCCTTCATCATATAATAACTCAAAAATAAATTAGTAAAATAATACTAGTAATAACATATAATAACAGAAAATATAAAGTCTCTTATTCACATACTTCTGAGTTAATTTTCTAAATGGAAAAGAGCACAGATGATTCTTCACTCAGAGGATAAAATTATGTTTATTAGGGAGCATATGCATATCCTAAGATTCTGCTACCTGCAAGGTGCCGGGCTTGGTCCAGTGCAAAATACAAAGAGCTAATGGATGAACAGAGGAAAAATCTCTGTGGTAAATGCCATAGAGTAATACAGAAAAGGAGCCATAGGAATCTGGGTAAGGAATACACTGGTTCCGGCTAAAGGAATGAGGGAAGTGTATCCTCCTTTGGGGAGAAGGAAAAATAAAGGGAGTTCTATATAGTTATGTAGGGAGTGAGGGAGGGAGAAGAGGTAATTTGTTAATTATCAGTGTTCATGCTCCTTAATTATTATGATTTCCTGAGCTACAAATGGGGCTGGCGAGGTATAAGGGTGAGGAGGGGAGAATGAGGCTGGGATGGAAATCGACTCCTGCTACAGTAATCTCACAAAAATTCTGTAATATTAAGGTGACTAAGAAAACCTGAAGTCAGCTGGGCTCTAGACAAGCTCTATATAAAGATACAGCTACACTTACTATGGTTAAGAAGGCCCTTTTCTGCACCGTGATAAAAGTCACTTTATCTACTGAGAGGATCCAAACAGAATCTGGAGCTCAAAGTAACTCAAGAATGTTAAAATCCCCAAAGCAACTTCAAAATCGAAGGAAAAAAAAGGAGCAGTTATCATTTAACAACATCTCCCAAAAGTCATCAATAATACTGAGTAAGTCTTTGCTACTTTATAGCTTGAAATATACATAATTTAAACTTTCATTAAAGTAGAAGTCTTTCCCCCAAATTATCCAGAGAAACTGAATGCTCACTAGGCCACATGATACTTCACGATATACGAGCCAGCTATAATAACAAATAACATATATTCTTAGGGGAGGATTCAATTCGTTGCCACTATTAAATGTGTTTCACTGGAATGGGAAAAAAGCGTGAAGGCACTATAAAGACATTGTATCTAAGGGGTGTACCATCCATCCTGACATTTTCCAGAGCACATTTTCACTATAAATAATTTCAAAGAAACTAATTCTTTAAATGTTAGGCACAAAATGATTTTCCTCAATATTTACAGTGTAACTTAATAAATATTTTATGTTTTTAAAATGCAGTATCTATCCTTAAACATTAAGATATGAGCTGTCATTTTTAAAAAGACTTTACAGTACAGAGTGCTTTGTTTTTTAGTATCTATTAGGTAAATCACTGCGAAACTTTGCAGTCAATTACCAGACGCTGTGAAGGGTTACATTTCAGCCTATAATCAGCAAGAATACAAAGCACATAACGAAGATGCCAGCTGTACATTTTATAAATACACCTTACATTTCTAACAACTGTAAATTAATGCAGAATATTTCTCTCTAATCTATTTTTTCAATATACCATGATAAAAACTTAGCCAATTAAATAAACAATAAACAAAAAAGCTGGACTGTTACATATCTAAAAAATTGTTAGCATTTTCTCAGCTCTAAATGGAAAAAAGTGTTGGTATCTAGCAAACAAATCTCCCTCTGCCAAACAGGAAATAAAAAATGCAAATACCCTAACAAAGACGGGTAAAAATAGGACATAAACAAATATTTCCAATTTCCATGATCATACACGGAAAATAATATATGTTGTTATAATTTTAATCACCGACAAAGCTGCAGTTCCATTGAACAAACAACTTTCAGTGTCTGACATTTAAGAGAAAAGGCTTAAAATCCATGCTTCACCAGCTCTGTGAATATGTCACAACTGCCAATAACAGATGCAGCTGCATTTCATTTTATGGTCAAAAGATGCCAGTAAAAATACAGTTATATAGACATATATGTGTGTATATATATACATATATCTATGCCAACTTCAAAAATTTTCAGTATAAAGCAAGAAGAAATTGTTGAAGGAGGATATTATATTTTAAATAACTTACCTTTCGCCCATCACTTGCATGGCAATTCACATTTAGAGGAGTCAGTAAAGCCATTAGTTTTTCTTCATTACCACTCCTGTAAAAAGGTAGTGAGTCAATTCCTATAAAATTACAGAGCTTCTTATGAATATTTATGGTTATTTTTCAGGAGAGTGGAAAATAATATGGGTTTGCTTTGATTTCTTGTATATGGTTCTCAATGAATCTCTTTTGGTATAGTCAATTAAATTAATATATTCCCAATTAATTCCTGTTAATCATCATACAGTGGTACATCTTGGGTAATGTAGCTTTCTACATTTTCATTTGTTTTATTTACCTGCATCTAGTCACCTTCTTAATTACAAACAAACTTTATTCTGGTAAGTGATCTAAAACACTGGACTTAAAAATACATAACAAAATGATGAAAAAAAGCTAATTAATTAAATTATAAATGACCAAGAACAAAAGAATATGGATGAGAATTTTAACATTTACTTTATGCCCCCCATTCAAGCTTTGCTAGAAAAATTTTCAGAGAAAAATGAAGAGATAGGTATTTAAATACTCCAAGAAGATCACCCGAAAAGCTGGGCAACTAAGGTCTGCAGGTACCCTAAGAAATGTTTCAAATAAAATTAACCTTATAATCTTTACCATGTTGAAAAACTCTTATCATTTAACACACTAATCATGTAAAATAAAGTATACAGAGACTGAGTATAAGGTCTTATCTGCATTATCACGTAAAATCCAAGCAAGACAATAACATGTTATAATTTTTATAGTCCTCCACCTGCCCTCCCCCTTTTCTCCCTTACATGCATTATACTCACTTAAAATGAATGGAATCACTTACCTAGCAGCTTCTAGGAGTTCGTCTTTCTTGTATTCACCTAGATGATTGCAAAATATCATGCTGTTAGCATTTGGCAGAAGACAGATTAAGAAATGCAGTAGGCAGCAAATACAGAATTAAATAGAGAAGAACAGAAAAAGAGAGTCCACACCCCGCTGGGTGATGGAGCCGTGACGTTAGCCAGCTTGTGAAGGCAGCATCACCAGTGCCTTGGAGACGGGCAGCAAATTGACGCAGCTTCTTGTCCAATCCTCAGATGAAATAGCTTTCTTCAGACAACCAATGAATGCTAAATCTCGTGTCCAGAAACACATTCCCTCTGATAACAGCATGCCAGCTGAAGACAATGTCCCCTCCCCCCTTTCCTATTCAGGCTGTCACAGTATACTTGTGAAGCATAATACATTCTGAGACAAAAGCAAAATAATGTGGCTCTTTAAAGGTACAAATTACTAGGCTTCAAAAAAACCTCAGTTTTATTTGTAATGACATGGAAAGTTTTTTCAAAAAAAATTAATTACCATTGCTGAGCATTATAGCAGTAGAAAAAAATACATCGGCATCATGAAGCTTTTGCCTCAATAGGGTAGGTCTGTAGACTAGAAATACGTGAACTCCGTACCAAATGCTATGAACCTCTTGGAGGCAGCGCTCCAAAAACCAAAACAGTGAATACATTCTTAAATGACAATAATATTCTAACATGCTGCAGTCTTCACACTTTATATACAAATTCAATACCAAATTTTAACAAACAAGAAACCTTAAAATTATTTTTAAAAAGGAGGCGGGGGTCTCTGAGAATAAGCAGATAGCCAACTATTGAGATGTGGATAATTTTTCTGCCTTCTATTTTTTAAAACAGCACTGAAACCAGGTATATAATTTAAAACCTTCGATCCACATTTCTTAGAGTATTCAAGATCTAAAAAATAAGCTTCTTTTGCAAGCTCAATTGAAGGACAAGGAATTTTAATAATACAGTGCTTGTTCATTCAATAAATAAAAAGAACAGCCAGGACTATGATTCAGCTATAATATGCTGACTCAGTTCGCTATATCATGAAAGAAATAATTATACAAAAGGTCTAAGCAAACAATTACATGAAAGCAAATATTAAGCACACATATAAGAAGAAATGAAATTTTAGATCAAATGAAAATGTTATTCTATTCAGAATTAAGCTTAAATTATTTTAAAAATCTTATCATTTTATAAATATGGATTTCTTTGTATTTTGTTTCAATTTTGTCACAGAATGCAGAATATTGATGCAAATACTATAAAGACACCTAAGGACAACCAAGCCCATGTTTAAATTCTATAACCCATCATTAGCAAATATTCTTTTAAACTTTGTCTTGCTTCTCAGATTAAGATTACATTAAAATGTAGAAACTGTACACAGTTATTTTCTTTTTTTTTTTTAAAGATTTTATTTATTTATTTGACAGAGAGAGAGACAGGAGAGAGGGAACACAAGTAGGGGGAGTGGGAGAGGGAGAAGCAGGCTTCCTGCCGAGCAGGGAGCCCAATGCAGGGCTCGATCCCAGGACCCTGGGATCATGACCTGAGCCGAAGGCAGCCGCTTAACCGACTGAGCCACCCAGGCACCCCTGTACACAGTTATTTTCAAATAAGGGAAAAGTTATTAAATATCCATTCTCTCCTAAGGGAATTTTATATATCACTAAAGTCACAGATTCAACAATATAACAGATAAGCTAGAATGCATTATTTATGATCATGGAGTTGGTCTTTCCAATTTCCCAAATACTGTATTCCATCCACATTCTTTAACTGATTTTTAAGATTTATATTACTTTATGTCCTGGCCAATAAGGTTCTTGTCTTCCCAAAGCCAAAGACCTACCTTTACTATACATTTTAGGTGGCAATATGGAAGTTAGGGAGTCAACTTAAAAAGCTTCTTGTGAGGAAAATGGCATAACCCATACTCTCAGATGCCTTAAGAATCAGGAGCAAAATAAGTCAAATTATAAAATTATCTGTAGAAGTCATTTAGTCAGTCCGTCAACAAACATTTATTTGAAAGGTCTATATGCCAGATTCAAAACCACAAAAGACACTACTATCATCTCTGAACTCAAGGAATATTCATCTATTAAGTGAGACAGACAAACACATGATTCTGGTAGAGTATGAAAGGAATCTTATCAAATGCTATAAAGAGCTTAAAGCCTAGTCTAACTGAGATTAATAAGAGACAGGATAATTATGGTTCAAGGGAGGTTTCCTAGAAGAGGGTATATGTGAGGTGATGCTCAGGTGAAAAAGGGTGAAAGAGAAGCAAGCAACCAAAGTAAAAGAAATGAGGGAAATAGTAGGTCTGCAAACCTGAAACCACACACACTGCAGGGGAATGGGTGAGCAAGCGCGAGACAGAGAAGGAACAGATCATGAATGTCTCTCTAAGAAGTTTGAACTTTATTTCAAAACCAATGAGGAAATAATTGAAATATCTTAACAAAGGGAGTGCAAAGTATATTTAAAGACCTGTTAAGTTTTGTAATTATACTCTACTTCAGTGAACTGCTGTTGGGGAGAAAGTGGCCCAAGAGGTAGGGGATGGGGAGAGACAATGAATTCTGACATAGTTTACATTTTGAGGTAAGTATAAATTCCCTGGTTAACAGTCACAACACATGAAAATTGGGAACCAAAGTCCCTACTACTGAAATCTGAGTCATGGTGAAATATGACTCTAGTAAGCTAGAAAATAAGACTGCAAAGTACTTGGGATCTTCAAAGTTCAAATCAGTCTACCTACATACACTTCTCATCAAGTATAGCTTATTGAAGTTTTCTCCAAAAGGCACATTTTTACAAAAATGTTATTCCTGCATGGATAAGATGATAATAAGCCAAAGCTATCTAAAGGAAACATATAAGTGCATCTGACAGAGTCAAGCACAGGTATTACAAATGACTTCCTACTTTTACTGTTAAAGACTCTAGTACTTTAATCAGCTTTTCTGCAATACATTCCAACATCCACTATCTGGTGCCCAAGGACCATAATCCATAAACAGTCGAAGCTATTCTTCAAATGCTACATCTCAGGAATAACTAACAGTGAATTTAGAGTCCCTCGTACATTCCGACAACAAATCTGAGCTACTTACTTAACAGCCAAACCACTAGTTCTGTTTCATTTTAGCCAAGAATCTGAAAATATTCTGGCTGAGACTACAGTGCTCTATGGGGCATTTATATTCTTTAATAACATCCAGATAAAGGCTAGCAATAGATCAGCCAGAAAGGAAACTAGGCAATTATAGTCAAGATAATAGCAGCCAGGAATGCTGAAAATAAATGGCTTATATTTTTTCTTTGATTAGAATAAAATAAGTGGGCTTAAAAAAATAAGCAAGCCACAAAGTTTACTCTTCAAAGTCTGACTTTCTTTTTTATTAGTAAACTAATGACAGGATATATGTAAAAATAAACACACACACACACACACACACACGGGGAGGTGTGAGTCAATGTGTTAAGGAGGTATGCTATCAGAAAGAAGGTTTAAAAAAAGGTTAAAAAAATAACGGTTAAAAAAGGTTAAAAATGAAACTCTCCTTTGTATTTTTCTGAGGTAGTTAGAAAAAAACTTCTCTTTTTACTTAGTATGAAGGCAAAATTACTTTTTGAATAAAAATGAAGAAAACTGGGGTCCTGGGTGGCTCAGTAGGTTGAGTGTCTGCCTTCGGCTTGGGTAGTGATCCCAGGGTCCTGGGATTGAGCCCCATGTCCGGCTCCCTGCTCAGCGGAGAGCCTGCTCCCCCCCTCCCTCTGCCTGCCTCTCTGCCTACTTGTGCTCTCTCTCTCTCTCTGTCAAATAAATAAAATCTTTTTAAAAAATGAAGAAAACTTATATCAATAAATAGGAGTCATAATTATTGACTTATCTCAATTTCAATATTTTAAAGTGCTTTTGCCTCTTTCTTCAGTAACTGACAGGATCAAAGTAGACTTAGTTTTGTAAAACTGAGTCTTGGTTTTATTGAGGTGAAACAGCATGGAAAGATTATGAACACAGAATCACAAATTCTTAGAGCAATGAGGGACTCAAAAAGGATTATGACTTTTCTCTACTTTGAAGCCATGCACAATACGCGCCTATAGTAACATCTTTGTAGATGCAATGAGGGGAATGTAATTTGAAAGTCACCTTTCTTCTGTCACCTCACCTCCAATTTCAGAATTGTTCTCCTAAGGGATCATCTGCAACATATTCATTTACAGTTCATGAAATTGACACTGAAGCAGTTAAATGAATTGTCTAAAGTTTTACTGAGCATTATTCATGATCTGTCAGGCTCTGAAAAAAGCTAATATGTGAGCACAAACCAACCAAATCTGAACTCTAAAAGACAGATATAAACAAAACAGTAACAGAACAGTAATAGTGATAAAGCAATTTTATAAACAACAACAATAACTAGCTTTAAATAGGTTAAACCTATTTATTTACATAAGCTAAATACTTCCATCAAAACCATGTTAAAGCATTTGAACTTTCAGATGAGCTTGTAAACATGGACCAAAAAAAAGTATACAGGGCTTAACCTTTTAGATTGTTTTAACATTGTGGACCAAGGGAGTAGGAAGAGAAAAATTCATTCTGGGTCTATTCAAATGATCAAAGCATTTGGCATTTCCTATAGCATGCTTTAATTCTTCCTGCCTTAGATATCTCAAGGGAAGGGCTTTGTAATCAATCATCTCAGTTATCAGGTTTAGGGACTCTTACGCTGCTGAGTGCTAAATAGTACCATGAATTGATAATTCTCACAGAGATATTTTCTCGTCAAGGTACCAGCAAATGTAAGAGATGAACTGGTTCTTGTAGCTCACCTGACAGCCCATATGGGGAATAAAATATTAATTTAGGTGACAAACTCCACTGTATTTTCACTAATAGATTTGAAAATTTAGAACCAACTATGTAGTTGTGGAAGGAATTTCACTAACGCACCAGGAAATAATCTAATCTCAAGAAGCTAAAGCTATGGGTCTTCCACCAAAAGCAATTTTCAGACAAACTGCTATTCTACTATAATAAACTCCGGGAATTCTTGAATTATTTTTTTCTCTCTGAAATCTTTCATAAATATTTTCAGGACAACTGTAGAAAAATTACAAAGTTATCAGAGTTCTCAATGCCTTCCTCCTACTTCTGAGTCTTACCAGTCTTCCCACTCATTCTGATACTGGATTCAAAGACCATACTATTAGTTAAGTCTAGAATCATGGTCAAACTAAACACTCCACATCCATTCTAAACACAGAATCATTTGGGGCTTTCAAATTCTAGGCTTGAACAGAGTATTTTCCTAGTGGAGATCCTTTTCTTTTGCCTCCTACAACTCTGACCTTTTCAATTAGCCAACATTAGCTACCATTAAACGTGGCCTGTGTTATAATACCATATAACCTCAAAGCTCTGCTGTCCAATGCACTCTGCAGCACTCTCACGTAGCTGTTTACTTTTACGTACATTAACATTATAAAAAAATAAAAACACTGTTTCTCGGTTGCACTAGCCTTATTTCAAGTTTTCAATAAGCATGTGGGGCTCTGCCATCAATTTACTTGTGTGACCTCAAGAAAGTCACTTTATCTTCCAGGGACCTTCCATTTTATTGTCATCTGGAAAGGGAGGGTGAAAGGTTAAATGACCTCTGGTTTCAGCTCTAAAATTCTCATCCTGTATTTGATTCTCAATATTGCTCAGATGTTTCTTTTCTTTTTTTTTCTTTTTTTTTGCTCAGATCTTCTTCTATGACAATTTTACTGTTGCTCTAAACAAACTTTAAGGAAAAACTTAAAATTATCTGGGGTACAAAATCTCTACTAAACTATTATAAAACACTACATGTGGGAATTACAGAGAAAGCAGTAAAGCAATTTCATTCAACCTATACTATTTACTTAGTTAATTCTAAATTTTTGGGAACACTCCAAACAGAAGCTAAATGAAAACAGCTCTTTCAGAAGACAGTGGTGATTTGTATATCACTGAATTTTAAGAAAAAGAGTCCGAATACAACTATATTATCCTATATAACAATATTTAAGTGATTAAAAAATAACAACAGATTACATGTCAACACAAAAACCTAAACCAATGTCTTAAAACATTCCCAAAACATTCAAACATAACAAAGGCTCTGCAAAAAAACATGTAATGCAATCAATAAATAATAGAACTGTTAACAACTAGTTTCTTTGTATGCAGTAATATGACCTTGCTTACCCCAACAACATCTAAGATACGTGTCCCATTTATGGACTCTCTGCAGAGTTTCAAATAATTTAAACCTGTTTCTGACATTCTGTCAACTGTATTTGGCATGTAACAAGACCTTCCACTGGACTTTTGTTGTTTTTGTTTTGCTTTGTTTTACATTTTAGGATGAGTGTTAAATCTTTTTTTAAATTAAATTATCCAACGTATAGTACATCATCAGTTTTTGATATAATGTTCAACGATTCATTAGTTGCGTATAACACCCAGTGCTCATCACATCACGTGCCCTCCTTAATGCCCATCACCCAGTTACCCCATCCCCCCACCCACCTCCCTTTCTGCAACCCTCAGTTTATTTCCCTGGAGTCAAGAGTCTCATATGGTTTCTCCCTCTCTGATTTCTTCCCATTCAGTTTTCCCTCCCTTCCCCTATTGTCCTCTGCACTATTCCTTATGTTGTTGTTGTTGTTTTAAAAATATAAATATTAAAATTTGGGACATAAATATAAACATACACTAGCCCCCAAAAAGGGTTATAAGATATATATACTCTCTAAAAGACTGGATATTAAAAGCCAAGAAAGGTGTTCCTACAGGATGTTATTAACCAATGAGATATTCTGCAAAATGTGCCTGTACTTACAAAGAAAAGGACCTTTTAGATTATGCTGTCGAGGGAAAGACCTTTTGATATATCAAAAAGAAGACAAGAAGGGAGAGTTGCGTGAGACTGGGAGACATGGGACATTGATTTTTTTACTATCACAATGTTCCTAAAAAAGTGGTCTGGAAAAGTAAAATCCATTATTTGATCCAAAACAGTTAGGCCGATAGTTTCATATTCTTTGTTTCTACACCAGTGGTGCTTTTTCCATCGTCACCCATCCACAATTTATTTGCAAATCCCAAATCCAAAAAGTTCCAAAAATCCATCTGGCAGAAAAACTTAACCAACTTGGTATACATAGCTATCATATATTTCATTGCAAAAATATTAATGTTTGATTACAAGGTGCAGCACCAGACTCTACTGGGATGTTTTATAAGATATAGTAGATGTACAGTGTCTTATTTGCTTACTGATATATAATTTATATACAATAAAATTCACCCTTTTTAGATGTATGATTCTGTAAATTCTGACAAACTTATACAGCTGTGTGGCCACTACCTCAAGATACAGAACATTTCCATCACCCAAAAAGTTTCCTCATGCCCCTCTATAATCAATCCCCTATCCAACCCCATTTCATGGCAACCACTGATCTGATTTCTGTCCCTATAGTTTTACTTTTTTTTAGAATGTCATATAAATGGAATCACAGAATATGTCAACTTTTGAATATGGATTCTTTTACTTAGTATAAATGCTTATTCATGTCATTGGACATACCAATATTTGTTCCTTTTGATTGTTAAGTAGTATTGCATTATATGAATGCACCTGAATTTGCTTACCCATTCACTAGCTGAACAACAGGGGTTGTTTCTAGCTTTTGGTGATTATGAATAAAGTTACTATAAAAATTCAGATTTTGCAAGGACAAATGTCTTCATTTCCATGGGCAAATTCCTTGGAGTGGGGGTGCTGAGTTTATAGTAAGTGTATGTTTCAACTTTATAAGAAACTGCCAATTATGGCTTTCTAAAAACTTGAAAAATTGTTAATTCTGGAGTATGGATGTATCACCTATCAAAAGGAGTAAGAACAAAACAGAAAAAGTTAACTAATGAGAAATAAGACAGTACTGCCCCAACCTCACGAGAAATCCCAACCCCTCCTCTTGTAGGGGAAATTCACCTAAACTGAACCAATTTACACACCTTTTAGTTCTTTGCTTCTCACTTGGGCTTTTGTATATTTTTAAACAGGGAAAATACACAAATTTGATCTCTTCATTCAAGAAAGTGCTTGGTATGTAGTACCTGCAATCCCAGAGCTATGAGGATATAACAAAGCATATTTTGATTTATAGGAACCATGCTGTTATCTGCGAAAAGAAAATTACTTTCCTGCAGTCCTTACTCTTATCAGGATGCTTGGCCCCTCAATGCATCAGCCTACTGAGGGCCCAGAGTTTTGTGAGACACCTACTTGGGGACTGTCCAACCTCTGCTTCTTACAACAAGTATAAGAAACTAAAAAAAACAAAGGCTAATATAGAAGTACAAGTGACTACCTTTTGAATGATATAAGAACTGTCTTGTCTTCACTGTAATTATTGTATATGATTGCATTTATATTCCTAGTGTAATGTATTTTGTCCTTGGTTTACAAAGTCTCTAAAAGGTGTAGTAACCTTGTTTACAATATGGGGTCTTCTCATAAAGCACCAATTGAGATTTACTTCTTCAACTACAAATTCTTAACTTACTCTTTTTCTTGTATTTTCCCAAAAGTATCACTAAGTCTCTTATTCAAGGTTAGAGTTAATTAACTTTAGTGAAGTCTGATTAATGGTATTATCCTAGGAATAATCTTTCTCATTCAAACTCTTGTTCTTTTTTCAAAAACTGCCTTTCACTTATTAGTTCTCCTTTGAATAACATCCTTTATTCATTTAACAAATATGTATTTGATATCTACAATATGCCGATCATAATACAGCCACTACGACTGTATTGTCAACTGAATCTTGAATGAGTAGGAAAGAAAGTGATAAATTTAAAGCCAGCACACCAGGAATGGCACCAAACCCACAGAATATCGCATTCATTTAGCAGGCAGCAGCACAAAACTGTTCTTGATGGAAGTGTATCACCCATGGGAACATTATCTGTCAGGTGTGTTGAGCACCACTCATAGGAGATAACAGAGCTAAGCACTATGGTTTTAAAGCTTTCAGATATTTACCAGTGTGACTGAGAGATAGAGATACTGTGTGCGTCTAGGTATGTCTGTGTAAACAGAAGACTCAGATCAGGGTAATGATAGTTCCTAACCATTTTTTGGATCGTGGACCATCTTAAGGAGCTAAAGAAAGCAGCTTTAGACCCCCTCTCTAGGGAGAAAATACCTTGCACATTTGAACATAAACTCAAATATTTGTTCTAGAGTTTTTACAGGCTTCTTGGATTCATAAAGTTACCGAACCTTTGGTTTGTGTTCATTGATTCCAAATAATAACTGACAAAGGCTTGGCGAGATAAACGGTTTGATATCCTTATTTTACACGTGATTCCTTTAAGACCCCCAATTTTAAAAAACTATGTAGTGACAAAACTAGGACTGTAATCTCTGCCCTTTGATGGTATTTTTAACTGGAATGAGATGGAGTGATTTCATGAAGTCAAGTCACATACAAGCTTGGCCATACATTTCTTGGCAGGATTTTAACATGTGGAAATGGACTGGAGGTTCGATAATTATCTACATGAGCAAAGGAGTTCAGAAAATACAAGGTGTATTTGGGGAAAAGTGACCAATGTCAAATATGTTGTGAAGGAATGGAGGACACTGAATAATATTTCAAAAGAATAAATTTGATCTATTTTTTGAAGGATCTGGAAACGTTATATTGCAGAATCGAACACTATTTTGTAAGGCACAGGAAGAGGGAGTTATTCTTTTCCTTTTTTGAGCATGAGAGTAAGCTAATCAAAGCTGAACTTAACCTGGTAACTCAATGAATTAAGACCTGGAGACACTGGGGATTAGTTACAAGGCTACCAAGGGAGGATGGTGGGAGGAAAAAGAACATAAATGGTGGCAGTAGGAATGGAAAGAACATCAAGGAGAGAGAAGGCACTGAGTGGATCACAATGAAGCAGAGCTTATAATTTGATGTGTTAGCTTTATTGTGTGACTATGAATATCATGTTACATAGCTATAAATAGTAAAATTTAAAATATTTATATCTTGATCTTAGATTAATACTTTGTCCAATAATCTTGCTGAACATAACCACAGAAGCACTTTGTTGTTTTGGTTTGTACTTAATGAGTATATTACTATAGGTTCAGACTTCATATACTGAGAAATGCTTATTAAGTTAGAATAACCTATTTAAATAATATAGCTAGTTTATTTAATTATTAATTTAGTTGTTAAAATTGAACAGCCTTTCATTCTTGTACAGCCCATTTCAAGACAGACATTGAGGGTTCCCAGTTCAGCTGGGAAGCATTTCAGACATATTAAAGAGAATGTTCTCCAAGAGAAGTAGTTTTGAAAAATATTGTATCTAAAAGACCATAAAGAGAGCTACTGAGATATAACGCCTGGAAAATCAGTTTGTCCTTTTCCTGAGCATAGTATTAGCTTCAAAAAAAAATCTAATATAGATTAGAATATTCACTTAATTAATTTACTTAACCATTTTATTATAAAAATACAATGGGCTACTGTACTACTCTGATTACTTCTGGTTTCAACTAACCTCTCGTATTTTTATCTACTTTCCTTATTTTGTTCAGTTGAGAAGGAGATATAGGAGAATATTTATTACTTCAGAAAAATACGGAAAAAAGACTTTAAAGTTGAGGAAATGAAGAGGACATACCTGCATTTTTGGGAAAAATTATTTTGTAATATTTTGCTTTCAGAAATTGTTTCAAGTCTGTCTAAATATGCCAGTAAAACATTTTTACTTGAAGTAGCAAAAAGGAGAAATAGGAGATATTCAATTTCAGATAATCATAAAATTATCTTATTGGGATACATTCTCCTACATAGAGTTGACATACGACGACATGTCAACTGTACATTTCATTTTCTTTTTTTTTTTTTTTAAAGATTTTATTTATTTATTTGACAGAGAGAGAAACAGCGAGAGAGGGAACACAAGCAGGGGGAGTGGGAGAGGGAGAAGCAGGCTTCCCGTGGAGCAGGGAGCCTGATGCGGGGCTTGATCCCAGGACTCCGGGATCATGACCTGAGCCGAAGGCAGACGCTTAACATCTGAGTCACCCAGGCGCCCCATACATTTCATTTTCTTATCTGAAATATACTAAACCCCATCTCTTAGTTTTATCAGTTTTATCGTCTAGTACCTTATTTTAAGTACCTAGCAAGACAGGGCAGCAACATTTCTATCAGAAGCATGTCTAAGACAATCTTACATTAGTAACAATGAAATTTAAGCAATATTCTTTGTCTTTTGTATGTGCTGATATAAATGTCTGCCTAGTTATTATTTCTTAGAGGGCAGAAATTAGATTTATATAATTTTCAATGCTTGATATCTTTTTGGAACATAATTATTCAGAGGTCCCTTGTTCCTCTTATTTTTTAGAAAGCTGCTTAGATTAACCTGTGATACAAATCACTTCAGGCATACAACACTGCCATGAAGTTCAGACGCTGATGGTAACATTAGTTTGTTTTTCCAAGGTTAAGTTTTAGTTTTGCATTATCAATAACTTTATCATAGAATTTGCCGGTAAGAAATGCTCATCACCATTTCTAAACATAGATGACCAAAGACAAAGATTGCAGGTACTACATACAAAAATTACTTGAATGATGAGATCAAATCTACATACTGGTTCAAAAAAATTCTTTTGAAATAATGATTTTAATATAAATACAATACTTCACATTAAATATTAAACACTTCAAGAAACAAAATGTTTTTGAATATTTTGGTATTTCCACTCTTTGGTGGGCTTATTTTCCTCCCGTGAATTTGTCAACTACTCTCATATAAAAAAAATTGTCACTTAGCCTTATTATAAAGCTGCTACCATAAAAATTAACTCTCTTGGAACACTCAAAGACTAAATCACTCCAGATAGCCAAGTTTTCAACGTAACTGCTAATTTAGCAGTTTAATTCCTCTGCTCTTGATGGAATTTCTTTATGAAATATATTACACACTTGTATGCATTCAAAAATGGGTTATTCCAAACATAATTTAACCTTTCTTGAAAATCAGGGCCAATTATTATGAACCTCAGCCAGATTGTGCAACAATACAGCAGTGCTCTCTAGGCCTACTGAGATGTGCAGGGATAGTTCTATCCATCCAAAATGGTTCCAGGATGCTATGCATTTTATTATTTATAATGTGTAATTTATTTTTCTCTTTTTCTTCATGTTAATGAATCTCCTTAGCATGTCTAAAAAATGCCATCTAGTATAAATATAATTCAAGGCACATATGTAATTTAAAATTTTCTAGTAGCCATGTTAAAAAAAAGTGAGAAGACACTAATTTTAATAATACATTTATTTCACCCAATATATCTAAAATATTACCATTTTACCATGTGGCACGAGGCCCATTTCATGTGTTCAACAGCTACCTGTGGCCAGTAGCTACTGTTTTAGACAGTCAACATCTAAAACTATATTGGGCTGTAAGATTACAAAACTCACTAAACACTGTCACTAATGTAGGAGCAAATTCTGAGGTAAGAACAGTTCTCCTAGGTGTAAGGAACTTCTGATTCAGAGTATGACTTCTGGACATTTATTTGGCAGCGGTGGAGTGATGGGTAGGAGAGGAAGAAAGGGCAGGGGAGGTAGAAGAAGGAAGAAGTAGGAGAGAAGAAAGGACAGTAGTAAAAGTAGAGGGAGGGATGAAGTTAGGAAGGGCAAAGAAACCAAGAATAAAGTTTCTGAGATAGACTCTGAGAAGGCTAGAAACTCAGAAGTGAGTAAAACATACAAAGTACTGAACACTGATGACCAGATAATGCAGAAATGAGGCTTCTCTTAGTAGGTACATAGGGCCTTTATAGATACATGCAACAGTGAAGAGAATTCACAGGAGTTAAGGACTGAAGAATCCTTGCCACATGCTAGAGTATCCAGAGAAAGAGACCAGTGATGGCTAATGATGACCCATAAGAGGCAGCACCAGCTTTTTACAAGGCTACCTCACTCAAATGCATACGCCGAGGAGTGACTGATATGCTCAGATAATGTGTCCAACACACCACTAACCACTCTTACTGAATCTTATAGAGATTAAAAACCTTACCAAAAGAAATATAGACCATCCCTAGTGACACTCAACTCCTGGGCAAGGAACCAATGAACTTGATAAATTCATCATTTCTTCTTGAAACTTAAAAGGAGCTTTGAAAAAAAAAAGGCTATCCAGATAACATGAAAGAACAAAATCTGGTCTTGAGAAGCCTGAGCTTAGCATACAAAACGATGGCAACTGGTGGTGAGCACTACCAGAAGAACATGAATAATAAGGGTAAAGACAATGTCCTGCTATTAGAACAAAAAAAAAAAAAGAAAAGAACGAAAGTTAACTGTTCACATATACAAGTCAAGAAATACTTAAAAACTGACTCAACACTAACCCAGAGTAAACTACTCTGAAGCTGGTTTGACACAGGAAACTCAATGAATCAATGTGACATTTACAAAAAAGCAAATGGAAACTTATGTTGTATCAGCAGAATAAAAAAGGTGGGAGTGGGTGCAATTTAGCCTCCAGTATAAAAACTGAGATGGGAGAGGTAGTGGTTATAGTTACAGCAAGTGTCCTCTATTCGTGTCTATTTCAGAGGAGCTCTTAAAAAGAAAAATGCATAGCCATATATAATGTAGTTCCAAAAAGAAGTTACTGCATTTGGCTTAATAAATGGGAGAGATATTTCTAACCGTTTAAGTTATTCAACAATGGACTAATGGTGTTAGAGAGCTCACAGGGATAGAGGATAGCAATGTCACATGGCCATATAGTACCGAATCCTGATGGAGTAACGGAATAGAGTAGCTGAGCTCTAAATCTAAGGTCCCTTCCAGATCCGTGACTATATATATGCATGACATCTATGTTACAGTCGTGTATTTGTTAATTATAATAAATTTAGACTTAAATTTATACATGCATGCATTCTTCAGTCTGCTCTTCATTAGATCCAGCCACTAGTCTCTAAGTTCAATTATATATATATAATTATAGATCTTAGTATCTGACAGGCACTTCCCTTGAATGAACTCATTTGATTTTCAAATAATGTTTTGGTTCTATTATTACTTCCATTTTACATGTGAGGAAACTGAGAAGTAGAAGGTCACATAGCTAACTGTATTAGTTTCCCTTTGTTGTTGTGACAAACTACTAGAAACTTAATGTTTTAAAACATGAATTTATTCTCTTACAATTCTGGAGGTCAGAAGTTTGAAACGGATAAGCAGGGCTGCATTCCTTCTGGAAGCTCTAAGAGAGAATCCACTTCCTTGCTGTTTCTAGCTTCTGAAGTGTGTGCACATGCCTCGGCTTGTGGCCCTGCATCTCGACAGCCCCCATTTCCATGTCACATCTCTTTCTCTGACTGGCCTTCTTTCCTTTCTACAGAGAGCCTTGTGATTGTTGGACCTCCCCCAGATAAGTTAAAACAATCTCCCCATGTGAAGACCCTTAACTTAATCACATCTGCAAAGTCCTTTTTACCCCAAAGAGTAACACTGACAGGTTCTGGGTAAGAGCATGTGGACATCTCTGGGAGGCCATTATTGTGCCTACTACAACTAGTATAGAGCAGACGGAGGATTTTTAACCACGATGAATGCCGCTTCTCAAATTCTGCTCCTCTGTAAATGGAAAGCACTATACTTTCTAAGGTATTCCCTACAAGTTGCTAAGAATAAAATATTTTTTTTCAATAAGGCTTCAATTTAACACCTAGAGTTAAAGACTATAAACCAAGAAATAAAATTCTACCTGGCATGACCTTCTTTTGGAGAATTAGCTGTTTAAAAAATATATATGCTGGGAGCGCCTGGGTGGCTCAGCTGGTTAAGCGTCTGCCTGCGGCTCAGGTCATGATCCTAGGGTCCTGGGATCGAGCCCCGCATCGGGCTCCCTGCTCAGCGAGGATCCTGCTTCTCCTTCTCCCTCTGCCTCTCCCCCCTGCTTGTGCTCTCTCTCTCTCTCTCTCTCTGTCTCTCTCTCCCTGTCAAATAAATAAAAAAAATCTAAAAAAAAAAAAAAAAAAAAAAATATATATATATATATATATATATATATATGCTGAATATCTAAAAACAATAGCTACTCTACTCTTTGGTTAAGTTTGCAATGATATATAAAACAATCTTCAGCAATAAAAACGTTTGTATATTTTGAAAGAAAGACTCTGGTGAAATTCTGAGGAACTGCATTCCCACCTCCTCTCAACTACAAAAGAATTAACATTTTATTTTTCTTGTAAAGGCACGTATTTTACAAAAGGAATACTCACCCCATCTTTATTTATTAGTACTAGGTTAGGAATAAACTAGAGAAAAACATAAATCCAAACAGAAAAGCACAACAGACATGTTATTTTTGTCTGCCCAAATGCCTGTTACATCTTTCTTCGATAAGTGCCTTCTCCCCTATTGTGGGGCATTTCCCTCCTTTATATGATGTGTGACTGCAGTGGAGTTCCCAATCGCAGAGCTCTGCTTCACACGAGCCCATCACCATATTCCAGCCACAGACCAGTGACTGATCCGGGTACAAATATTTGACAAAAGCAGCTCAGAGTTCTTCCTTGGGACAGTTCACTATACAACTGGGAAAAAGCCCTCTTTTTACATTAGAAAAATAATAAAAGCTATAGAGTTGTGGCCCCAGAGCTGCCAATGGCCATGGTCCTTAACACATGAAGAGTCTAGGAAAACAACAACAACAATAAAGCAAAACACAGAGAGGCAATGGAGACAGAGAGGGAGGGGACAAAAACAACAGAAAAGGGGAAGAGAAAGAACAGGAGTGAGGGGAAGGAAGCAGAGAAGGGGGCAGAAGGAGGTAGGTGGGTTAGAGAAACAGTGACAGTCAGATACATGATGTAGTTTGAGTCCCTGGATCCAGCCAGCAGTCCCTGATGTCAAATGTATCTTTGCCTTTATGTAGTTAATGCCCTTAAACAACAAACTGTCAGTTAAATAATTGTAATTTGATTCATGAGTGTTTACAATTGTGCTTTGTTCTCTTCCCTTTAACTTCCTCCCACTTCACTTTTAAAAGCAACAGGCAAATTCAAACCAATCTTCAGCAGCTGAAGTCTCCAACCTACTTTTTAAAAATATGGCTTTAGATTCCAAATAATTTAACACTGCTATGATTTAATTCAAGTTTATTTCCTTAATATTGTTTTTAAAATGATGTTTACATTTATTTTTATGTAATTCACAAGGCCCTTTAAAACGTACGTTATATAAGTAACTCAGAAATAATTTTCTAGAAAAGGATATATATATATATATATATCCTTATAAAATATAAAAGGATATATGTAATTTTTTTTCTTCACTGACTCAAAAACAAAGTCTTTCTGGCAAAAACATTTCATTCGTATTGGGATTTTTTTTATAGTAATCTTTGATATTAGATAAGATGGGTTAATAATGAGTCTCTTCCAGAGCTACACATGCTTATTGAGGACAAAAAATAAAAGGAGAAGCTAAAAAGCTCTAATTGGAGACAGGATGGTGTGTTACCGCTGTCTCTAATCTTTGTTCTTCCTCTAACTTCATGACTGTCCTCATAAAGAAGGGGGTGGGACGTGCAACTTGTTCATGGAGAGGCGTGGCCTGGGCCTGGCGTGGGAAGCGCCAGTAACTCACAACAAAAAGCATCACCTTCTGTGCCACAGCTTTTGAATGAATCCTACATCTGCTACTATCTCACCAAGTGAGTTTGACCAAATCATTTAAACTTCCTCTGGATGTCATGTTTCTCATCGTAAAACGAGAAAGATAATGCTTATCTTACGGGCTGCTCTGAGGGTCAGGGTAACATACACAAATATCCAACAATGCTTGACTCACAGTAAACCTCCAACACAAGATGATGATGATGATGATGATGATGATGGTGATGATGACGATGATGATGATGCTTTTCAAAATTTTAAAGCATTTGATTTACTAAGAATTGTTTATTATCTCCGCCTAGAAATCACCAGGGAGGTAGGACCTCTTTTTCATTAACATCAGTGAAAGAATTTTGATTAACTAACATTTAAGGACTCTGAGGAAACAGGTTTCTCCACACCCGACTAACTTTCTCTATAATAAAATGGCTTTTACATAATGAAAAGAGGGGGAGGCATTTTGTCTTACTGCCCTAAAAATTCTACTGGGTCCCTAGAAAGTTATAATCACACTATGAGAAAAAAAGCTATAGAAACTGATGTACTATATAAATAAAATAGTGGAAAAACAAGCACAGTGCTTTAAATAATTCCCAAGAAAAAGTGAAAGCTATTCAGGAGAAGATAATTAGAAAAAACCATGCAAATGAACTCTCCCTTTTCCTCGCACCAAAAGAGATAGAACCTTATTGAGACTGACGGAACCTCACAAGGAGTAAATCTCTATTTCCTCATTAGAGAGACAACGTCATTCCAAAAGAAAGTGTATTTCCTGGTAATACATTCCTATCCTACAGACACTTGATATTTCTTAAATCCTAGTTGGTGACTTACTGATTTCAAGTATACCCCATGTTTCAATAATGTTAAGTCATAATGAAAAATATGAATTCGTTACTCTATTTCATACGTGTTTGGTTATTTTGTTCATTTTTAACTTTAGATTTACTTTAAATTACATATAATGAGTTCATGAAATGTATATTGATTTTGGCATATTTTTATCTGTCTACCACAGAAATGTACCAATCCTGCAATGCAGCAATCCTTATGAAACTTGGCTGAAGATTAATATGCACTTATATAAGTAGTCAGTATTTTAAAGCATGAGTTTTGAGATAAATTAAAAATAAAAGTAATCTAGGATTAGTACTATGGTAAATATTGAGGAAGTACAAGTCAGCCCTGCTGATAAAGACTGTTTCCAATAGGACATGGACAAGGCCACATAAAACACTGTTTCCCTACAAGGCCAGGCCACAGTTTTAGAAGCGTCTGATAATCCTTTCTTCTGAGTTACTATGCTTTCTTACCAATGACATCACTAGCCTGGCTTCAGGATCAGTTCTGCTAGTCACTGATTACTCATGCCTGTGTGTGTGTGTGTGTGTGTGTGTGCGCGCGCGTGAGTGTGCACGCGCACGCACATGCGTGCAGGTGTATATATCTTCAGTACATCAGCTCAGAGTAAACACTAAATAAAGCACAGAAATCTGTGACTGGCAGATTGGAGATATCTATTTCCTTTTCCTTTCTTCTTGATTCTTTATTAGTAGGTATTAATTAATATCTTAGGAAATTTTAAAAGCACATTTGGAACTCATGTTAAATAAGTTACTACCTATTACTATCTTCAGGAAAAGGTTCCAAGGTTATACAAGTTCTAACTTGAAAAAACAACTAGCAAACCAGGGCGCACACACTGGCCGGCATACTTTTACCCTCATTCTAGACCTTAATTTCCTGTGTTCACGTTTTGCATAATGAGTCTAATCACTTGATGCCTCCTGATGGATACAGAAGAAAGTGCTATCTATTTGGCAGAATAAGACTGTTGTTGCTAAGAACAAGGTAGGAAAGGGCTGTATTTCTTTCCTTTTGCTCAGTTTGTTTATTGCATTTGTTTCATGCCAAGCTTTTAGATGACCCAGAAGTAACTGGAGAGTGAAACTGACATTTGGTTTTAGTCTACGCCGTATTTTTTTTTTTGACACTGTTGAGCAAAAGTCCGGAAAAACAAAATATTCTAAATGGAAAAATACACAAAAATGCTAGACAGAAAGTACTAGGCCTCAAAAATGGAGAACAACCTGGGTATAAAAAATGCTGAGTTCTTGGCTTTAAGAATTTCTATGGAGAATCAATGGTTCCCTTCTTCTGTGCACCTTAAAATTTTCTATATTGTATGAAAAATCATTTGTGGGTCTGTGTTCTTTGCCTATTCTTACATCCCCAAGAACATTCAGTGTGGGGGTTGAACTCACACCCCTGAGATGGAGACCTGAGCTGAAATCAAGAGTCGGCTGCTTAACCGACTGAGCCACCCAGGCGCCCCCACTAAAGGGGGGGGGGGTTAAATAGTACCATCCTAATGGGTGTGAAATGGTACACCCGGATTTCTTTTATATTACTTTTCAAGACTATGTCTAATGCATACATTTTTAAAAAGATTTTATTTATTTATTTGACAGAGAGAGAGCGCACAAGCAGGGGGAGTGGCAGGCAGAGGGAGAAGCAGACTCCCCGCTGAGCAAGGAGCCTGATGCAGGACTCAATCCTAGGACCCTGGGATCAGGACCTGAGCCGAAGGCAGACGCTTAACCAACTGAGCCACCCAGGCTCCCCTAATGAATAGATTTTCAATAAAAACCCACTGCCCAGGATATATATAAATGACTCCAAAATATGAGTAAAAAGCAAACCTCTCTGGATAATTTCTCATATTAGATGACATTTAATAAAGCAAATTTGGTTTTTACTTGATCTGTCTTTTCCTTTCACAGACTTAAAATTTATATAAAAATAAATTAGATAAAATATTCATCTTTTCATACCATTATGGGAGTACAGCATAATCAGCTGCTTTATGACAAGAGGGTATAAAGAAGTGTAGTATTTATATACTTGTAGTCAGGCAGTTACTATGATAGTCTTCCAAAAGAGGTAAAATAATGAATTTTCTATGTTTTGGTTTAAATTTACATGAATTTTTATGAGATACTAAAGTATGTGCATTTATTTAGTAGTATTTTCTTTGCAGGTATAAACCAAGGAAAGAATGAACACATTTCTACTAAAAGTACTATTACTCATTTTAAATAGAGAATTAAAGTATCTCCACAAAAGACTTTTTGAGAAATTAGGCCTAAAAAAAAAAAAAGGAAAAGGAAAAAAAAAATGGTGTTCACTATTCTAAACTAAATGGAATTGAGTCTTATTTCAAGGACAACATTAAAGGATTTATTTTATACATAAAAAGAACAATCTGACAAATTATAGCGAGATAGTTCATGGCTGATCATGCTTATGAAAGATGACATTATTCTGGCCCATTTGCCACATCTCAAATTATTTGTCCCCAGCCCAAAGAGAATATAGACACAAACAAAATTTAAATTATGTTTGTGGAAATCTTGGTGTGACAAAAGTGGGTAATTGTTTCAAATAAATTCACATTTCTAAGTTGTGATTAGGTAATAATAGTCACACATTTTAGAGAAAGCTATAATTAACAGCAACTAGAACCATGCAAATGCTGAAAATGATTCTTCTTTTACATAATCTCTCATTCTGCGCTCACAAAAAATACTATGCATTCATTTTGAGTAAATGTGGTTTAATTGATAGAGCCAGCCATTTCTATAATGGCTTCTGCAAATAAGTACCCAAGAGTGGTGGCAAGGACTACCTAAGAATGAGTTAGTACAAAATTTCAGCAAGTTATTTTCCGATTCTTGACAGCCTAATGTTTTCTCATCTTGATAACCTTAAAAGATTTAAGGCAAACACATCTACAACAAGTGTATAAAGAATTATCTGTAGCTGCTTGGAGGTGTAAAAATTTTAAGTCCCAGGGGTTCACTGATTCGCCTTGAAATATAAGAAGACTTGCTGAGGTTATCTGCCAAAGAGCGAAACTAAGAAATGAATCATTCTCTGCTTTGTGTGAAATGAAGATCTATAGTTTTCATGGCAGAGACTGAACTGAGAATCTTTCATATTTTACAGAAAACAACTTGTGGAGATAGATCTCCTGGGGCAGATGTTGGAACTAACAGTAATTCCAGAAGTTCTTTTAGGAAGGCACATAACTTATCATCATAACTGGCCATCAGGTGGCTTTGTGTAAATTACTGTGACTGAGTTACAAAGTAAATGTCTCTCTCTCTCACACACACTACATTCTCAGAGAGATTATTTTATAATGTTAAAATACTCCATGGCACTAGAGTTTTTGTGAATAAGTTCCAAAAAGTGAGCCCTTGTCAAGGTATTAGGCAAAGGTAACCAGAATTCCATACCCTATAAAAAAGTAACAACTTTTAAAGCATTTTTCTTTGCCTTAAGTTGAATATGGTAAAAATGAGTACAATCTATAAAGAGGTTTACAAATAGATCAGATTCCTTTTTTGCTACATGAAAATATATCAATTCTCAGTTTGAAATTTCCTAGAAGGCAGAGAGAGTATCCTTATATACTTAACAAATACCAAAATGACTGATATGTAAGTGCTAAGAAACATGTGAATTGAAAATATACATACAAAAAGTTAACAAAGCATTCACCTCCTAAATGTTGGGAGAATAACTTGCATCTTATGAAATATGTTTTAGTGTCAATGTGTTTCAACCAAAGATGACCAGGAACACATCTACAGTTGAACAAGCTGGTTCTGTTATTTGTTAAACTGAGGGGGAACACAAGCAATGGGAAACAGTGGGCATTTCAGTAAGAGAGCGTTAGAAAGGATCTATTACAGCATTTGAGCTTTGTTGGGAGACTTGTGAGGAGGGTCTAAGGAAGCAGAGGTTTGTCTTGCTAGAAAATGGGGGCAATTGTATGGCTAGCCAAAAAGGCAGCTCTCACTCCTATCAGCTATGTGAGGAGGATGTTTGGTAAGTTGTGGGTTCTCAATGACCGTGCTTTTGTCTGTGCATCACAACAGTTCATGAGTATGAGGTGCTATTTTCTTTCTCAAAAGGAGCATTTAATTGATAATGAAAACATTACTTCTATTGATTAGCTGAACACAAATTTACAAATTAAAGAAAATGAATCTATTTTTGGAGGACTCTTACTATGCCAAATTTAATTCTCAGTCATTGCCATCCATATAACCTAAGACAGATTCTTGAATATAATGGATCTAGTCAGATAATGACGGATTTATTTTCCAATATTATAGTCTAACTAAAAGTGGACAAGAGTGAACAATTCTCCAGTAAGTAACTCAAATAGTATATAGCCTTGTATTGAAGGATAAACCTAACATTGACATGATCAAGATGTAAGAATATCAAAATTACCACTGAGGCCTTTTGATATATTCCCTGTATAAGTATTTTTCAGCTCAAGAGTTCAGATATAGGATCCATGATACTCTTCTGCAACTATTCTTTGTTGAGTAAATAAAAGCACATCTCCCATTGCTCCTGAACTTTCCTGATTGTGTTGGAACACTAAGCTTTACACAATTTACGAGAAGATATATGTAGAAATGAGTGTCTTAAGGGAAAATGAATAAAAGATTCGAAGTATTCAAAAGTACTCAAAGAAGTCCTTTTGCTTCTGAACACTCTTCAATTCACCTCCTCACTGCAACAAACTCACAACACAAACCAAAATTGACAGTGACACTAAGAACTCACCATTATTTTTGAGGAACAGCTTCAGTAGTTAATTAAGCCCGTTTAATTAAATCAGAGATAAATACAAAAGTTATTGAACTACATTAAGCACAGAAAACATAATAAATATATGTAGTATTATCCTACAAGATGAAAAGAGATAAGGTCTTTCATTGAATACTTAGGGAAATAAGGGCTTAATTACATGTACAAGATTATACAGTAGATATGAAAAATAAAGATTATGCAATATATCTTAAGGCAATCCTATGTAATTTATCATTTCAATTAACAAATAAAATTCACTTGTTTTATCCCACAGAGAAAGGTTTGGTCAAAATCACAAGAAAGCCACTCTCACATCCTACCGATAAAAACTTTTCCTAAGCTGTTCTCCTTATGTTGAAACAACTTAGAGTTTGTAAATGTGGGTAACTTGAAAGCTTAATTGGTTTTCATACCAATTAAAGATAGATCTATTAAAAAATAACTAGTTTTGCTGAATTTTAACCTTAACCTATAAGGTAGCATCTCCTTTGTTTTATTTATTTATTTATTTTAAAGATTTTATTTATTTATTTGAGAGACAGAGATAGCGAGAAGAGAGCATGAGTGGGGAGGAGAGGGAGAAGCAGGCTCCTGCTCAGCAGGGAGCCCGACGTGGGGCTCGATCCCAGGACCCTGGGATCATGACCTGAGCCGAAGGCAGACGCCCAACCGACTTAGTCACCCAGGCAGAATCTCATTTGTTCTAAATAACACTGAGAACATCCAGATTTATTACATCACACTACTGGACAATGGCAAACCTATTGGCAAAATGTGATGATAACAGAAGCAATATTTTTCAATTCAGGTTCATAAGAAGAAAGTTAACTTAATAATACAAGTGGGTAAGACAACCGTTTATTTTGAGGGAAAACTGTTAGAAGTCAGGCATTTTATAAATTTAAATCTTTTTGCAATCTATGTAGCTTCCTAAGGACTTCACTCATTCTGTCCTCTATGAGTAAAATTTTCAGGACATCTTCACGCCATTTCCCTTTCTCTTTCAGTCTGTAGAAAGCTTTCCAGTCATTCATTCCTCTGAGTGTTCTTTAGCTCTGTGATCCAGGCACCAGCTATGCCATGTATGTACATGCATTTCTCTCGCAGGCCTTTATGTACATCATCTTCCTATTTTTTTTCTATTCCAAAAAAATGTGCCATTCTCCTTTCTATAAGAACAGACTCTTATGTTTTTTAATACATTTAAAAATTTTTTTCTACTTCATATTTTTAAATATTTCTATCTTTACCTTCTTTGGTCAAATCATGCTCAAAAATATATCAACTTTTGTCTAACCATTTTTCTCTGAAAAGTATCACATAAGGACTTAAAGTAAAAAATATTTGGAATAATATTTTCCATTCTCTTTTCAAGAAACAAAATATACAAACTATCATTCAATAACATTTATCTCTTTGTTCTGAAAGAAGAAAAGAGTAATCACGTAAAATGAATACACACACACACACACACACACACACAGATGTGGCTGTACGATCATGGCTATTTTCTTCTCCAAGAAATTAGATGTTTAGGTTCAAACCCTGCCATAATTCAAAGTATCACCCACAACATTTATACATGACATTTGGCCCAAAATGTACTTTAAATAATGAACAGAGTAATACTGACATGAAAGCCAGGATTAAGGTAAATATAGAGAAAAATAAAAGGATCCAAGAACTTTCTATGAAATCCTAGTCCTCTGAGTTGTCAATTGTCCCCTAATTAAGAATTAATATATCAAGAAAGGTATGTATAAAAATACGTCCTTAAGAAAAAGGAATGAACAAAATCACAAACTTTTGGTATGATGATACTAAGCGTAAAGCATTTAAATATTGCTTCCATTCTTAATTGAGTTTCTTTCCCTTCTGTATTCTTGGCTACCCTTCTCTTCTATAAATAATCATTAATATTTCTATTTGGCATGTTTTTCTTTTTGCTGTATAAAGAGTACAGACAATCAGTTATTTTATACTCCCTTATTAGGTTTTTAAAAATGAAAGAAGACTTATTTTTCAAACAAGTCCACAAAATTTGTCACTCTTCTGGAGAAAAAAATACCTCTCTCATGTCTGTCTGTTATTGCCACCGGCATTCTAATGACTTCTTAAAAATAAGAGTCATTTTTATGTCCTGTCATAAGCAATGTATCATTCACTTTCAGTGCAATGGAGGGTAATAGAATAATAGAAAAACAACATAGAAAGATTAGGACATCAATGGAGAAAAGATTCTTTTTCACTCACCTGGGGCCTATTCGAAACACTGATGCCAAATACATATAACTAAAATTAAGAGCAGTGAATTTCTCCCCACAAAGAAAAAACCAGAGGGAAAGAACATAAATAAAAACCGATACACAGAGTGTTATTCTTGTTCAGAAAGAAAAGAATTATAACCTAACCTGGAGATGACGAAGTTCTGATAATCCACAAATCAATGGACGGTCTATTTGCAAAGCCCTGATTTCCTGTCTAATTAATCTCCTAAAAACTACTTATTTTAAAAGAAATACCCACATATAAAACAATACTCATAGTCATTTCAGATAATTATACATTTTCCTCTTTCATTCAAAAAGACCTGAGCATATGATTCACTGTATTCCTCTTCGTGCCCAGTCAAGCTGTCAGTTCAGATGACTTTTCAATGCTCACATCAAAAAAAAAAAAGAAAGTCAAGCATTTTAAACTGTCAGAGGCTGATAATCAAATGCACAATTTTAAGACACTCTAAATTATTCACACTGTAAGTAAGCCCAATCTTTCCCTGAGAAGAGAAAATCCTACTCACCTACCTAAAATAGATACACAAAACTAAGAAGGCTAATCAGGTTAAAAAGCTTCCTGGGCACTAGGACCTACCTAGTGCCCACTAAAGTCATGATGCATCCTCAAAAAAGAAAGTGAAAACATTCTCACCAAAGAAGAACATTGAGTCTATTGAGTTCTTGAAGTAAAGAAAAGAGAAAAGCATACAGGTATTATTTGATTCAAAACAACCTCAACAAATTTAATGCCCAAGGGTTTTCTTCAGAAAAAGACAGAACACAAAGACAGTTAATAATCATAACAATGCTCATAAAATGGTATTCTGATCTAAAACAAGGCATGCAGACTTGGACTTCTACTCACAGAATAGAAATAAACATTTAATTTTGAGGGAATAATAAACAGAAAAGAATACAAATGCAGTTAGAAGTAAAATGTAAAGAAAAGAAAAGAAAAAAAGATTGAGCTTTTCCTAAACACGAGTAATTTGAAAAAAATAACACCGAGATCTGGGGTCGAAAAGTAGAAAACAGTATAGAGTGTCTATATAATTTATTAACCAAACTCTGTCACTTTTTTTTTTTTTTTTTTTGCCTACAGTGATAACTTGAAAAACCTTTTTATTTGAAATAATTTCAAACATACAGAAAAACGGCAAAATTAGTGCATACTCTTTGCCCAGACTCACCAATTTTTAATTTTTCACCTATGTGCTTTACATCCCCTCTCTCTTTTTTCCCTGTAGGGGCCAACGGCAGGTCACCCCAAAATGTGTCTGATTATACTGATTATTTTAAATAAGTTACTTAAAAAACAGTCAGTGGAAGGACACACAGACCCTCCTCTGTCCTCCTGAAAGCAGGAAACAAATCTTTCATATGAAAAATACTCTCCCTGTACTGAGAAGTAAAAAGATAGCCTTATCACCAGAGATGGGGCCTTGAAAGCTGTAAGAACAAACCTTGTCTTTTTTTCTAATCTACTACTTCAGCCTAAATTCTGCTTAGAATTCCTTACTAATTAGAGCTCCCAAACACCTGTTTTCTTTATCCTGTCAATTCCCCACAAATTTATTATCTGTCTAAAATGTTTAAGAATGGTCTGCCTTGGTCATTTCTTTAGGTCTCTATTTCATGATTGGGCCTCCATGCACATGTATTAAAATTTTGGGTTTTTTCCTCCTGGTAATCTGTCTCACATAAATTTCCTAGTCCAGCTGGAAGAGACCTTGAAGGGCAGAGAAAAATTTTTTTCCTTCCCACCACCTTCCGTATCTCTTGTATGTTTGTATAAGTAACAAATAATTTTTCTGAACCACTGCAGAAAGTTGCAATACATCGTGTCTCTTTGCCTTTTATTACTTCAACATCTGTTTCCTAAAAACAAGGATATTTTCTTATGTAAGCATTGCAAAGTAATTAAATTCAGGAAATTAAACACCGGTACAACACTTTTATCTAACAGAGAGTAAGTATTCCAATTTTTTTATTGTTCCAATAATATCCTTTATAGCATTTTTCCCCTCCAGTCCAGGATCATGTATTTTGCATTTAGTGGTCATGTCTCTATAATCTCTTTTAACTTGGAATAATTCTTCAGTCTTTGTCTTCCAAGACATTGACATTTTTGAAACATACAGGCCAATTATTTGGTAGAATGTGCCTAAATTTATATTTGTCTAATGTCTTTTCATGAGATTTACTTATGCATCCCTGGCGAGAAGAGAACATAAGAGATATTATGTCCTTCTTAAGTATTACATCTGCCAACACACAAAGTTTATTTGACTCTCACTGGTGATATTAATTTTGCTTTCCCAAAAAAGGTACTGTCAGATTTCTCTACTGTACAGCTATTGTTTTCCCAAGTAATAATCTATGGGCAGACATGCTGAGAACCAGCAGCATATATACTGCTCCTCATCAAATCTGGTCCTTGAGATTTAGCATCCGCTAATATTTCTTGTCCTAACCAGTCTTCACTGTGATGGCTGCAAACAGTGACTTTCCAAATCCAACAGTCCCACCATATTTATCAACAGGCAATCTAACAGTAAGAAAGAACCTCTCCCCATTCATTCATTCACTCATTTATTATCACTGTATGAATGTATCTATTCCTACTTTATCTAATGGGTTATAATCCATTACTATCACTATCTATTTTCATGGTCAAATTGTCCCAGATCTGGTTGGTGGGAGTCCCCTTCGAGAAGTCTCCTGTGTCCTTTTGATATGCCATTATTTTTTTGAGAACTTCCTTACTTTGTAGCACAATTAAGATGCTCCAGGTTCATCTTACACCTTCCTGTACTAGCCTTGAAATCTGTTATTTATTTCAAAGAGCTCTTTTAATAGCATGTAAGGGAATAGCATGTAGAAACCAAGACATGGGAAGTAGGGGCGCTCCACTGCTTCAGGCAACATACCGCCTGTAGGCCTTTTCTGCAGCAGACCTAGGAGATTCCTCTCCCCCAGCCACCAACCATGATTCTGAAACCTACACCTTCAATCCAACTCCACAAGGTTCTCCTTAGTCTTTCCATATTCCACATTTGTCTAAGTTTCTTATGCTATCGCAAAAGCCTTGGCTCCCAACACATTTATTCAATATTAAAATATACATAAAATAGTTTCTGAATAACTACCCCACATCACTGCAAAACAACCTAATAGACAAAACTCATGGTTTGTTTGAAATTGCCCTTTTCCTCCCTTCTAGACTAAAGGTATGAAGTCAAAGTGCTATGTTCAAAAGTTACTTGGATTAGTACTTACTTCTCTCAATGTGGTTATTTCTTTGAAATGCAGATGGTTCATTTGTTTCTGTTTGAATTCAAATTTTAGGGTCCCCTCCCATTCTTGATTTAATTTTATTTTTTGAATAAAACATCGACATGCTTCCAGAAATTAAAATTGTATCAAAAGGTATACTATAGAAAATCTCTTACCTTCTTCTTTGCCAGTGAAGTCCCCACACCCTTGTAGGTAACCAATTTCAATGTTTTCTGGTTTAGCCTTCCTATATCTCATTTTGTAATAATAATAATAATAATAAGCAGTTAAATAAATCCTTTTAAAAATTTTCCCTTGTGTACCGGTAATCTATTTCTGCCTAACAAATTACCTCAAGACTTGGCAGCTTGAAAAAACAGATATCTCACATAATTCTGAGGGACGGGAATCGGAGTGGTTAGCTAGATGATTCTGATTTAACGTCTCTTAACAAAGTTGCAGCTAAGCTGTAGGCTGGAGAATCTGCTACCAAGTACTCTCTTGTGGCTGTTGGCAGGCCTCAGTTTTGCTGGCCAGAGAATTTAGTACCTCTCCATAGAGAAGCTTCTTTATAGGGTACCTCACAGCATGGCTGCTTGCTTCCTCCAGAGCAAGTGATCCAAGAGGACAAGAAAAAAGCCCAGGACAAAAGCCACAATCTTCTATGACCCATCTCAAAAGTGACATACCATCAGCTCTGCCATTATGCTATTGGTCACATAGAGTAAGTCTGACACAATGTGGGTGGGAGGGACAACATAAAGGTGTGAAGGACAGGCAAGGTGATTGGGGATTAGATACCACTTCTCATTTTCTTACAAAAAGGACAGCATACTATAAGTACTCTTCCATATTTTGTTCCAGTAAACAGTATTTCTCAGGGAATTACATCCTCAGTTTCTAGAGAACTTCATTATTTTATAGGTGTGAAATTTTTATTATGTTTATATACCACATCATTCAACCATCTTCCTGTAAGTGGGAATTTAGGAAGGTTCCAATATTTTGCAACTATAAATAACGAATAACCTTTTGTCTATATATTTTTATTGCTAAAAATCATAAATTCTTAGAAAAATCCAGTCTGGATTACCAATGCATTAAACTCCCTTGAGAAGATCAGTAATATATTTTTTGAAGGGAGATTAAAACGTCTTAATTTAATTTTTATTTTTCTAAAGATTTATTTATTTGAGAGAGAGAGAGAGCACAAGCACGTGAGCAGGGGAAAGGGGAGAGGGAGAGGGAGAGAATCTCAAGCGAACTCCCTGCTGAGCACGGAGCCCTATGCAGGGCTCGATCTCACAACTTAAAGATCACGACCTGAGCTGAAATCAAGAGTCCGATGCTTAACCGACTGAGCCACCCAGGTGCCCCTTAATTTGATTTTTAAAACAGTTTTATCATGCATTGCTTAAGAGCTTAATGTAAGTGGTAATGCGTCATGTTCCACAATCACTACCTACATCCAAATATCCCTGTTAAAGAATAACACAAACACAGACAGCAGTAACATCATTAAACCAAAAGTAAAAGATACGAAGAAAAAAGGCAAATGTTTCAGTGAATACTAACAGCTTCAATACAAAAGGGTGACAATGAGGTAGAAGTGAAATGATAAACCAATCTCTAAGTGTCCATGAAAGAGTTCAAAGGGCTCAAAAGCTACTTAAAGAAATGGAGTTACCTGGTACTGATGAGAAAGGTCAGAGGCCAAGAAATACTTTCATAAAACAGTAGGAAGATGAATTGTATAATAGAAGACAGAATTCTACTAATGCTTAATTTCTCAAGTATAATTGTATTTATTCTGGTTCTTAGGAGATACATGCTGAAGTGTTTAGGTGTGAAGCACCACAATGTCTGCAAGTAACTCTAAAATAGTTGAGAGAAGAAAAAATACGTATATATATATATATATATATATAGAGAGAGAGAGAGAGAGAGAGAGAGAGGAGATACAATAAACCTGGAAAATGTTAACAATTGGTGAATCTACTGGAAGAGTATATAAAATACTCATTTTACTATTTTAACTTCTCTATAAGCTGGAAATACTTGAAAAAAAACGTTGGGGAAATAGTAGTAGGGAAGCATGACATTCGCAATGCGGTACGAATCATGCAATACAATAGCTCGACTGCTTATCCAATCGATAATGCAATTTTGAGGCAGAATGGCAGTTGCATTTGTATTAAACAGTATTAAGTTGCAGAAGTGTCATTGTATTTTGGTATATGAAATCTATCATCTTTCTACTTATCAAAGGTCTAATTACAAGTTTCAACTATGGATATTATTAAGTTCTCCACGGATATAAATAATAATAACAACACCTAAAACTGTCACTAATGATCTACCCAAAGCTTTTTTCAATGATTTTAATGTAAAATTTAATTACTTTTGAACACACAACCCAAAGTTCATCTCTCCACCTTTTATAAGAAGAGTTATAAATGAGTCAACCACTGAAGCATGCACCACTGCTATTTCAGCTGCCATTTTATAACTACATCTGCATTCCAGAGGTGGATTCATGCTAAAATTTCCTAAAAATTTGTCACCTGTTTCTTGGGGGGGGGGGTGGAAATCAACTAACCATGTCAGATTCTGTTTTGGCTCTATTTCGGAAAAGTCTTTTATAAATTGAAGAAGATGAGAAACCAAAAAGAGAAGAAGTGAAAATTAAGGGCTTACAAATATAAAAACTAAAATTTCATAGACTGCAATAAATGAGAAATTTTGAAGCAGATTTATCTTTTGATTGTGGCATCTAATTAAGTCTACCAAAAAAAAAAAAAAAAAGACAAGGTTGTTTATTCATATGATGAGAATTCCAAATTAGGTTAGTTTTTAGTAAATTTCCTTCCATGACACCAGATAACAACCTAACTTTATAAAATAATTACCAATGGCTTCTTTATCATCAGTATATTTTATGACCTCTAAGCAAATACATGAAAATACACCCACAAAAATCATATCACACTGGAGTAGGATTGTTCTCAGTCATGAAAGGTTCTCAATTTTTTGTCTACACTAAAATGCCCTATGGGGTGCCTGGGTGGCTCAGCCGGTTAAGCGTCTGCCTTCAGCTCAGGTCATGATCTCAGGGTCCTGGGATGGAGTCCCACATCGAGCTCCCTGCTCAGTGGGGAGCCTGCTTCTCCCTCTCCCTCTGCTTGTGCTCTCTCTGTCAAATAAATAAAATCTTTAAAAAAAATAAAATAAAATGCCCTAAAAGGCTCTTGACTATGACAATGTCACAGCTGGTGTCAAGAGTTCTGTCATGGAACATCCCTTTTAACACTCTTCAAAAACACAAGAGGATTCTTGCTAAGTAAAAATTTTGGGTGTTAACAGTGTTATGGAAAGTGCTTTATGAACAAGTTAATTACTAAAATGAAATGTTTGAGGGCGCCTGGGTGGCTCAGTCGGTTAAGCATCTGCCTTCGGCTCAGGTCATGAAGCCCAAGTCCCAGGACTGAGTCCCGCATTGGGCTCCCTGCTTAGCGGGGAGTGATTCTTCCTCTGACTCACTCTCACTCTCTCTCAAATAAATAAATAAAATATTTTATAAAAATTAAAAAAAATGTTTGAAATCAACACATTGATAGATATGAAGTTTCTAACCCTCGCAAGAGTATCTAACTTATAACAGCCTCATGAGAATCAACAGAATCAAAGTTGTTTTAAAAGTAAGATCAAATTAATAATGGTCTCATATAACTGCATGGAGATTTAAAAAAACCTCATGAGGATGCATACATTGCTTCATCAAGGAGAAAAATAAGACCGTAAAAGAAGGCTCTACATTGGATAAAGAATTTCTGGATGAAATTATGAAATATTAAAAAAAATCTGAGGGTGTATATAGAACATAAAAAAATCAATAAAAATCAATTGAAGAGCTTTACAATCTCCTTCCTGATAGTTTATTTTATACATCTGGGATTATGATTTTGTATACAAACTACACAAATTAATCAACTAATTATCTGTAATTGCCCTTCAATAACAAAAGCTATTATTATTGGGGTCCTAGTATGGGCCAGATATTGCATTGGTTATAATGGAAAATTTTATATAGCATGATTTTTACACAAAAGGTGCTTTTTATTTTTGTATTTTTCATTAATGTGATGAGGATTCTTTTTTAAACCATCTAACTAAAGAGCAAACTTGTTAGTTTATTTAACAGGAGCTGGAAATGGCACTTGCAGATTCTGGGATCAACAGATCAACACAGATTTAACAAACAAACACTAGATCGGAAAACTTAATCAAAGATCCCTTTCTGCATTTTCTTATTGTCAATGGCAGCTTGCCTGACCGATGTAGCATTTCTTGTACATTTTATAGTTCTGGAATGCTATTTTGAGATTACCATGTTATAGTGTTATAATAAAACAGTTCTAGGTTATGAAGCACCAATTAACTGAATGATCATTCATTTAACTCATATTTAGAGAATGCTGACACTATAAACAAGGAACAAAAAAGAAAATCCCACTTCTCAAAAAGCCATTACTGGAATTCAGGGATTGGGAGTTAAGCAATAAATAACCAAAAAGTAAATAAATGAAATCACTTCAGACAGTGATTGATCAGTGATGTATGTAAAGGGTGACCATCAGCTGGACTGGACACTAGTATATTAGAGGGGTTAGGAAGAACTTATTTTAGGTAAGTGATTTTTGAGTTGGACCTAAATATGAAGAGAAAGGAGTTAAGAGAAGATGTGAGGAAAAGAGCATTCCACTAAAGGAACCAGCACACCGAGGAGAGGACAGAAGGTAGAGAAAAAAAATAAAGACAGAAACCAGCTTGGAGTTCATGTGCAGTTAGTGTGGCTGGACTATAAGGAGCAACAGGGAAACTGCTGAACAATGCAGTCAAATATGTAGGTAGGAAATAGATAAAAAGTTTGAATTTTGTTCTACATAGAATTACTTTTAAAGAAATGAATGAAATAAACCAATTAAAATTTTAAAAAATTTGTTGGCTACTATATAGACAGTGGACTAAAGGAAGGTTGACAGGAGGCTGTCAACAGTGGTCTACACCACCACTAATCAAGAAGTCTACAAGAAGATCAGGAGCTTGCATCAAAATGTAAATCAATACAATTAATGTGTCTTCATCAAAGAAGTCTTGCTATTAAAAAAAAAAAGTTGGTTAAACTAAAGGTGTACTTACTGATGTAGTTGGTTTATATTCTGGTGCCACTCCCTTATCTCAATGCAAGCCAGAAACAAACAGCACACCAGAACCAGCCTAAAGAACACACTTTGCTTGGCCCTGGTCTAAATTAGAAGTTTTGATGGCAGTAGGAAAGACTGAGAGAAATAAATCTGGAATAGATTTTGGAGGTAAAACCAACAGAATTGGGTGATGAATTGAATATAACATATGATGACAAAAGAAGAATCAAGTCTGGCCTGAGCAACTTGGTAGATTTTGATACCATTTCTTAAGAGTTTGAAAGGATGGGCTTGATGAGCTTGACAATGGCATTAGTTAGGGAGATAAAGAATTCTGTGTTGGCCATGTTAAGTTTGAGATGCCTATTAGCATAAAACGAAGTTGGAAGTGTCAAATAGGTAGTAGGATACACATTTCTAGAGCTCAAAGGAGAGGTCAGCACTAGAATCATAAATTGGTGGGATACAGGGCTTGAGGAGCCAGATAGATACTATTTAAAGTAACAGACTAGATGAGATCACCCAGGAAGTCAGAAAGGAAATGAAAATCCTAAAACTAAATCTGGGCCCTTCCAATATTTAGATGTAGAGCAAAGGAGAAAGAATCAGCACAAGAAGGACCCATCGGTGAAACTTGGGAGTGGGGGGGTGGGGAGTAGGAGGGTATGGTTTCCTGGAAGCCATTAGAAGACTATTTCAAATAGGTAGTTATACTAAATGATGCTGAATGCTGCTAAGAGGTCACATAAGGAAGTGACCACTGGATATACAAGATAGAATTTACTGATAAACTTGGGAGAAAAAAAGAAAATATTTTTGGTTAGGGGCAAAAATTAGACCAGGTAAGTTTAGTTCAGACTAAGAAGAAAGGAAAGAGTAACCATGGATAACTTCTTATGCTTCATGCGGAAGGAGAAAAATGGGTTCCTAGAGAGTGATGTAGGCATCAAGAGAAAAAATTTTGTTTTTATTGTATTTTTTAAAGATGGGAGCTACTACAATCCATTTATACACAAATGGTCATAAGCCAATAGGAAGAGCATAACTGCAGAAAGTCCTTGAGCAGGTGAGATGGGATGATATCCAAAGCAAAAGTAGAAGAGGGTTGGCCTTAGACAGAAGCAGGATGCTTCCCCCATTGTATTTTTTTTTTTTTAACTTAGGCTTCATACCCAGCATGGAGCCCAACATGGGGCTTGAACTCACAATCCTGAGATCAAGACCTGAGCTGAGATTAAGAGTCAGACACTCAACCGACTGAGCCACCTAGGCACCCCAGGATACTTCTCCCATTGTAACAGAAGGAAGGCAGAGTCTGTGAATACAGGGGTAGCTAGGTTGATGGAATTGGCCACAGCAATAAGTTCCTGTTTGATGGTATTTATTTTTTTTAATGAAATATGAGAAAATAAATTAGCTGAGAAAAAAAGTAGAAAGGGTGCTAAAGATTCAAGGAGAGAAATGGCTGAAACAAGAATAGAAGCCGATTTGAAGTTTTGGGTTATGACTAAGGTGACATCAAACAACTCTTACATATATATATATATATCTTTCTTTTTTCCAGCCACATTCATTTCTTGAGTAGAGGTATAAAACACACAGAAAGTTGGGCTTAATAAATACTATAGTGTTGCCAGTGAGTTCACTGGCTCTTTAGCCAGTAACTAGTTAACAGTGTTTGCGAGGGAGGGAAGACAATGGTGGGCAATAAAATCTAAGCTGGATAATGCAGATGTTCTTGATTCCGAAACTCTTGTAACGGTGCTGTACAGCCAATGCCGCAGTCCTATAGTACAGCCATAAACCTGCTGCTCGTGATGTCTTTTCTTCTGTCTAGCATAAAAAGGACTGAGAAGAGCACTGTGCCTTCCATGGTCATCAACAACCCTCCTGAGGTTCCAAAGCTTCCCTAAACTGCTCCCTAAGCAAACGAGTCGACACATCTAGTTAGCTTCTGCCTACGAGCTAGTCCATGTTCCTCGCTGACATCTGCTTAAACAGCATGTTGGAAAGTGTGAAGTGCAGGTAGGTGTAAGGACAGTTCTGCTTGGAAAATGCCAGGCATACAAGCAGGTATCTGTTCAAAGAAGGTTTTTGTTTTAAGTCAACTTCCATCTTTTGCATCATATCGTGCTCGTTTCCCCAGCCTTATGAACGAGTAATGTACAAGAGGGACACTGACACTGTGTACAGCAGGAAAGGGTGGTATTCTGTAAAAATTCTACCAGTAAATTCTCCAACACTAAGCTGGTTACTTTAATTATGGAGCCTCGGTGATGCCAAAAAATTACCAATTATTCCATTTGTTCCACTCCTCAACGACACCTTGTTTTTTTAATAATAAAAACCTCATGCCATATGTTTGTGGCTTTTTAGTTTCAAAATATAATGCCTCTGAATGAGGCAAACTAGGAAAATACTGGCTACCCACCCCCAACAATCCTAGGGCAGAGCCAAAGAGTAAATGAAATTAGTGAACACCATGGAAAGAAGATCACAAAAGAGGGGACTATATGCTTTTCTACCAGTTACCAACTGAAAAGTAGCAGGCTCTTGATAACTTTTGCTTTTAGCCACAATTATTTCAGTTGTAAAACTAAAATCATAATACTGGTTTTTAGTCAGTTAAAAAAGCAAAAGTGTTTATCAAGCAATGGTATTCTATACAATACTGTGTGAATAGTACTGAGGGTCCAATACTACCTATCATAACTAACAGTTATTTAAATCTACGCTTCTAATCAGCAGGCAGATTTAGAAAAATAGATATGCCACAAAAATTCCTACTATTTACGTAGTTTCATTATACGCATAAATCCGCAGAGTAATGACTCATTCCATATTATAATGACTAATTAAAAATAATTTCAAGACTTCTACTTCTAGGAAAATGGAGATGTACTTTCCCTTATTCTTCCCACTAAGTACACCTAAAAAACGTGGACCTTATAAATAAAATAAACATGCAAAGACTCTCACAGGTAGACAGAATAAGGCAGACTGGTCAGGGATCTTGATACCCAAGGAACAACAGGGTGGTGAGTTTTCAAGTTCTTTTTGCTCCATACACACAGACTAAAGAACTGAAGAAGCTGGCAATCTAGAAATGACAATGGTTGGAGACAAAAGAAAGCCCGCTATCTTGGACGAGGGAGCAGTAAAAGGACAGCCTAACAAGACAGAAAACCTTTAGATAATAAACAGCCTATTCCAGCCAAATACTACAAAAAACAGAAACAAAAGCAAAACTCAAAACAAAACAAACAAAAAGAAAATAACTGTGGTTCCACCCACACCCATGAAGCAAAGGCCTAGTGATGAGCCTAGATTTACAAGCTCATTGGGAGCCAGGACTTTCACATCCGCTAGGTAATAATTAGCCTCCCCTCACCACAGTGTTACTGGAGGTCACTGAATGCCACAGACTTTCACTACAATCCAATGGAATGAGGCCACCCTGTCCCACCTCCTACCCTGTGATATCAGTGGAGGTTATGTGAAGAAAATCAGCAAGAATACAGTAAAACTCAACAACACAATCAACTAACAGGATCTAACATTCGTTTATAGAATACTCCATCCAATAACAGCCCAAACACATTCTTATCATGTGCCCATGAACATACCAAAAAAGACCACATCCTGGGACATAAAACAAAAACTTTAAAATGAAAAGAAATGAAAACATAAGGAGTGCTGCCCAACTGCAATGTAATCAAACTAGAAAGTAATATCAGAAAGGTAACAGAAAAATCTCCAAACATTTAGCAACTAAACCACATACTTCTTCTAAATAATCCATGGGTTAAAGAGGAAGTCTCAAGAGAATTAAAAAAGAATACACTGGACTGAATGAAAATGAAAACAGAACATAACAAAATTTGTGGTATACAGTTAAAGTAGTACTTAAAGGAAAGTTTATAGCACTAAATGCACACATTAGAAAAGAGAAAAAAAATCTCCAATCAATTTTCTAAGCTACCACCTTGAGAACCTAGAAAGAGAGCAAACTCTAGAAAGAGAAGCAGGAAAAATAATAAAGAACAGAAATCAATAAAATTGAAAACAGAAAAGAACAAAATCAATGAAATAAAGAACTGGCTCTCTGAAAATATCAATAAAATTGACAAATTCCTAGGCAACACTGATAACACAGAAAAGACAAATGACCGATTACCAAAAATGAAACAGGAGATAGCATTATAGATGCTGCAAACACCAAAAGCCCGATAAGAGAAAACTACAAACAACTCTATACATAGGAATATGACAACTTAGATGAAATTGAGCAATTCCCTGAAAGACGGAAATTACCAAAATTCACGCAAGGAGAAATATATAACCTAGTTAGCTCTGTATCTATAAAAGCAACTGAATCAATATTCTTCCAAAAAAGAAAGCACCAGGCCCAAATGGTTTCCCTGGTGAATTCTACCAAAGAAATAATCTCTCCCAGAAAATAAAAGCACTCAGCAATTTCCCAAAGAACACCTCCTAACTCATTCTATGAAGCCAGCATTACCCCAATACCAGAATAGATAAAAATATTACAAATAGGGAAACTACAGAACAACATCTTCTGAGATGGAAATGTTCTGTATCTTGACTACATCAATATCAATATCCTGATTATGATACCATACTACAGTTTTTTGTGTGTGTGGTTTTTTTTTTTTTTTTTGAGAGAGAGAGAGAGAGAGAGCATGAGAGCAGGGTGAGGGGCAGAGGGAGAAGCAGAATTCCTGCTGCACAGGGAGCCTGATGTGGGGCTCGATCTCAGGACCCTGAGAGCATGACCTGAGCCGAAGGCAGACGCTTAACCAACTGAGCCACCTAGGCGCCCCATCATACTACAGTTTTGTTAGATGTTACCACTAGGGGAAAATAATACAGAAGATACAGGGGACCTCTATATTACTTCTTACAACTGCATGGAAATCTACAATTATGTCAAAATAAAAGTTTCGTAAAAATTTCCAATAATAGGGCTATTAACCTTTACAATACCAAAGCATTAATGAATTCTAATGTCACATGTGCTATTTTAAGAAAGTAAATGTTAACAGTAATTACTTTATTATAAGAAATTTTAAAAGAACCATTTAAAATAGCCATAATTTGGTTGTAGTTGAAGCTGTAATCCAAAAAACAATGAAGATGCTATATGACTGCTACAGTTCACTGGGGAAATGACAGATGCTCTCAGGGTATACACTAACTTACTACGCTTCACAAATACGTCATTTTGGATGAGTTGAAAGATCACGCTGGTTTTAATGACGTAAGCCTGCTGGCTTTAATTACACAAAAAGGTAGATGGGAAGAGTTTGAAATACTAGAGTGCTGGGTTATCTCAACAGAAAGACAGTTTCCATTCCCCCTTACTCCCTACATATACACAACTGCCTGTACTCACATAAGGCTTCTTACATTATTTGAGGTGCCCCAGATGTATGAAGAGCTCAAACATTCTGAAATTAGATCTTTCCTTATAGATTCAGAATATTGGTTTTTTTAAAATGTGTCGAATGAATGTTATTCAAGCCTACTGACTAAAGAGCAAAGACTTAAAAATAGCTTTTATAAATTAGATAAACCATTTTTATTACCCAACTAATTCATTTTATAATAATATGATGATGAATCTTGCAGATGATATTAATCAGGTAAATTTTCTTTTTTGAAAGGAATAATCTTTAAGCTAAGAAAGTAGAGAAACATGTTAACAGACTGGATTTAAGTCCTGAATTTATGGGTTAGCCCAGTTTTTCAAATATGTTTATACTACATCCTTCTCAATGAACGAGTATGTAAAAAATCCGATTCTACATAAGAGCACTGATTCTGGAGCCAAACGGCTTGAGTTCAAATCCCAGTAATTTCCCTTAATGACTATGTGAACTCATAAAAGTAACCTGACCCCTCTGTTCTCTGTAAAAATGGGTACAATCATATCTATCTCCTAGTGTTGTGAGGTTTCAATGCCTTTAGAACAGTGCTTGGCTTCAGGAGTTGTCCATTATTATTATTATTATTATTATTATCATTATCACCATTATTATTATCATAACTAGATTCAGTAAGGCTTTGACTTGTTTATTGAAGGTGTAACACTTTAAAATTTAAATCAATATGACCTATGTCAACTAAAGTCTTTTTAAAAAGGTAGTATTTTATATTCCTCTTCTAAATTATTTTCATATTTTTAAGGTTTCAAAAAAGGTGTTTCAATCACTTTTAGTAACAAAATCTTACACTTTCCTACTCATGTCCAAGATTATAGACAGATCAAAGCATTAATAAAATTTTCTTAAGAATTATGTGGTTAAGGGATTAATGTTTTCAACATATCTTTAAAAAGAGTGCTCACATTGATTTATTTCAGCAATAACACGTTTTAACTTTCTTACTCTTACACTAAAGGGAATTTAAAAAAAAAAAAAAACAGGTATTCATCTTAACAATTTTCCCTAATAAAAATGAGGTGGATAAACATATAGCTTTTCTTTAAAAGTAAGGTATTTCCTCTTATGGTTTCTTCTCTAGGACGCATATTATACTATTAGACTTCTTAATAACTGATAAAAATAATGCCTAAAGTTCAAATTAAGGGTATGAGAAATCAGTCTTCAACCATGTAGGCTGATAGTAAAAATGTACTACACCTGATATGCATATGTCCCATTGTAGTATCAGCTAGTACGCAAAGCAGCATAGTAACTGAGCAATGCCAAAAGAAAACAGTAAAAATTAGGCCCTACTTTGACATCTAGAAGTCTGACTTGACAGCTGCAGGCAGTTTGATCTTTCCAGAACTGGAATGTTCTCAATCAAGGGAGCTATCCAAGAAATCTATTGATAAAAGGCTCAGTACACACCTCACCCGTCATACCAATTTATTCTTTTAAATGCACTGTTTTAAGAGATGTACATCACTATAAGCAATCCAAAACAATTTTTAGGAAGTAGAATATTTAATAAGACTATTACAATATGGCATGAAATATCAAATAATTAAATGGTTAATGAGAATATGAAGAACCTGCAAAATATGCTGCCCTCAGTCACCAATAATCAGATCCTTGAAGTATTTGTTTATTTAATCATTTCGTGTATTTGTACAAGTCCTGGGCACAATGAAGTGAACAAGACACCCAACAGTCCAAATCCTTGTAAAGCTGTCATTCTATTGGGGCAAACAAACAAGAACAAAAAAAATAATGCAATTTCAGATATCAATAAATCCATGAAGGAAATAAAGAAAGCTAATGGGATTGAGGACAAAAAGACTTCTCTGAGGAGTAAACATTTGAGCAGAGATTTGACTAAACCACGTGAAGTTCTGGGGCAGTGTTCCAGGTTCAGTAAACAGCATGTGTTAGTTCAGACACGGACAAGGGCTTCATCTGGTGGAGGAATGGCAAGAAGCCAGCTGTAGCCGAAGCAAAGAGATCACGGGAGAACACAGTGGAAGACGAGATCAGAGATAAGCAAGGCAGGGGCCAGATCACGGTATGCTATGCTATGGCTAAAGAGTTTGGACTTTATTCAGGGGTAAATGAGAATATAGTAAGGAATTCTCTAATCATAGGGCTGATCTAGGCTTTAGAAAGACCACTCCAGCTACATACAGTGAAAAGTGAGTAAAGAATAAACGGAGGCAGAGAGATTCGTTATGAGGTTACTGCTGTCATGAAAGAAAGATGATGAAGGCATATACTAAGGCCAAAGCAGTGAAGTTGGTAAGACATGGCTGGACTGGATATTCAAAAGGACAGTAGATACGAATTACTGACAGCCTGAATGCAAAGTGTGAAAAAAAGAAAGGAATCCTAAATTTTGGCTTGAGCAAAACCTTGTGGTCAAACCTATCACTGAAGTCCTCACTGATCATGCTGAAGATTCGGGTTTCATCTGAAAAGCAGTAGGAAGCAGTGGAGTAGGAAAAAAAAAAAAAGAAGTAGGATTCCAGATATATTTTGTTGATTTAACATGCCATGCTCAGCCAGCACATGCCAGACTCCTCCACATTGCCTCTAGCCTAAGCCACAGCTGAGTCCTTCTGGAGAGACTGGAAGCCAGTCCATCAATCACAGATTAGGATTTCCTCAGAAGTGCAATGAATCCAGGTTAAAGCTTATTCTTGGGACACCTTGGTGCAAATACATCCTTCCCTACTTTCTTACCCCTAAACCTGCTAGGAAATTGCTGGGACCAATTATCTTGGCAGCCTTGTGACCATCTAAACTCACCCACTTCATATCCCTGTCATCTTTGGTTCTGCCAATGATAAACACTCCTTTGGTCATGTATCCTTTCCCAAACTCTCAGCTTCAATGTGCTGCTACCACTTCTGACTCAACTTCTCACTGTGCCCTGCAGAATCTCCTTTTAAGGATTAACAAACCCCCCTACATCCTTAACCTCTTCAATGAACATTTCCTGTGTCAACCAACTTTAATTTAAATGTGGCTCTCCCCATATAATACCACATGCAATGCAGCCCTTTAAAAGGGAAGCTCCTCATTCTCCAAATCCTCACATACTTCAACAGGAATGGAGAGATATAGCGTATCTGTGGATGCTAAGACTGAATATTGATAAAAAAGCACAATTCCAATGGAACTGATAAAATGACTCCAAATTCACAACGAAGCATAAAGAATGAAAACCACCTACCTAAAGGTAAACCCTAGAGGATTAGCTCAAAAAATTAAATAGATTCATAGAAGGGTATTATAAAGTCATTATAAATTCATGTTGCAGGAGAATACTTAATGCTTTCTGGGAATATCCATGTAACTAAATTTTTTAAAAAATTATTATTAAGCAGTATGCAATATATAAGACAGATCTGAATAAAGAAAAAGAAAAGTGTGGGGTATGTGTGCTCAGAAAAAAATGTTATAAATAAAATATACCTAAACGGTCTCACTAGGTAGTAGAATTAAGAATGACTTTTTTCCTTTTTTGAACTTTTTCTATTTTCCTTAATTTTCACAATGAATGTATTTCTTATAACTAGGGGGGAAAAGGCCAAAATAAATTTTTAAAAATCCAGAATCATAACACACCCACACTGCTCTTAAATAAAATTTACATGGGCTATTTTAGACTTTTCATATGCTTATTTCCTAAAAACAAAAACAAACAAAGAAACAAAAAACCACCTCCAAGTCCTTTAGTTGACTGCCCAGAACTTCAGAGTGGCTAACAAAATACAAAAAGCCCTCAAGAGTTCTTCTAAGCCTATCATTCACTTAGCACAATAATTCAACGAAGAGTTTGATGAGTCTCTCCAATTAATTATTCTCTTTAAAAATACCTAAGTGCACTATCCAAAGCAAATGGCTCTTGCTAGGATCCCTTAACTATAAAACTAAAGGTATGTGGTTGTTTTATATAGCTTTATAAAAATCCATGCATTCTGTATGCAGAAGGGGTTATTAGTCATTTACATATTTCAAAATACTCTGTAAAAAGAGATTTCACTTTGTTAATTTCCTTTAAGGAATACACATATACACTTGTACACAGTTTTGGCTAATGCACAAAAGTAGTAACATAAAAGATATTACAGAGTCATCTTCAGCAACTGAATTCCCAAAGCAGAAAAATATTAAGATCAGAAAGTTGACTCTCAAGGTAAGTACTAGTACTACAACAGCATCTGGCATAAAAATAAAGAACACTTCACTGAAAATAATCTCTAATAACTCTAAATTAAGGCATTCCTTTCAAAAGACTTTTTTTAATCAATGCTTTATCGTTTTAATTTAGCTTTGGAAATATTTCCTCTATAATTCCATTCGAAAAACTGCTTAGAAGAGAACCTGCATGGCAGAGAAACCTTTTAGAATGTATTTCCCTTAAGCGTTAATTCACTGTTATTATATAACATGAATGTGTAAATATTACTAGCTTATATTTTCCACAAAATTAACTAATATTACTAGAATGTTTTTCTTTTAAATCATATCTGAAAAGTTGTATGTCATTTACAAAAGAGTAAATATTCGTGAAAAAAGCAATTAATGAATTCAGTATTATGACTAAGAAGAGTTAAGATCTTCCCTCCAAGCAAAGTACAATGTAAGATGCTTTTCAAATCAAGTTTAACAGATATGGTATCTGTCCTCCAGTAATCTAGTCTCCGTGAGTTATTATGCCAAAGCTCTTTTGCAAACTAACAGCAGCCGATATAATCCCTCCAGAAATCGTTTCAAATTAGGAGATAGCTTCTTGCTGTTAATAATTTATATTTAAACTTTGTCTTTCGAAAAACTGAAAGTGGATCTAAAAACAGTGTCACATGAAATGAATCTAACAAATGGACAAGGAAGGCTCTGAGGGTTGAAGAGGAGGAAAGGTCAGAGGGAGGACACTCAGATATAGAGACAGTCTTGGTCAGCATTTCTAATGTACCTCTGTTACTAGGAACAAACGCTATCTCTCCTTTGGTAGAGACCACTCCAAGGCTGCTCCTATTGCCCACTGCTTTGTTAAAAGAGGAGACGGAAGGGCTGCAGAACATAAGGAGGCCTGAGGCTACGTATTTTAATTTCATTATTTAAAAGTGTATAATTATATTTAAATTTCTTCTTATCTACACTGGCTTAAAATAGCTTTGTTCTTCTAGTGGATGTTATCGTGATTCAGCAACCAAAACACTTAATCAATGAATTGAGAAAAGTCTTATTACTTTACTTGAGCAGAGATTATCTTAATTTTAACATGGTGGGACGTTGTCTTTCTATGAGAGTAATTAAGCAAAATTCCACATATTATCAAAGCTTTCTATATATAAACATTTTCCATTCACCTCAGAATCTTTGATAGAAATGCACAGCATGTACTCTAAACTTAAAAGTGAACGTAAGATTTATTTTCTTCAAACACAGGCAAATTTAAAAGGAAGGTAAAAGTCATTTACTTTCACACAACCTAAAACAATACTGTTAGCACTGCAGTGACAAAGAGACTCTAAATTACAAAGGTCAGTTAAGTAAAAGAAGGCAAAGGCAGCAGAACTCAGATGCTAAGAATAAAAACAAAAATAGATCCAATGCAGCATTTTGAGAATGAAGATCAATGAAAACAGTTGCTCAATATAATCTCACTTATAGCAGCATTTTCTATATTGTGATGAGACAGCCTTTCTATTCTAGCATTTCCTCTTTTGCTGGTTCTTGACATTTGCCTTAATAAAAACCAATACTTAAGCCCCAAATTTTCGTGATCTGAAATGAAAAGATAACACATTGCCTCATCTACAAAGTACTTAGCTATCATGGACAAAGTGAGAAGACAGGGTAAAAATGCAAACAGAAGGGCAAGGGAGGGACAGCATCATATTTTATTTAACTATTGCCCTGAGTAATAAGGCAGCAGGTTGTCTTTCCAATCAAAACTACTTTTATAAAGTAATACAAATGCCCTTGCTTGCTCAATGGTGAAGGTCTTCAAAAGAAATCAACTGAGAAGATGAGGTACAGGAAAATCACGATCTAAACCATAAAAAAGGACTAAAATGTGAGTGAATAATGTATGTTACCATTTAATGTTGTAATTCTCAGAAATTCTATGAATAAACAGTCTTATTGCTTATGCTTATGATAGCATAGAAATTAATGAGACAGTTAATATAGCAAATCAATAACAAAGTAGAGATAATGGCATATATATTTGTTGAGCTTCACCAGCAGGAACATCAAATGCAGTGCATAACAATTTCATATAATCAAGCCAGGAGTTCCATAGATAAAATAATTTGGTAGCTCTCTGTTTTCTTACCTGTAAGGACAGCTTTTGCTGAAGAATCTGCCAGGTCCAGGGCTGATTTCCCATCCGTGTTCCGAATGTTTGGATCAGCTCCGTGCTGCAGCAGCACTGTGCAGGGAAAGCAGAAACAATATCTTACCTCAGGGATACAAAGATTATTTACTGGTAAGTGTCGCCTCGGCATGGTGTAGGCAGAAACATACATTGCACAATTTGTTCTCTTTCAAGAAAAAAAAAGAAGCAAGCAAGCAACAGAAAGGTGGAAAAAAAGCACTGCAGCAAAGGATCCTCTCTAGAGTAAAGCAAAGTTGGCAACTTGTGGTACAGTATTATCACATGACTTAACATCATAAACATGAAACTAGAAAAATCTTGCACCAGACGGTTTGGGTTTGCCTCCTTCAGGCAGCAGAATGGGAAGCTGTGTGCTCACTGCCTCGCACGGCGAAATCCGCTACCCGTGAACCTCCCTATCTTTACTACCACTGTGGCTGCTTGTTGCTGGGGCTTTACTGCCCAATTTCCTAACGCTTCCTCTCCTCAGAATAGTTGTAATACTGTGCAAGCCTTTTAGTGGCTCACTGCTTACATAGGAAACTCACCATAACATACTGGCTTGCTTCCAAGAAGTTGAGCAGACATGGTAATGCATGCAACTCTGGTCCCCTGCAGTCAAGCTGCAAAAAAGAGCTGCCTTCCCCAGTAATTCTTTCCATGAAAAATGTTTAGGAACAGAAACTCAATCACTATAATATATGCTAAGGAATGAATGTTGCCCATGCTATATTCGGTGGAAAGTGGCTACAGAGAATTCTTAGACAAGGAGGCTCCCCAAGGACAGAAGCACTGTTTAAGTAAAATCCAGATGTAGTAATTTATTAACCCAAAACATTTCTCAACCACATCTGGTATGTGGGTGTATGGGGGTGGGGGGGTGTTGCTGTCATGCTACCCAACCAATGGTTAAGCTAATAAATACATGAAAAACTTGTCCAAACAAGCAATTCCAAGTTATTCTAACAGTTCAAATAGTTACGATTTTGTGTACTCCCTAGGAGAACAGTAGCTGTTACCACTTACCATTACCCTACAACATAAATTTAAAACAAAGCAGAAATATTAAATTCAAATAAGTGGTTCAAGACACGTTATATAATGTCTAAAAACACCTGAGCCACTACTTGTTGATGAGTCTCAAATTTTTATTCATTGACAGTTCCAAGCTAAAGCACCTACATTCCTTTGGAATATTTGGAAGACAATCCTCATATATTACTAAGTCATAAGTCCTGCTGTTTATAAAGCTCCTCCCCGTTCCTTTAATCCATAAGCCATCTAGTCAATAGCTTTATTATAATGTACAAAGAACACCCTTATCTAGAATTAAGATGCAGCTGCTGGAATAGTGTACATCAGCACCTCTTGCATTAAATCCTGGCTACTTTCAGATTTGGGACAGTAAAAACTAGCCGTGGCTGAGAGATTTTGCCAAGCCTTTCCATATTATTTCACCCTTGGATGCAAGTAATCATAATTATTTTCCAGACGTTTGCAAACTGACTCAAGAGTAAGTAGAATAAAATAACAAGTATCGCAATATCAAACTTTCATCATCATGAATAAGCTTTCATGGCAACAGTTTTGTGGTTTGTTTTTTTTTTTTTAATTCCAAGAAGAAATCCCAACATGAAGGTTTGGCTTGTAAAGGGTCTTTATCATGAAGCCAACTCACGTATCAGATGTAAAGCTGACAGCTATCGCTTTATCTTTACTTAGCTGCTGACTGATGACATGCAAAGGGCAGGAGGACAAAGATGTAACAGCTACCATGAAATGCAGAGATTTTTACTGCATACTTGGAGAACTTCAGAACTGGCTTTAAACAAGTAAAGCAATATGTTAATTTAACAAGACCTGACAATAATATGATGGGAGCTTTTATTTTACAGCTTAAGAGGTAGAGGCAAAAAACTGAAAGCCTTATTGTTCCTCCAAAAGTCAACTAAAACCTCAATCTTTTTTGTTGTAGCTAGTATTTTACCTATTATCTCTCTGCAACTTTACAATAGAAATCTGCCATCACGGTTCAGCTGCAGGTTTGCTTTATTTTGAGTGACTTTTAAAGAGTAATCTTTTTACTAGAAATATGTTTGCTAAAGATTTTGAGTCCCATGTATTTCTTCCATCAGACCTGAACGCACAGAAACATCAGTGCTGAGTAATGCAGCAACAGAGAAAAAGAAGTTGAATTTTCTGAACCAGATGCTGATAACAAAATCCACATTAGAAAATATTCAACTATTTTTAATTAACTGGATAGCAGTTAACTAAAAAAGCAAAGCTCAGTAGAGTTAAGAGTTGGGGGGGGTGGCAATAAAGGCATCTATAACTAGAAGAAAGCTAACCTTCCCTGACTTGTATAAAAGGGCAGTGCTGGGAAGATTACATGAGAACAGAGTGGCATGCAAAAGCGCTAAGCACCGAGCCTGATATTACACAGCAGCTAATGATAATATTTAAAGCACATTTGTAAATGTAGACCTTGTTTATACTCTCAACGCTACCACTAACTACTAATTCAATGCTCTGTCCTAGAGCCAACTCTTTAGATCTTTACAGATAGTAAATATATAAGACTCTGTAGACCATATGGTCTCTGTCTGAACTACTCATCCTGGCCCCAACCTCATCCTTACAGAGGAAAAGTAGCCACAGACAATATTTAAAAGAATGTGTGTGGCTGTGTTCCAATAAAATTTTCTTTATGGACAGTGAAGTATGAATTTTGTAGAATTTTCATGTGTCACAAAATACTAGTGCTGTGATTTTTAAAAAGCCATTTACAAATGTAAAAACAATTCTTAGCTTACAGGACATACAAAAAGCAAGTGGTGAGCTGTATTTGGCCTAGAGGTCATAGTTTGCCAAATCCAACCTTGGGCAGTGATATACAAAGTATGGTCTATGGACGATTCTAGTCCCAGAACTCTTTGCAATCCACCTGCATTGAAATAAGCACAGAAATTAAGAGGAAGCATTTAGAATTGTGTATGTTATTTTAAAATTACTTTTTCTAGCATTTCATTTTTTTTATATTTTACAAAATTATTGGCCTGCCATGTACTGGAGAGGAAGGAAACTGGTCCTCTACCACATACAGTTTGAGAAGCAATGAGCCAGGGCACATGTAAAATTCTCTGGGCCAGAGTTCCAGGTCTATAAAGTGAAGGAGCTGGACTAGGCAGATGATTTCTCGATATCTAAGGTAGTTTAGAGACAAAGACCTAAAGCATTATAATCTGAAATCTAATTAAAAAAAAAAAAAAGTTACTTCAAGTAGAACATTTTCCTGCCCCACCCTCTAAATCAAAATTTAAAAAATTATTTTTCATTTACCCTAACATTTTAACAAAACTCGAAGTTGAGCCCATAATCAATGGAAGTTGTGGGGTACATACTAAAACATCCCAAGCGTCTCCCAAGCAATTCCTCCAATCGAACTGCTGTTTCACACTGTTCTCCACAGGGATCTGTTTCCCTATTTCTAACACCAGAAGAATGGCACATACATCAGGCAAAGGTAACAACAATGGCTTTCAAGAACGTCAGTCTGCACTTGAACTGGTAACATGTAGTACTCTCAATTCTAGCTGCTTCAAATTTTGCTTTCAAAGTTCTGAGCTACCAAATGGTAATAAAATGTGACTTCTAATACATAATGCAATTAGAAATCCATCTTGTAACATCAATATACACTGACAAGACACTAGTATGAAACAGATTCTCCTTCAAAAGTAGCACAAATGTCTGAAGCAAAGTTACCAAAATATACAAACAATACACAAAGTAAAGCTTGAAAAAAGAACAAGGAAACTAAAATCTGAGTAACATTCAGTACATAAATTCAAGACTACTGTGGCCACTCAAAATCTCCTAGTACTATCTTTAACCAATTAGGTCATCATCAAATCTGGAATCCCAAATGACTTAACTGTATCCAATTGTTTGACTGATATATCTCAAATCCATTTATCTCCTTTTGAGTTTAGGAGGATGGAGAAAATATAGCAGCTGGCATAACAACAGATAGTTAAAACCAAGGTAGGATTACAATATTCAAAATGTCATTCTCAGAAGAGCTTATGGCAAGAAGGACATGTGATTTTCCTATTTCTGGTGTGAGCATTCAGCTACAATGAGCCAGATTCATGCCTTTACCCTGTGGCCAGCAAACACAGTAGAGACTAAAATTGTTTCATTCCTCAAAACTATTAAATTAAGCACTCATATCATTTTAATTCTTCCAAATAAAAAGAAAATATTTCTACACGTATGCAAAGCCTATCAAATTCCTAGAAAAATAAAAAGTGCTACTATGATAAATTATATTTATTTTTTGATAAATTATATTTAATTACAGGTATTATTAATTTATTTAAGAAGATAAAAGACATAGAAACAATATGAATTTTCCAAGCTAAAAACATAGCAAGACTTTTAGGTAAATTATCAAAAAGTGTTTAGTATGGTTTTCACTATAAAAGGTAGAAACCTTCTGCTAAAATATTGTAAATGCTTTGTTATATGAACTTTAGAGTTACATTAAGGTCTAAAACTGTCCCTCACAATGAACACTCAATTTTTAAAGAAGTTGTGTTTATGTTAAAATGTGTTTCGTAGTCATCTTACTCTTTAAGAATACAGAGATATTCATTTGACTGAGCTTCCATAATTGAATCACACAAAGGACTAAATGCATTAGATTTTTTAGCAAATAAAACCTAATTTTAGAGCAAAATATCAAGGAACCAAATTTTAACTAGCTACAATCTTCAATGTATAGGGCTCTCACCAACACACGTGGCTTTTAAAAGACATTTTTTTCTAAGTGATATAACATGACATATTCTGTGGCTGAGACATATTCAGATTGCCTCTCCCATAGAAACATGTACAATATTATAATTGTATAATACTAGTATTATACCACTATAATGCTATACATATTTATATACTATACATATTATTTGAAAAGCCATTTATTTTTTCATTCAGAATACTCTTTACTTACTATGGCATAAAAGTAAACTATTATATTTTATTTTAAAAAATCATCAAGAGTTGATTTATCACTAACAGTAAACATGAAAATTCAAATACCATGAATATATATATATGGCATGATCCTATATAGTAGTATGGTTTACTAAATTTGGATTAGAGCTTACATGACACACTTTCCTGTTTTCAGTATTGGCTGACCAATCCTTAGGCTGTAAATAATGAACAGAACTAGATTTAAAACAAAAATATAACTTCTCAAAATCATCTAAGAGCTAATGAGATAAAGAATTATTAGCCCAAAACTAAGGAGCAAAAACTGCCTTTGTTCTGAAAGCAATTACTAATACAGAAAAATATAAGCTGTCCTTTCAATGTCTCATAAGGCATAGGGAAGAGCAATCATTGCTGGGCCCCCCAAAGCAAAGATCCTAACAAAGACTGTCCCCACACAAAAAGGGTTATATCCTCAGGATGAGGATAAAGTGATGTGAACTCATCCTAATACAGAACCATACACCTGGTTGGAAAAACTGGGTGTCCAAACTATCTGAAGCCCTGACTTTGATTTTGAGGTGGTCCCAGATTGGCAGTAACACCAGGGTATCTGACAAACATATATGCCCATTCTCTCAGGGGAAGGTACCTTCATCAAAGGGCAAAAGGTTAATCCTATAAATAAATTTAGAGTAAAACGCCCAGCACAGAGCCAAGATAACCAGGCACAGAGGTAATCTAAAATGCAGAAGCAACAACTAACATCAATAAACAACACAAAAAATAGACCCATAAAAACTTCAGATACCGGAAAGAATTACCAGATACAATATAAAAAGAACTACGTTTATCATATTTAATGAAATAAAAGACAAGCTGAAATATCTAAGTTAGGTGAAACTATAAAGAGTGATAGAGCAAATTTGTAAAATAACTAAAAAGAACCTCTAGAAATAAAATACAATTAACTGAAATTAAAAATGAAGGCTTTGGTTTCCAGCCAAGACGGACTAACAGTAGCAGACTAGCCCTCTCTTCCTAACGTAAATAATTATGAAACTGGACAAGATATATGAAGCAGCTAATCAAAGGCAGTGATCAACAGTTGTGCTAAACTGTGATCTTTGAAAGAAAGGAAACTCAAAAGGTGGATACCATAATCACTCAACTCTCTGCTTTGAGAGAATTTGGCAACCACGTGCATATAACTAGAATCAGAGCAGAACATGGTGGTCATGTTGAGCTGAGAAGACAAGAGATCTGAATTCAGAGTAGATAAACTGGCTGGAATCTGTAGGATGGAAAACTGGAGAGGAGGGACTATAGAGAGAGCAGGGCTCAGATGTCTGCACAGGGGACCCCTGTTGGTAACAAGGCTGTGGGCTGGCCTGTATAGTTTGGATAAGACAAGACCATCTGAAGCTTACAGGTAGTAGCTGCTACTGGGCTGAGCACATAACAGAGTTAGTTGAGGTCAGAAAGTGCTAGAGGGGCAAGTAGTGCTGAGAGAAACTGAAGTCTGGCCTTAAGAAAGTATAGAGATCCTATAAACACCTCCTCAACACAGCTGGTGCAGGGCGGAGAAAACAAAAGGCCATCTTAGTTATGAATAAGCACCGCACCCGAGAGCAGAGAGTTGGGGTCTACAATGTCAGTTTCCTTGTTTCACTGTTATTAATAACATTTGCACTGACGGTGCAGAAGTAACAAATAAAACTGCTGGTAACGTAGTACAAATCAAGGCAGTGGCACCAAACGATACTAGTGATCACTGAGTTCTTCGCTACCATGCAATCGCCTTAAGAGAAAAAAAATAGTTTCATTTTAGAATGTCTTAATGACAGTAAAAATTATTAATTTTATTAAATCTTGACCCTTAGATACACATCCTTTTAATGTTCTCTGTGAAGAACTGGAACATGCATAAAGGACTTCTGCCTATCAAAGAAACAAGAGTTGTCTCTGTGAAAGGACTTGTGTGATTATTGAGGTTGCAAACTGAACTAGCCACTTTTTGTCATGATGCACCATTTTTAATTAAAAGAAATATGAATAGAAATACTATGATCATTCAGACCTGGGCATCTGGCAGGCATTTTTAAAATGTCAATGATAAAATTTAAGCATTCAAGCAAAAATTAGAATTTTGTAAAATTTTTTATCTACCTACATGAACTTGAACTTACTGTAAGTACTTAACTTTTTTGCTGACATTGGTATAATGAATGTAATTTTTTTTTTTTTTAAAGATTTTTTATTTATTTATTTGACAGAGAGAGACACAGCGAGAGAGGGAACACAAGCAGGGGGAGTGGGAGGGGGAGAAGCAGGCCTCCCGCGGAGCAGAGAGCCCGATATAGGAACTCGATCCCAGGATCCCAGGACCATGACCCGAGCCGAAGGCAGTTGCTTAACAACTGAGCCACCCAGGCGCCCAATGAATGTAATTTTTGATACAGTCTTTAAAATGTGTCAAAATTTTGGAATTTCTGTCTGACTCAGTGAATCAATATTTTCAAAGTAATCAATGGAAACTGTTACAAAATCATGTTTGGGTACAAATTCAAAGTGAAACACAGGCTAATGTACTGTGATGTTACAGAGTATAAAAAGTTTTTTGTTATGGTTTGTTTCCATATTGCAATTACCCATTTAGAAACTACCACTTGCCATGTTTGGATTGGCATATCAAAGAAGGATATTCACAATTATTTGAAAATGTTATTAAATACATTTCCCTCTTCCAACTAAAATCTGAATCTACTTCATCAGAACATAACTGAAGCAGGTATGAGGATCCAGCTGACTCTGATTAAGCCAGATAATAAAGATTATTTGCATTAATGCCAATATTTTTACTAACTTTTTGTAGTTTTGATTTCGAATGTTATATATGACCCATATAAATAAAAGCTCTTCAGAATGCAAAAAGATCAAAATATTTGAAAACTGCCCTAGAATAAACCCTAGTCTAGACACACCCTAATAAATTCTAAAACCAAACCTCAACAAGATCTGCACAGGAGATAGTATGAACACTGAATCCCACTATGATAAAGATTTTAGGGAACACCTTGGGCTTTCCACAGAAATGCACTAATAAAGCATAAACCCAAACATCCAGAAGTTCAGGGTGACTTGCCAGCAACCAAACTCTCTGCTAAAACAAGAATAAAAATTTTTCGAAGATAGATAAAAATAACATTGCAGCCTCTACAATATCTACCACTGGATAAAAAAATTATTAGACATATAAAGAAAAAGGAAAATGTGATCCACAATCAAGGACAACAACAACAAAAAACAGTCAAAAGAAATTATATCCAAGATGGACTAGATGTTGGACTTAGCAGACAAAGACTTTAAAGCAATTATTATAAATGAGATCAAAGAATTAAAGGAAAACATGATATGAAAAAGTAAACAGAGAGAGATACTCTAAGAACCAAGTTGGAAATTCTAGACTTGAAAAGTTAAAGGAATCATACTACCCAATTTCAAGATTATAAAGCTACAATAATTATGACAGTGAATTATTGGGATAAAAACAGATATTTAGATCAACAGAAAAGAAAACAGACCAAAACATGTATGGTCAATTGATTTTTCTATAGAGAAGGCAAGGTAATACAATGATGGAAAAAACAATCTTTTGAACAAATCATGCCGGAACAACTGCTATCTACAGAGATAAGAAAAAGGAAAAACACAAAGTTTGACTCTGATACCTCACAGTATACAAACAAATTAACTCCAAATGAAACATATATATATAAAAGTTAAAATAATAAAACCTATAGGACAAAACATGGAAGAAAATGTTCATGACTTTGAGACAGAAAGATTTTTTAAGATAAAAAGGGCCTAAACCATAAAAAAATATTGATCAATTGTACTTCATCAAAATTAAGATTTTCTGCTTTTCAAATGACACAATTATGAACATGAAAAGGAAAACCACAGACTAGAACAAAATATTTGCAACACATACATGTGATAAAGAACTCAGATCCAGATTATATATGCTGAGACTGTAGAAATGACTCTGAAGTAAAATAGTCAAGAGATAGCTTTCTATTGTGTAAAAGTCCAAGTTTTTAATCATACCTTTTTTAGTCTTTGCCTTTCATAAAGAAGTCACCAAAAAATCAGAATTCTGTCAACATCTGGGACTAGCATACTTGTGATACATTACTTAATTTCACCTGCCTTTTTGTGTCTAATTAGATGCCTACTTATTGTTTTTTTCCATGTACCTCACTGGAACAAAATAAGACTGCATTTCTTTTTTTAAAAAAGCTCAAAAAAATCAAATTCCCTGTAAGTCTGCTTCACTTACTAATGGCAAAACATCCTAGTTAACCAGTTAAGAACACAGCTGACCGTTAAGAGACGGTCCTCTCAGAACTAGAAGGCAGAAGTTAGAATCCTGGTTCCGCCACCTCCCAGTTCTGGGGCCCTAGGACACTATTTCACCTCTCTGCTCTTCTGTTTTCTCATCTGTAAAAAAAAAAAAGAGAGAGAGAGAGAGAGAGATAATAACGGTACCCAGCACATGGGCAATGAGGAGGACAAAAAGAATAAATATTTGAGGAGTCCTCAGAACAGTGCCCAGCATATAGTAGGCATGTGCATAAGGCAAAGGAGATTAGGAGGTACAAACTTCCAGTGATAAAATCAGTTAAGTCGCGAAGATGTAAAGTACAGTGTGGGGTAGATTCTCGATAATATCATAATAACTTTGGTGACAGATGGTAACTAGACATACCATGGGGATCACTATAATGTACACCTGAGACATTAGAAAATATTTACTCACTCAGAAAATTAATCCAAGTAAATAAAAATTTACTGAATTCACATAGAAGAGAAGTTCTTTATGATCAAATTTTGGCATGAAATTTTATAATAATAATAATAAAAGAATCCTCCACTTAGATTTTGTTCCCATTGTCAAGTTTACCTGTAAATATAGACAATCAAGAATTTTTAAAAAGGCCCATTGCATCTAGAGTAACTTAGAAACAGATTATTCTGTACGTATATATAGTAGATTTTTGGAGCTAGATCAATGACATAACTCTTTGCAATAGAGTTAAACCAGGCCACAATACATCTGTGAAATCAGCATTATCTGCCCTCACAAGTGACAATTTAAAGTAAAAGATAAAGCAGGCCCTGGAATAAATATAAGAATGGTTATAACAAAGAATCTCTCTTTCCACCTGGAAAACCCAGAGAGTCAAGTCTAAAAGAAAGTACTGTCCAGGAGTCAGATAAACCTGGGTTTTAGAATACTGCTCTGTCCTTTGCGACTGTCTGACCTTACACAAGTTACTTCACCTCTGTCAATCTCAATTTCCTCTTTCATACAACACTACCTTCCTCAGAGAATTGCTGTTATAATTAAGTGAGACAATACATATAAACCTAGCTTAGCTCTTGGCATATAATAGGGATTCAATAAACACCCTGTCCCTTCAATCAGGATCTTTTCATCTTCACTTTTTAAAAAAAAAAAAAAAAAAAACAACAGAATCACATACACAGAAAGTGCTAAAAATAATATATCTGTTGGATTGAAATAAAGGCAAAATGGTAACAGCCCTAGGAACAATGAATTCATTTGTGCCAAGTCAATGATTGTTTTATGCTTCTTTTTATTTAGGGGGAGATAACTTTTTCAAAAACTTGACTAGACTCAGCTAAATGAAACACTAAGCAGATTACTTTAGTCTGACTACGCAAGTTTATAACAGGATCCCAGAATTTTTACAGTTCAAAGGGACAATGACCACATGCAAAAGGGTGCTTCCCAATCTCTCTCTGGGAAAGAAGGGCAGACCCCACCTACACCTTTCTGAAACCTTCCCTAAATTGCCATCCCCATCTCCCCTCTCTCAAGGCCTCAAGGACTTAGTATTCCAGGCAAACTCCCCATTAGTCTAAAACATTAAGACCAATTAAAATTAGTTTTAGTACCACTAGATACAAAGTTTAAGTTGCACATTTAAAAACGTTTTCCACAAGGAACATAGGATTGAACCCGTACCATAACATTCTCATTCTGCTTTGGGTGATGGGCATTAAGGAGGGCACATGATCTGATGAGTGCCAGGTGTTATACACAACTAACGAATCATTGAACACTACATCAAAAACTAATGATGTACTATATGTTGGCTAACTGAACTTAATATAAATAAATAAATAAAAATTAAAAAAAGAAATTATATCACTACTATTATTTTCCTCTACCTCTGAGAACGGATTCAACAGACTGAACTTCAATGTACTGTTGTACTTTCAATCTGACGAAGAATATAACTCTTTAAGCTTTCATTCTTTGGGAAATATACCAAATAATTTTGACTTTTGTTTTTCTATTGGATTTCACAAATTATCCTATTAGCAATATTAGCAATATTCTTTCCTTTCCTTTCTTCTTTGTTTTTTGCTCTACTTTTTATTCCCATGGCTTATTTTATAACTGGAAGTGTGTTCCTCTTAATTCCCTTCACCTGTTTTGCCCACACACATCCCAACCAATATTACAGTATTTTTAATAACAGTATTCAATCACATTTTTACACGCACCTTAGCTTGTTTCCCCTGGGTTGAAGAAGAACAACTGATTTCATGTCTTATTAAATCATAATTCAAGTTTAAAAAATTATACAGGCTATGAAACAAAGGACATAAACTAATTCACACTGGTGATAGCAAAGAACAGCATATGGTAACTGCCACCCAGTCCATGATTAGGCTTTTACTGACTGTCAGAATACAAAACCCACCTATAAGAACGCTTTACTGTTGCCACCCAAGAGAAAAGAGAATGGACGGGAAACAAGCATTTACTGAGGCTCTACCTGCTTTATTTTTTCGCTTAACTTCCGTTAACAACCCAATGCAATATGTAGGATACTCGTTTTATAAATGAGAGATTGAGGCTCATAGCAACTAAATTATTTGTGCAAGATGACAGTTTTTAAGCAGTAAAGTAGAATTCATACCTACTACTAAAGCCAGGCATTTAATTTCTACCTTATCATTCTACACAAGTACAAGGCAAGATCGCCCCCGAACTGTAATTCAAGCTTTCTTCTTCTTAGGTGAATTCTGAAAGGCACATCTACATATTTGTCCTAAATACCTTATCTACTCCTCCCATGACCAATGACCCCTTTCTCATCCCATCAAACAATCCCTCTGTGGGAAAGCATGAAACCAAGACTCAGAAATAACACCCATGACAGCTCGGGTTCCATTTGAGGAGACCCACTACAATACTTCCGGCTCTTGCTCCCTCGATTCTCATGCTCAAGCATGTTCTTTCTAAAGATCAACACTGAAAACTGTGCCCCAAAATAGGCACAGTAAATAAAAGGCAAAATAAAATATATGCCCTCTATCTCTAACCATGATTACTTGTACCACACAGCTAATTTAGAAATTTTCAGGCTTGACACAAAATAAACATATATTTGGATACCCTGTGGGATTTCTTTTTTCTTTTTTTAAAAAGGTTTTATTTATCCATTCAGCAAGAGAGAGAGCACGCATGCACAAGTAGGGGGGAGGGGAGAGGGAGAGGGAGAAAGAGAATCTCAAGCAGACTCCGCACTGAGTGCTGAGTCCAACACAGAGCTGGATCTCACGACCCTGAGATCATGACCTGAGCTGAAATCAAGAGTCCGACGCTTAACCAACTAAGCCACCCTTAACCAACTAAGCCACCCAGGCACCCCATCCTGTGGGATTTCTTAATGGCTTATTTGTAACTGTCATATCTAAGGGAAAAATATTAAACAACTCACAGTAAGGTTTACATACTTAATCCTGGATTCTGTTTATGGATGAAAAGTCTAACACCCACTCCATTTTAAAAAGAAAATTAACAGATTCCAATAATTTAAGAACTAAAACAAGAGTACCTAACATTTTTTAAAGCCTGGAACTGCAATTATTACACTTAACTTTCTATGTAGTTTGGTCAGCTGAGAATGAGGAGTGGAAAGGACTCTGTCTTTCTTTCCCATCTGGACCTGCTTCTGCAATCTCTGTTACCACAGAACTATACAAAGCAGGGACACAGCTTTAATATGCACACGTTTCAGATAACACGATAACCATGTAAAGGGAGAACTGATTACATGAGCCATTTGCCTCAAATACCATTTTCATACAACCACAAACTTAAGCCATGCATCATCTCACTGAAATCCAGACTGTTTTGGATCACCATGGTTAATCTAAAAGTAAACGCAAATGTATAATTAATTCCTTTAATAGGCAGACTTGAGTCATATGCAAATCCTTGCATCACTTCAAAAAAAGCATGAGGTCTTTTTTTGTTGTTCTTGGTTTTTGACCTTTTCCCCTCTAATCTAAACATCTTTGATATATATAATTTTAAGATTTTATTTATTTATTTGTCAGAGAGAGAGAGAAAGCACCAGAGAGCGGCAGGCAGAGGGAGAAGCAGGCTCCCTCAGCAGAGTGCCTAATGTGGGACTCGATCCCAGGACCCTGGGATCATGACCCAAGCCAAAGGCAGACACTTAACCAACTGAGCCACCCAGGCATCCCTCTTTGATATATTAAGTCCTTAGGACAATGAAGGCATTCACTCTGTAATTCCTAATAAAATACAATGAACAAATATAAAACTCAATATATAAATATATATAGGGCGCCTGGGTGGCTCAGTTGGTTAAGTGACTGCCTTTGGCTCAGGTCATGATCCTGGAGTCCCAGGATCGAGTCCCGCATCGGGCTCCCTGCTCAGCAGGGAGTCTACTTCTCCCTCTGACCCTCCCCCCCTCGTGTTCTCTCTCTCTCTCTCAAATAAATAAAATCTTAAAAAAAAAAAAAAATATATATATATATATATATATACATATTTACCACCATTAACCATAATGCCTACTAAAATAGTCCCAAATTTATCAGGTAAACGTATAAATACTCTAACTTTGTTGAAAGCAGTTGAACCTAAGTGGGCAAGTTATCAAGATAACAGTATTCAGTGTCAGTGGGGATTTTTTCAGAAGGGAAAAATTACTATCATTCTTGGCTCTTCTCCTTTTTAAGGATACAAGTGTGGAATTTTGCCAACTTTTACTTTTTATGAAAATGCTATATTGAGACTTGTTTAAAAGATCCCAATTCAGTATTTATACGGAAAATTGATGGTAAAAATGCCTACGGGAGGTATTCTGGCAGGAAAAGGGAAAAGAGACAATCATGAAACAAAAGCAAGTGAATCATATTCTCAAGGGCTTCACTGAATTTTCAATGAATTTTTGCAAAGAGTAAGGAATATGTGAGAAATGACTTTCCTTAACCTAGCTCATTTATGAATGACATATAAATACATAATGTGACAGATTAAATCAAGAGCCCTAGTAGAGATCTTCAGCAGCTACAATTTCTTTGGTTCTTATTAAGAAGTTGTGGCTTTCCAGGAATTTATGCTAAAGTAATTAAGGTTTACACATATATGTAATAAAAAGGATACTCTCTGTAGTACTGTTTATAAAACAAAAGTGAAAAATCAGAAATATTATAAATAGTCTAATACGGGTGAGTGATTTAAAAATAATAGTTATTTTCTTATAATTCTTGACAGCCATTAAATATGAGATTAGATAAAAATATTCATTGATAATGAAATATATTCACAACACAAAGTGAAAAAGTAAGAAAATGGTATGCATGGAATGATCCCATTTTTATTATAAAAAGGACTATATACACAGGTACAGTGGGTCTAACAATATTGTTCAAAAGAAACTCCTACAGTAATGGAAATTACTATAATCTGCACACTCTGATATGATAACCAACAGTCATATATGGTTATTAAGCACTTGAAATGTGACTAGTGCAACTGAGGAACTAAATTTTTGATTTGTTAAATTTTAGCTAATTTTCATTTAATGGCTACCATAGTGGGCAGAAAATAAGGCGTGACCATTGTTATGGGTATATTTTCTAACTCTTCTTTAATGAACACCTATTACTTCTAATAATACTGTTAGGACAAAACCAAGAAAGTTGTTAATTTTGAGATACTATGTTTAAAATAACAGGAAGTAAGAATGTACCCAAGGCAGTCCAGCACTGATCCCACTCTTCCCACGCCCCACCCCCAATGCATGCCATTTCAAGTTCCAGGGCTTTTGACTTCATCAAAGGACAGGTAACCACGGAAGTGATCAGGCAAAACTCCATTCACAATAGAGCTTATACAAGGAAAGTAAATATCTCTTTCTAGATAGCAGATAATATAAAATGGAGTTATCTGGACTATGAGAGGGATATTACTTTAGGAGTGAGTTACAATAACAAAAACTTGGTTTAAGTTTTAGTAAATACATTATCTTAAGATTTTGTTTTTGGGTTTTTTTTTAATAAGGCTAGGTAAAGAATACTACTTTAAATTTGCTAAATATTATATGATCTAAAAAGCTAAACTAAAAGTAAAGAGGAATTTATTTGGCAAGATTGAAATTAATTTTAAAGATTGAAATTAATTTTTTATGCTTAAACTATATTCTTAAATAAATCCCACTAAGCAGAGAGAACTTTCAGTTCTCAATCAAGAAAACATTTCTATTATAACAACTTTATATCAGCTCTACAGACTGTGGGAAAGTAACAATTTTCTCCTTCCCTCACTGATAAAATGGTAGGTAATGTGAATCATCTCTGCCTCATGCATAAGACATAAATATTAGTGAAATTAACTTCATTAAGTACTTTGAGCTGCCTCAAGGGAAAGCACTTTATTATGTATCATCCATCCACAGCAATTTTTCGTACACTTGCCACCATCACCTTTCTCTTTCTTCTCCCTCCCTACCTCAATTCCTCAGTTCCTGACAGCAGCAATTCAAAGGTTTAATCCACAAGTGGCAACAAAAACTGTTGACTGCCCGTTCTTTATAGAAAATCCACTATACCAGAAGTCAATGCATGACTGGAATCAATATTCAACGACTTATCCTAATGAAGAATACAATGATTATACAAATGACAGATAATCTAACATAATTTATACCTGACCATAAAACGTGTTCTGTATTTCTACATGAATATGGGAGTGTTGGACATACTGCAAATTCACCTAACTTTAAAATGAAAACACTTCAAAATATCACCTAATCAAGAAGTGGAAAATTACTTGCCTTCCTTATCGCCATTAACACAGACTTAATGTAAAAAAAAAGGTCACATAGAATAACGCCATCTTCTTATGAGCTGCTTTGTCATTCCACACACATTTCTTGAAAATATAATTAGTACCAGTGATAGGCAATAAGAATACAAGAATGAATAATAAGATTGTTAGTTCCTTACCACAGAGAACCAACAATCAAGCAAGAAGAACCAAGTAAGATCTAAGTGGCATACTACAGAAGCATATGACAAGGTACTACCATATTTGGAGCATACTCAAGTTCACACCTTATCTGATTCAGTTTAAGAGACTAGCCCCTGGTCCTACAGCTGCATTAGAAAGTAAATATATTTTGATTAGAACAATTTTAATTTAATAACTGTGTTTATGACCCTGGTCTATTTGGGGAACAGCTCCAAGATATTTTTCTCCATAATGGCATCCAGACAAGTCATTCTTAAATAATCATTTCTTTATTGTTTATCTTTACTTTGAATTCAATTTCACAAACAGTGTTTTCAGTCAGGCTAGTCTAGGTTATGTTGCAGTAACAAAGTGCTCCAGAATCTCATAGGCTTAACAAAATAAGTTCATTTCTTACTCACACAAGTTGAGAAAGTGACATCAGAGGAGTTTCCTTACTCACAGGCCTAGGCTGAAGAGAGCTTTACGTTAAAATGTGATACCTACATAACCAAGGTAGAGAAAAACAAAATATGGTAAACTGTGCTTTGGTTCTTAACACTTCTGCTCAGAGATTATATATTTTGCTCCCATTCACATTTTGTTGGGGGGATAAAGAAGGAAAGTAAATATATTCAGTGGACAGAGGACTGCTTACTTCTAGATGCCAATAAGAACTGGAGGTTTAGACTACACCAGACTAAAAAGACCAGTTTTGATATTTAAACTGCTCATATTTTCTGTCTCGATATTGTGGAAATATAGAAAACTATGCAAATTCCATCAAAGCCAATAACATGAAGAAACAGTTCAAAGGACATCTATGTGTCCTCCTATCTCAAAAAGCAGAGGGAAAGCACAAATGAAAAAAAATGTTTAACTGTAAGGAATTATTGAGCCTTCCTTTATAGAAAGATTTCAGGCAATAAGCTATTAAAAATAACCCATTACCCTAAATTCTAAAAATATACTTCCAAATGGCAGGGGTAAACAATGTTATCACAAAAATAAGCATGTACATTTTAGATAATTATTTTCCAATTAAACAAGGTCCACCTGACTTTTACTCTTAAATCTTAAAATTGACCTGTATAATATATTGTTTTCATTATGGAGTGGCTTATTCTTTCATTTTGATTTTTAAAAATGTATCCTAAACAAATTGTTATAATGTAATTCAAGAAGAAACCCTTAAACACAAAACTGCTTTTCTGTATTTCTGTAATGTAATTAAAATTATAATCTTATTTCACCATAAACTGTTTTTAACCTAAGAATAATTGTCTAACAGAAATCTTACCTTACTATTCCAATGTTGTTGAGACACCAAATACTGTTCTATTTTAATTGACAAATTGGACTTTACCAAAATTAAAAACCTTTGCTTGTCCAAAGACACCATTAAGAAAATGAAAGGTAAGGCACAGATTGGGAGAAAGGATTCACAGTACATACATCTTAAGACCTATATCCATAACACACACACACACACAAAAAATTCTTAGAACTCAATAATAAGAATACAAAAAAAAAAAGATCTGAACTGCGATCTCACAAAAGAACATACATAAATGACCAATAAGTATATGAAAATATGCTCAACACATTCAGCCAGCAGGGATGTTGCTTTTTATAAAGTTCAACAGAAACATATCACTCCACCTAGCAATTCCACTCGTAGGCATCTACCCAAGAGAACCGAAGCAATATCTTCACACCAAGACCTTTACACACCAGCGTCCACAGCAGTCCTCTTTGTAAGAGTCACAGACTGGAAACCACCCAACTGTACATCCATGAGGGAACACTATACAACAACAAAAAGGAACTACTGATGAGCACAGTAATATAAACTGCCAAACTTTTAGCTAAACGGACTCAGAAAGAAAAAGAAGACTCAAATAACCAGAATCACACATGAAAGGAGTACATTACTACCAAGCTTACAGAACTAAGAAGGATTATAAAGAAATATTAGGAACTGAATGGGAAGACTAGATACCCACATGTCAAAGAATGAAGTTGGACCTCTTATCTCACGTCATATACAAATATTAACTCCATATGGATCAAAGACCTAAAAAAAGAACTAAAACTATAAAACATAGAAGAAATGTTCCCTATGTTTAGAAGAAAGCATAGGGTTAAATCTTCATAACCTAGGATTTGGCAAAGAAGTCTTAGATACGACACCAAAGCACAAACAACAAAAGAAAAAAGTAGACTTTTTAATGTTCATCAAAACTAAAAACTTTTTCCCTTTAAAGTACATTATCAAGAAAGTGAAAAGACAACACAGAAGGGGGAAAATATTTGCAAATCATTTTTCTGATATAGAACTTGTATCTAGATATATAAAAAACTCTTACAATTCAGTAACAGAGACAATCCAATTAAAAATGAACAAAGGACATAAACAGGCATTTCTCCAAAAACCATATACAAATGGCCAAAGGGCACACAAAAAATACTCAACATTACGCAAAATAAGACCACAATGAAGTTCTAGCACAGAGTAGGCATTTTACGGAGGAGGCACAGAAGTATGTAACACTTGGAAACAGTGCAAAATAAGGCAGACAAGGTTCCTGTGTTTCTATCAGGCACAGAGTAGGGAAGAGTACACAGAGATGATGAACAAATATATTATTAAACAAATATATAATCTCAGGTAACAGGTGCTATTACGTAAAATGAAACATGGTTGGTAAAATGAAACGTGGTTAGAGAAACCAGACAAGCAGGGCAGGGCAAGAAATCATGATAGTGTCGTCAGGCAAAAGTACAAGGAATTAACATTATGTGTGAAAACCTGGGGAAAAAGTGTTCCAGGCAAAAGGAACAAGTACACAGACTCTGATAAAGAAGCAACTTTGACTCATTTTAGAGACAATAAGGCCAGTGTAGCTGGAACATGAAGAAAGGGAGAGAAGGACAGGCATGAAATTCATGATGTAGGTGGGAGTCTGACCTAGATCAAGTAGGGCCCTGATAAGGAATTAAGATGTCATTTAAGTGTAATGAGAATTCTTTGTGGAGCATTTTAATCAGGCTAATGGTGTGATCTGATCAGGGCATATAACCTGTGCAGCTGCACAGGGCCCCATGCTTGGTTTAATGCTTTGCCGTCACCATCTTAAAATCCTTAATAATTGTAACATTTAACATGTATTTTGTAAACAAAGTCCAAAATGGGACAATGGAGCATGTTGTGAGAGGAGAGATACACTGGGCGGCAGCACATGCACACACAGTAAAATCAGAAGTTAAAAAAAAAAAAAGAAGTTTATAGACAGCTGTTGAACGATATTTTAAGAATATTTGGTTTTTCTCCCCCCAGAAACAATATTAAGGTAACCTTTAAAGGCATAATGAGATGGCTCAAAGAATGTCAATCGTTATTCAATATTTGAAGGGATCCAAATTCAAAGCCCAACCCGTGTTTACTTCCTCCTTTCCCTGACTCACCCCCCTCCCCCCGCACCTCCCCACTCAGTACCCCTCCGGGAATGGTACCCAGTTGCTGTGGTGAGGCCTGAAGAGCCATGTCCGTACCAGGGAACTTCTCTGGTACCAAAGATGATTAAGAGTCAACAACTGACTCAAGCCGGGGCATTGGATTCTTTCTATCTCAGGTTTAAAAACCAGAGCGAACCTGAAGCCAAGACACATCCACATGAGTGGAGGATTCTAGAGTGAAGGTTCATAGACCTGCGCTGCTGAAGTCCCTAGAGCTGGCTTGGTTCTTCACATCTCAATTCTGGGTTTTCCTGAATGGTTGAGTTTCTGACTCAACGTGTACTCTGATAATTTTACATTATTATCACTTAACAATACCAGACCTTTTAGTCTAGCTGATCCTACCACCACCCATGATCCAGAATTCCTATCCTGCTTCCAGTTTCCTACTTCTCCAATCAAATCTACTCAACACAAAGTGGATTATGCTTCCTTTAATACAAGTTTGATGGCTTCCTTACATCCAAATCACTGGCTACAGAATTTTTTATAACATGAACAGAATTCGATAAGAGCAGGGAGGTAATTCAATGAGTTCAATCACTATTCTTAATCAGAAAGTGTTAACATTAAGATTTAATATCAAATTAATGATATTTAAATAATAAAATTAAATCATTTGGGATAAATTATAAAGATTACAAAAAACTCAACTGTTTGATTTCCAAAAATGTAACATGGAACATTTTCTCACTTGAGATAAGAGGAGTCTATTCAAGCATTCACATCAATTTTATTACTTAAAATACCCCATCAGTTTATATTAAACCTTCAAATAATTATTTTTTTGGACCAAGTATATCACCATCTATTTTGATGCCATAAACATTTTTTAAATCCTGTTTTATTCACCAATGTATAAATCTAAATGCCTAGCAAGTGCCTGGAACAAAATAGGCACAAATAATACCTGGTAAAGGAGTAAATGTTTGAAAACAATAAATAGGAACAGATATCTAACATGCTTGCTATATAATCCTTCATGGACAAAAAATATTCAGTATGTTATCACAATAAAAATATTCAGCAGTCAAAATCTAAGTCTTCTAATTTGAATGGTTTCCTAAAAAAATAGAGACAACACTGGAAACCACAGGGCCAAAAACCAGTCATGGCTGTTCATACCTACTGTCACCACAGGGTTCATATCCACATTAGTCAATCACTCATGCATTATTTATTACCAAAAACCTACTACAAGGTTCTGTACATGTAGTTAGAGATTCTAAAAAGAGATATATCTCAAGAAAAAATTCAGTTTACTGATATATATATATATAAACAGGTCATTTATAATTTAAAATGGTACCTCAGTTTCTTAAGGTATAAAATGATGATAATAATACCTCACAGGATCATTATGAGGATTGAATGAGATATTACAGCAGCTCATTAGCACTATGTGTTTGTAATATTAGAATTAAATATAAAAAACAGCTAATAATAATAAAAAGCAAAAGTCATATCTACTTTAGTGGCTAGTGCATTTTAGGTGTTCAATAAATGTTCAATGGTGAAGGTCAAAGTACAGAGAAGGTCCTCAGACAATGTGCTATTTGATTTGGATCTTGAAAAACAGGTAGAAATACTCCAATGAAGAGTGGTAAGACATTCTCCCAAGTAAAAGTGGAACTTTCAAGTTTTCTAAGGACATAACACATTTGGGGTAAGAGGAGAGGTTCAGTTCAGTTATTTCCTCCTTGGATTGTATGTCACCATTAGATTCATTCCAAAATCTTCTATGGTTCACTGAACACCTGAAATCAAACTATCCAGGCTGATATCAAGATGCTTTACAATATGGAACTAATTTATCTTTCCAATATTATCTTGTTACAATTCACTGTAAGACTTTACTTTCTGGTTAAATTGTACTATACTCTGTTTTTAAAAAGATACCATCTTCTCATTTCTCCCAACCTTTATTCCACTCTCTTCACTCAATTATATGAAAATAACTCTCCATCCTTCAAGGCTCATCTCAATTTCCACCCTCTCCATGAATCTTCTTGGTTCCCTCAAATATGCTCTCTCCTCCTCTATGTCCTTATAGAACTTCAATATGGTATGATCTTGCTGAGCCTTCTATCTTAATTGTCATAGCCTTCTGTGCAAACACAGTTGACCATCCACCCAAACTTATTCCCTTCCTCTTCTTCCTACTGAAGAGGATCCAGATTTTATTTGGGAAGCAAGGCACCCAGACCCAGGCGATAAATTGTGATTGGTCCTAATTCTGATAATCCCATTCCCATTTGCCAGTGATTAATCAAGGGATGAACATGTAACTTACTTCTGAAAAATGGACTTCTTTTAAGATTTATTTATTTATTTTAGAGAGAGAGAGCCTATGAGTGGCGGTGAGGGGGAGGGGCAGAGGGGGAGGGAGAGAAGCAGACCCCCGCTGAGTGCAGAGCCCAATGTGGCTTGATCTCATGACCCTGAGATCATGACCTGAGCCAAAATCAAGAGTTGGATGCTCAACTGAATAAGCCACCCAGGTGCCCCTGAAAAATGGATTCTTAAGAGAAAGTCCTCTGGAAAAAAATCCTAAGAAGAAAAGAGCCCCCTTTTGTAATCTCCTTTCCTGTTTTGGGTACTGATGTGAAAATATGATTCTTGGAGCTGCTACAACCACCCTGAAACCAAAGAGGAAAAGCTAACATGTTGGCCTATCCTCTACTTATTGCTGAAACTCTTGAGTCAATCCTGTAACCTCATATAGACTTTCTATTATATGGGTTAATAAGTATTTGTTGTTTAAGCGATTAATGGTAAAGTATTCTGTTATTTGAAAGTGAGTGTATCCCAGATAATATAGTATCTTACTCCATTTCTAGAAAAGGGGCAAAAGACATGAAGAGACATTTTATACCAAAGGATATACAGATAGTAAATAAGCATGTGAAAAGACATTCAATATCACTAGCCATTCGGGAAGTACAAATTAAAATCATCCTGAACTATCCCTATACACCTACTAGAACAGCTAAAATAACAGAAAGTGACAACACCAAATGCTGGCAAAGATGCAGAGAAATTAGATCTCTCATATACTGCAGTAGGAATGGAAAATGATACAACAGTCTGGAAAATAGTATGACAGCTTCTTTAGAAAACTAAACATATTCTTAACATATGACCCAGCAATCACACTCCAAAGCATGTATCTCTGAGAAATAAAACTCATATCCACATAAAAACTTGCACATAAATGTTCGCAGAAGATTTATCTATAATAGTCAGACACTGTAAACAACCAAAATGTGCCTCAGTTGATGGATGGCTAAATCATGGTATATCAACACCAGGTAATACTAATCAGCAATTTAAAAAAACAAAAACAAAAAACTGAAAGGCATTGTGCAGAGTGGAAAAAAAGAGCTAATTTCAAAAAGTCACATACTGTATGATTCCAGCATTCTCAAAATGACAAAATCATACAGATAGAAAGCAGATTAGTAGTTGGTAGGGGTTAAAGGATGGGTTTTGGGGAGTCGACCATATAAAAGTATACCATAAAGAACGAGAGGGATCTTTGTGATAATAGTTCCATATTTTGATTGCAGTGGTAGTTACATGAATTTCCAAATGTGATAAAATGGCACAGAACTATATACACAATGTACCAATACTAGTTTCCTGTGTTTGGTATTACACTGTAAGTCCATAAGGTATAACCAATGGGAAAAACTAGGTGAAGGATACATGGGATCTTCTTGTACTATTTTTGTGACTTCCTCTGAATCTACAATTACTTCAAAATAAAAAATGGAAAGTATATAATAGATGCTTCTTATTAGGTAAAGTTTTAAAGAGTCAAATACAATAAAGCAATATGATTCTTAAGATCTGTCGTTTACTGGGAAACAACAATCTAGCAAAGACAACACACTAGAACTTCTTGAGGCACTGATGTAAAAGTTTTATCAACTCATTATGCACAGATTTATAGATTCAGCAGTATTAGAAAGAGATGAGAACATGTATTTTCTCTTTAATAAGCATTTTATAATTTTGTGAATATTTTGTATTATTTAGTCTTGGGGTTCTACAGTATATAACTGATGGATTCCTAGGCCATCCTAGCCAGTGTCAGCTTATAAGAAGTTAAGAGCTAAAAGCTTAACTTCACCTCCTACTCAAATATCAAACACATTTATGTCCCTATAATAAGTCCCACACAGCCTTATCAATCACCATTGACTAATGGTGACCAACTCCACTCCAATTAATGGAGGGGAAAATAAGATACAACATAGTGATTTAGGGGGCAGAAAGCTTCCTGAATACAAAAATGGGTGAGACAAATCCACGTCTCCAATGCACCCAACATCAGCAAAGACATGTTCCTCTGCAACTTTTAACCGATAAAGAGATATTAGTAGAGGTTTTCAGTGGGGAAAAATAGCCTTATAATTTCAAGAGACTCTATCAGCATAACATCAGAAAATCATAATCATCAATAAAAATATTCAAAAAAAGAAAATTAATTTTGAACTTAAAAAGTTCTTGGGGCAATAAAGCATGCCTATGCTTGCCTGTGGGAGATTTACCAGGAAAACAAAGTAGTATAGACACAAAGTCGCTGCACTCACAATTGGAAAGGCCAAATTTAATTCTGTACATGCAGAAAAATGACCCCAAAGGAGTATTTATAATACAGCTTTATATTAGGAGTTTGGTTTTATATTCTAATGTTTATCAAGGCATATACCTATATTTTTAGTTATATGAAAAATCTTAGTATTTTTATGGTAAGAAATGGGTTTTCTGATACAAAACCTCATATTATAACTGATACTCAAGGACCAATAAATGAAATAAAATAACTCAAAAGGGAAGGAGCCAGTGTCATGTGGTTGGCCATTTGACCAGCAATTTAGCAACTAAACATTTCCTTCCAGAGTTAACATTTAAGGGTTCCCCTACTAAATTACAAAATTTCCTTTTCTCAAGGAAAGCTAAAGCAAACTACAGCACACCAATAAAGCTATCAACAAACATTAACAGGACAAATCCCCATCGCCATACCAAGAGAGTCTGCCGTGCATTCAGTTCTCTATGACAATAATACCAATAACTACTCATTCTTGTCATCTTTTCCCTATCCCCATTAACCTATTCCCTCACATCCTCACATCTTCCTACTCAAATTTGAAATGAAACTATGAGATCTCAACATTACCTTTCCTTTGCTTTCTGGATCATCGAATAAACTAAATATCAAACTACTCATTAGAGTTTGAATGGTCTCAAAGCACTTCATATAGTAAACCTTTACAATGGTTACTTGACTCATTTTAGAAACACATGACACACAAGTGCAGAAAATGAAGATGTGCCCTCAGTGATTTAGAGGTAGACAAGAATGAAATCTTGAGGCCCTCGTTAGTCTTCAGTTCAATCTAAATATTTAACTGAGCTTCACACTAAAGACAATAAAATTTCCATTTTTAAATATAAGAAACAATTTGGCTGTCAAGTTATACATTGTTTTTCAAATTTTTATTTTGTAGCACCTGATGACAATGATGACAAAGAAAAAGTTTCGTCTAAATAACTGTCTGTATAAGGACAAGGACTCTTCACGCTGAATTTAATACAAAACCTCTTTTGTTTTAAAATGCTGTCAGTCATATTATTTAACCCAAATCTGGAAATACTTCAAATAATTTAAGTACAAATATGAAACCACTACATATTTATTAATCTACCTTATTATAATTATTTTAAGAATACATACACGTATTATCCTTCTCTACCAACATTGTTACTTACCGTAAGTGGCCGCAACTTTTAAGTACTATCAAGAAAGCAGTTTAATTTTATCAAGAAACATTCTACTACTTTCTTTAGAAAATGCCAAATCTTAATAAACTTTGAAAAAGTACTTTCTATTACTATTAAAATAAATTATCACAAGTTCAATGGTTTAAAACAGCAACACAAATTTGTTATTTTAATTCTAAAGGTTCAAAGTTGAACACCTGTCTCAGTGGGCTAAAATCAAGGTGTTAGCAGAGCTGCATTCCATACTGGAAACTCTCAAAGAGAATCCATTTCCCTGCTTTTTCAATCTTTTAAAGGCCCCTGCATTCCTGGGCTCAAGGCCCCCTTTCCCCATCTTCAAAGCAAGTAATGGCTGATTGAATCCTTCTTAAAATGCATCACTGACTTCCTTCCCTCCAATTTTAAGGAACCTTGTGATACTTGGGGCCCACCAAGATAATCCAGGATAATCTCTTCATCTCTAGGTTAACTGACTGGCAACCGCAATTCCATCTGTAACCTTAATTTCTGTTTGCATGTAAAATAAAATATTCCTAGGTTCCAGGAATTGAGATGTGGACATCTTTGAGCCATTATTTTGCCTACTACATATAGCTTGTCCCTTCTTATAGTTATATGTTTTAAAAGCACAACTATAACACACATGACCCTCTACCATCTCCTATTATTTCTATAAAATAACAGCAAGGTAAAAATAAATAGAACAGTTCCATTATTTCCATTTGATAAATGAAGTAATTAAGGCACAGAGAGTAATCTGCCCCATAATCTGTTCCAAGTCAAAGTGCCTGCTAATGAGAGATCCAAGAGTGGTCACCAGGTCCCCTGATTCCTATTTTATTGTTCCCTGCAGTGGACCACAATAATCTTCACTACTCTAAGAGCAAAATCTCCCCTATTGCTGATAACTCCTTTGTTCATTTTTATCAGGCCACAATTTAACAAGTCATCAACTGGGTTATTTATCACTTAATTTCACACACACACACACTCATACATATGCGTGTATGTTAATACAAAAATTACATAAACTGTATAATGTAATAATGTCTGCTTTAATTTTTTTCTGAACCAGGATCTTAACCAGGTTAATATGTTACACTTGACTGAATGAACTTAAGTGTTATCCAGTTGAATGCTCACCAACTAAGGCATGCCCTTTTCTATGGCAAAGAAAGAGAAGAACAGATAAAACACAATTATATAACAAAGACTCTCCAAATGGTAAATAATGGGCAAAGAAAAGCAGAAAACCTATTACATATTAAATAATTAACAGAAATTCTAAACTGGGATAAGAAAAAATGAGAACTGTACCTAAGAATTTTTATTAATTCATTTCAATAGTTAACTTTAATTACGGTATTGATACTCTGTATAGCTGACCTAATCTCTCCTAATAAACCAATTAATTTGCTTAAAGACTTCTTAAAAAATACCATCACATCTCTATTTTCTCTTGCATTTTTCAATAAATATAAAAATATCTGAATCAATATTAGGTAATACAGTAGGAATATTATTTCTGATCATGTTATTTTTCCACTAACATGAGAGCAGTTACCAATTACTGAGCATATACTGCATAGATATTACACGAAGGTACTTCATTTGCATTCTCTCATTTAATCCCCTTAACAACTATATGAAGTACAGTTATTACTGCCACTTTAATAACTAAAAGAGAATAAGTAACTTGCTCAAAGACCCACATCTTTTTGACTCCAACTGGTATAATGCCACTGAGCCTGAAAATTTTTTTAAAGTGCTAATTGTTAGACTTTAAGTAGCAGTTTCAATTTGAGGTTTCCAAGTAAGATATATATATAGTAAGGATCCTCTTAGTCTTTGCATGTAAGACAAATGAAGTCAAGCATTATTTGACAGTACCGAGAGACAGAAAAAAGCAAGTGACAGGAGCTTTGTTTCTAAAAAATAACGTCATTTGCTCTATTCAGCCTCTCATACTCCCAAAAAGCTGAAGAACTTCTCTTTATCAAGAGAATTTCAGTTTCTTTTCTTCCAGTAGTCCTTAGAAGGTATTCCACTGACTTCAAGCTTTAAGTGTTGTAAATGGAAAGTCCTTTGCTTAATTCCACCCCTCCCCCCTTTATAGGCAACTTATTCTTTCTGCTTGGAAAACTTTAGTATATACACATATGTCTTCCTCAGTGTGCCTTTTCTCATCAATACAGCATGGAACTCTGTAGCCTCTTCAATCTCAAGACTTGGGTTTTTCCAGCTTATCATTTGTTTAATTATTACTGATCTATCAGTTATTTTTTTTTTTTTTTTTCTTTTTCCCTCCTGAAACTCCTATCACATGTAAGGTTTTAAAAGAATGTTGACTTCCTGGGTCTATTTACCTTTTTCTTCATGACTTCTTGATGCTAACATTTTGCTCTGTATTTGGGGTTATTTCTCACGTGATCTTCTAGGCTACTAATGTGGATTTTCTTTAATTCATATTGAATGTCTTACTTTGGAAAAATATTAGATTGTTTTGGTCTCAGCAAGCTTCTTCCATATTACACTTTAATTTCCCCGAGGGAATCTTTTTATTTTTTCATTCAGGTGTTTATCCAACCCCTACAGCAGTTCTGGGTATATATTCCAATTGTTCAATCTTCCCCTTTGAGAATTTTTCATTTGGTTTACTGGGCTTTCATATCTAAATGCTGGGTATTCCAAGAAGTGAGAATCCCACAGGTGTTACAAAACCACACACCTCCATTATCACTGAAATTGCTTGGGAAGTCAGCACACTGTCCCATGCCTGCTGAGGAACCCAGAATTCTCCAAAGGGAACATGCTCTGCCCCCTTCTCCCTTGAGAATCAGAGAGTATAAGAAGAGATGGGAGTCTGGTATAAATCCAAATAGTGTGGATCATGGGAATTATATAAAGATTTAAGATATTTCTTTATTATCTTAGAGGCCCCATCCTGGAAATTCCACCTAGCTACCTTCTCAAGATCTCTGTTATCAGTTATATTAATTGGGAAAGGACAGAAACCAATTCTGTCTACATTAATGGGGCGGGACCACTACCAACACTGCAGGAAAAAAAACTGCTGCTATGAATGATTCCTTAATATCTCTAAGTCTTTGTACTCAAAATTCTACAATATAGAAGGGGGTGTCTGAGTGACCAAAACAAGGCCATCCCTGTCTGCCAGTGTAGAAAAAAGAAAGGTCTGACTCCATAAGCTTCTGTATTTCTCCCCATAATGATCACTCATTGTTTTAAATCTCTAAAATCAGAAAAGCAGTCAGATACTAGCTAGCCAAAATTAAAAAAAAAAAAAAAAAAAAAAGACAAATGTCCATTAAGACTCCCAGACTTGGGGCGTCTGAGTGGCTCAGTCGGTTAAGCGTCTGCCTTCGGCTCAGGTCATGATCCCAGAGTCCTGGGATCGAGCCCCGCTCTCCCTCTCTGCTCCACGGGAAGCCCCCTTCTCCCTCTCCCACTCCCCCCGCTAGTGTTCCATCTCTTGCTGTCTCTCTCTCTCTGTTGAATAAATAAAATCTTTAAAAAAAAAAAAAAAGACTCCCAGACTTTATGTCAATTAACTTTGAGAAAAATGTTTCTACAACTTCCTTCTAAAATGGAATTTCAAAGCACTAACACTTGGATAGTCTCAAAAAAAAAATCTTATGACATATATTCAGAAAAGAAGATGTCATTTATTTTAATTTTTGGTGACTTTATATCTGGGAGTAGAGAGAAGCAGGGAGAAATGAATAGGTTCTAAAGTGTTAATTTCTAAAGTAAATTAGATTTGTTAAATATAATATAAAAATTATATCATCAGCATTAATATAATGAATCAAGACCTCTGTCTTAAGTAGTTGGTTTAATTATACAAGCATTTAAAGTTGATTTTTAAAATCAACTTTATTTTGTTCTTTTTGATGGTAGGTAAATAGCATCTAAGAAACACATGGGATAGACTTTTTTTTTTTTAAGATTTTATTTATTCATTTGAGAGAGACAGGGAGAGAGCATGAGCAGGGGAAAGAGGCATGAGCAGGGGAAAGAAGCGAGGCAGAGGGAGAAACAGACTTTCCGCTGAGCTGGGAGCCCGATGTGGGGCTCGATCCCAGGACCCCAGGATCAGGACTAGAGCCGATGGCAGACGCTTAACCATCTGAGCCACCGAGGCACCCCGACTTTTTGTTTTTTAACTGGAAATCTGTACCTCTTAATCCCCTTCACCTGTTTCACCCATACCCCCCCCCCCCCCCCACTGACTTCCCCTCTGGAAACCACTAGTTTATTCTTGTCTTTATGAGTCTGTTTGTTTTTATTTGTTTGCTTTGTTGGGATAGACTTTTAAATTGGCCCTTAAAAAAAGGTCAATATAGGGCAAACAGAAGAAACCAGGAAATCTACATTACACAGCAGTCAGAATTCAGGTTGAGATCTTAGCAATAATAATAGCAATTAATAATAGCTATTACACCTGTCAGAATGGCTAGACTCAAAAAGACAGAAAAATAACAAGTGTTGGTGAGGATGTAGAAAAAAAGAACCCTCAGGCCCTGTTGGTAGGACTGTAAATTGGTACAGCTACTATGGAAATCAGTATGGAGGTTCCTCAAAAAATTAAAAATATAGGGGCACCTGGGTGTGTCAGTTGGTTAAACATCCAGCTCTTGATTTCGACTCAGGTCATGGTCTCAGGGTATGAGATTGAGCCCCATATTGGGCTCTGTGATCAATGGGGAGTCTGCTTCCCCCTCTTTCTTTCCCTCTCCTCCTCCCCCTGCTCGATTTGCTCTCCCTCAAATAAATAAATCTTTAAAAAAATTAAAAATAGAAATATCACATGATTCTATAACTCTACCATTGGGTATCTACCCAAAGAAAATGAAAAAACTACTTCAAAAAGATATATGCACGCTATGTTTATTGCAGCATTATTTACAATAGCCAAGATATGAAAGATATGACAGATAAATGGATAAAGATGATGTGGTATACATATATATATACAATGGACTATCACTCAGCCATAAATAAGGATGAGATCTTGCCATTTAGAACAATACGGATGAACCTAGAGGGCATTATGCTAAGGGAAATAATCTGGCAAAGATGAGTACCACATGATTTCACTTATATGTACAATCTAAAAAACAAAGCAAACAAATAAACAAAAAGCAGAAACAGACCTATAAATACAGAAAACAAACTGATGGTTGCCAAAGGGGAGGGCAGTGGGGGGACAGGAAAAATGGGTGAAGGGGAGTGAAAGACACAGGCTTCCAGCTATGGAATGAATAAGTCATGGGGATAAAAAGTACAGCAAAGAGAATATAGTCAATGGTATTGTGATAAATAGCACTGTATGGTGACAGATGGTACCTACACTTGTGGTGAGCACAGCATAAAGTATAAACTTGTCTAATCAATATGTTGTACACCTGAAACTAATGTAACATATATCAACTACATTTCAATTAAAAAAGATAGCAATCAATATTTATTATTTAACATTCACTATATCAAGTACTCTAAGTACTTTACATGTATCATCAGCTAATCCTCCCAAGAACCCAAGTATTCCCATTTCACATATAACGAAACATGGTAGTTAAGTGGCCCCTCATCTCATATACAGCTGGTAACTGGTCAGGTCAGGATATAAGCCCAGAACATGTGCTTTGAAGCAACCATCCTGCTGCCTCCCTTAAGCCAGTGATAATGTGCCTTGACTCTACCTTTATAACTATCAAAAGTATTCACTATTGTACCTCACATATAGAGATATGATTAATATGGAAACAATCAGGCCAGCATTTCAACATCCAGGCAAAAACCTTTCAAAAGTTAATTCTGCACACTAATTTCTCAAAACCATCAGACTCAAGCTTTCAACCAGTTGTCCCAAAGTGGAAATCTGCCTAATAGTAACATTTCAGTATCCCTTAACTATACTCAAATTCAGAAAGTATGATATATAAACTATCAGAGGCTTTGGTATATTTCGCTTCCTAATAGGTTCCTGAAAGCTAATTAAATGTACAAAAGGGTCTACAACCAATCTTGTTTCCCATTATAACTATTTTAATAGTAGCTGTAGCCTCAATTATATTTTGATTATAGTTTGAAGGTGCCCTTTCCCTTCCCTCAACTTTTATAAGACACAAGAAGTTAAACAGAAGGGAAGCAATATGTGCCAAAGTACACTGAGGACTGTGGGGCTGGAGGACTATGGGGATCCATTCTTTAAAAATTCAGGTCCTACATCTAGTCTTTTATTTCAACAGAACCTAGATAAAAGGAGCATTTTCATTACGTACTTTTGGGAGGGGGATTAGGAGGAGGAGGAAAGAATATTAATTTCGATAAGGTATTAAAAGCACTGATACAATGAAAAATTCAGAGGGGGTACAGGTAAGAAAATAGAACACAGAAGCCTAGAAAGGATAATAATTCAAGAAGGTGAAAACTATATAAAATTCTGTGACTAATGACAAAAACATCCAACATACATGACAAGGTAAAGCAAGAAGGAATGAAGATAGGGAAATTTTAAGTCTAGATTAGGTAAGAATACATATCAAGTTCAATAATAATTATCACATGGTAACTTACCACAACTTAAGAGGTTTTGTGGTCAGAGAGGATATTTATAAGTTCAAGCTTTTCAGGGTAGTTTTATGTAATGACTTAGTCCAGGATGTGGTGTTTTAGTGAAAGACTTAGGAGGAAATGGGAGAATCAACTGAAAATGGAAGATCTCAAAGATCAAAAAGGACCAGGGTATCCAAAGGCTCATATCAACGGATGTGGAAGTGACAAAAGGTAATGACAGAGAATGTGATAAAGAAGTTGTATGTCAGGCATTGCAATAATTTGAGGGAAAATGAAAAACATACTGGAGGCTGGAACAGATAGCTATGAAGAGAGAGAAAATCTTTTTTTTTTTTATTATGTTATGTTAATCACCATACATTACATCATTAGTTTTTGATGTAGTGATCCATGATTCATTGTTTGCGTATAATACCCAGTGCTCCATTCAGCACGTGCCCTCTTTAATACCCACCACCAGGCTAACCCATCCCCCCACTCCCCTCCCCTTTAGAACCCTCAGTTTGTTTCTCAGAGTCCATAGTTGAGAGAGAAAATCTTAATAACGACACCACTATGTATCTTTAAAAATGACATATATATTTGAGTTTTATGATAAAGATAAACGTGAAAGATTAAACTTGAAATGGATGTCATCCCAGAAGACAACAATTATGTAAATCAACCTGCCATGTACTAAACAAACATCCACCATCTTGAAGGTCAAGAAATAGATACACTCAAAAGACACTATGCTGGTCTTCTGGAAGGTTGTTTTAGATTTCAAAATGAAAGGTGTACAATAAAGCAAAATCTAATGTAAGACTATAAGTAAAATCATACACACACACACACACACATTTAGATAAATATGAAAGAGAAAGAAATGTTGATTGAATACAATTTCATATCATCTCGAAATTTAAAATGGTTGAAAAGTTCAATTTTACTTGAAATTGCTTTTTTTCTAGACTATGGCACATGTTGAACATATTAAGCTTTGTACTACTGTATCTGAACCACTCACTCAAAGCTTTCCAGTGCTAATAGCTGGTGTTCACTTTTAGCAACATAAAGAAAAAGATTTTGCCTTAGTGCAAAATGATTTTCCTTAAATCAACCTGAAGCATCCAAATACGTCATCCAATTCAGTAAGAACTTATTTTATAATGGCTCTCATTTGATGCTAGGATGGAAAATGGCAGTCTTTTAAAGAGACTGTAGATTAACTAAATTTGTAATAGTAATCCATCAAAATTTAGTGCCACATCAGTTAGCATTTGACTTGAATTCGGAGAGTTAATGCTGTGAATCCTGTTCTTAACCAACTTTATATTGCCATCTCCCTACTTCTCTTTTGATGGAAAAAAATAACTGCTTCTAAGAATAAGAAGTAATAAAGCCTTCTTATTCTGAGAGAACACTATTTCCACCACAATAAAAATTAATAAAAAAGAAAAAATGGTAAACCTTTATTTAAAATATTATACCTGTCAGGTTGATCTTACAACTGGGATATTATCAAATAATACTTACCAATACATACATCAATTTTCCCTTTAATAGCAGCTTCATGCAGAGGGGTATAGTTCCAGTTATCCCGGGCATTGGGATCAGCTCCTTGACACAGTAACAGACTCACGACCTCAGCATGGCCAAAAGAACAGGCATTATGAAGTGGGATGAGGCCTCCATCGTCGCGAGCATGGACGTTAGCACCCATCTGTAGTAAGTGTTCTACGACATCCTTCCTCCCAAACCCTAAAAAGAAGGATAATATACATTGAAGCAATTCTGTAAAAAGAACCATTAATATTTCTTTAATAATACTAACAAATGTGAACATTTGTAGTACTTTCTTCTATAGCAAAAAGGTTAAAAAAAAATGGCTACCATTCAAATCGATTCTCTCCTCTCATAGAACTCAGAACTAAGAAAGCTCTTCCTTAAGTCTTTGGGCAGTTCATTCAAAAGACATTTTTTTTTTTTCCCCAAAAGACATCTTCAACACATTTTATGTGCCGGGCAACTCTGCTAGAAATACAAAATGAACAAGACTCCAGTCCAAGGCATTCATTTTCCCCTCATGCTTCACAAGAAAAAATTAATATATATAAAATCCATCTATTTTAAGAAATAAAGGTTATTTAAATACTGCTGACAACTAAAACAAATTACAACACTTAACATTATACCAGAAAAACTAGAGAAGAACGTATGGATACCAGAAATAAGTGGTAATAGTTTGGCTATAAGAACTTTGAAAAGGAAGAATTAAAGATAATGTCAAAATATCTACTCTTGGGACTGATGGCCAAACTAAAAGTAAAACAATGTAAGCTTGGATTTAGTGAGTCTGAGGAAACAGTATGACAAACAAGTGGGAACAAGAAAGACAGAACCAGAAAACTGGTAAGAAGTATCACAATTTTCAGACAGAAAAAGTGGGAGGAAAGAACGGATCTGAATCAATGTAAGGACTAGGCACACACTGAGAAAGGTAAAAATCACCAAGAAAGTACATTATGGAAGTCAATGGGCAGCAACATTATGCGAAGTCAGCATGATGAGGATTTAAAGGGTAAAAAAGCCACTGACAATTTTAAATTATAGTACAGTGATGAAATTACAAGTTACACTGCAATGGATTAAGAAGAAAGAAGACTATAAGCATTAGTATTATCTTTATAAGCTAATATCTTTCTTAATGATTCTTTCTTTCCTACTTTAAATTTTATTTGGTCTTATTTTCTAAGTATCACTACCTCCATGCTATTACTTACTATGTAATGTAGTTAGAAAGTAGCATCATAAATAAAACCAAAATGGTCATATCTTCCTTCATTTTATGCATATAAACTAAATGAGAACTATGACAAAAATAGAAAAAAAAAGATTTATTTCAAGATATGTTCTCCACACTATCTATAGAAATTCATTCAGTCCAGGAAAACAGGCTCCAAGAAAAAGTCTTCAAAATAAAAGACATGTTTCCACAGATACATAGTACAAAGTCAGCACTGGGTTTCCATAGAAAATATCCTTCAAATTAAACTGAAAATTTTGGGTGAAAAGAGGTCAATTCTGTATTACTAACTGAAATACCAAAAGTATAGGATACATGCTAATATAACTATGCTGTTTGTTTCTTAATACCTGTACAACTTTACAGATATTAGGTTCTGTTTATTTCTCTAACTTCAGTGTCTTTCACCCTACTATCACAACCTTACTCTTCATTCATTGGGCCATAGGTGCTTTCCTTACTCATGAAGATTTCATGATTTTCCTTCTATGGATTTGAATAAAGTCTGCATGGCAAAGTCACATTTCCCTAATCAATGCATTGATAATATTTGAGAATGAATTTCCTTTCTTCACTAATAAACAAGTAAATTAAAATAAGATACTTTTTTAAATGTATCAACTGGCATTTTAAAAAGTATCCATTATAACTTTGAGGGAAAAACGCAAAGTGTCTGTTTACTTTTTACTAATACTTTGAGATCTAAAATATAAAAAACAAATCAAAAAATGCTTGTAGCAAACAGAGTGTGGGGAAATGGAACTGTGCTCACACACTGATAATCTGAGTGTAAAGTGGTACCACATTTTAGAAAAAAATGTAGTGTTATCTGAACAAAGACTCTGCATCAAGATGTTTATCAAAGCATTATTTATAGAAAACCATGGAAACAATTCAGATGTCCAACAATAATGGCTCTGTTAAATAAATTATGGCTTTTCGTATAACATCACCCTGTACTAAAAGGATGCTATAGAATATTGTGAATATACTTAATGTCACTGAATTATACATGTAAAAAATGTATATTTTACTGCAGTTTAAAAAACATCAAAAAAGTATAAACCATACATACAAGAAAACACAGGATATTAACAGAAAAACATGGAAAAAGTGTTTTTAGATTAATTAGTCTTTTAGATTAAAAATATATAAAACAAAATATACGGGGAAAATATATATACACACACAAACATATAATTGAAGATAGAAAAAAGATTAAATCACTAAGTAGTGACATTATAGAATTTCCTTTCCTTCTCTTTATCTGTTTTCCTATTATCATATAAAAACACAATTTTGTATAAAATTTATCTAAGTGTGTACACATACATGTTTATAAAAGAAGGTGGAGGTAAACAGTCCAAATCAGTAGACAATGAAGAATTTCTCTCTTTTAACTTGGTCTTGCATTAATAAAATATATTATTAAAATCAGAGGTTTTATTATCCACAAAACAGTCCCCTATTTAAACTACTTAGAAATTTAGTACTTAGTAATTTAGAAAACTTTATTTAAAACATAAAGTTTACTTAAAACATGTATTTTTACCTGTTCTGTTGAGTACAAATCAAAATTGGTCATTCATCATTCTATAATGTTAAATGCTTATATATTATTTTTACACATAAAGAGAATTCATTATCTCTAATGGTTATATAAGGCCTCTGTTTCACAAACAAGGTTTGTAGTCATAATTATCCCTATAATTGAATTGCTTATTTGGGTCTAAAGAACCAAAATAAAAATAGTAATTAGGATCACAGTCAAAGAACTGCATAGAATTTGAAGTAACTTATCACTAATTAACTCTTTGGAAAATAGTCCCTAAGTGAAAGCATTACAGACACATACTGCAGACAAGATTTTCAGTGTCTTGTTTCATTAAGCTAGCACATGTTTTAAAAATAGCTAAATCACAATGTTTTCATGTTGCCACTTATACATAGTTGCTACTTATACATCTTTATTTATGGCTCAGTGTTATGAAGTAAAGAAGGAAAACCAATATACCTTCTCTCTTCTCTGATCCAGCAAAGGTCACTGAAGAGTAAGACTGTAATTCTCTGATCTTTACCAACACACAGCATGTGCTATTGAGTTATACTAGAGGTATAATTTAACTTTTACAGAAAAACTCTCTTTGCTCAAAGTACATGCCCTATTCTTGACAACACTAAAAATAACAATAATGGTAAGTAACTAATATTTAGTAAGCTCTTATGTGTGTCAAAAAGTATGCCAAATACTTGACATGCATCAGCTCCTTATGATAACACCCTGTGAGAGATACCATTATCCTCATTTTGTTAAGTAATCCTTTCCCTCAGTGCTGATATTCATGAGCTGTGCTTCTAAATACACATCTCAATTCTGTCTACTCTCCCGTGCTACCGTCTCGGGTTGTAGTTCCATAATCTCCTGTCTAGACTTCAGCATCTAACCTTCTAACAGCATATAACCTTCTAACCACTCTCTCTGCTGTCACACCTGCTGCCCCACAATTCATTGTTAACACAGTAGGCAGAGTGATCTTTTCAAGGCATGTATCAGATTAGGTCATTTCCCTGCTTAAAATCTTGTAATGGGCTCCCATAACACATACAATAAGACATTACTACAAACTCCTTAGGACCTACAAGGCTTTACATGAGCTGACCCCTCTCACCTCTCCCATGTCATTGAGTTTTATTTGCCCTGTCTTTCACTTTCTGTTCCCTGAATATGACAAACTCCTTTCAGCCGAGGCGACTTTGCACTGTTCTCTGAGAACTTGCTCCCGGATCTTCACATGCCTAGCTCCTTCTGCCATCCAATTATCAGCCCAAACAAAGATAAGCAACTCAGAGGACTCTAACTGACCACTCAATTTAAAGTCACCCATGTATGCACACATACTTGTCCATCATTATTTTCAATATCACTCAGTTTTACTTTCTTTCTGTATTAAATCACTACCTGAAATTACCTTGTTCATTTACCTATTTGCCTTTTATATGTCTCCCCACATAAAAAGAGTTAGGAACTATTTCATGAACCGGTGTGTGTCTCCAGCATCTAAAATAGTGCCTGATACACAGTATGGCTTCAATAAAATATTTGCCGATTACATGAATATACATAATGTTATTTACTTCATCATAATTAAATCAAAGAGCAAGTAAGTAGCTTTTGATTTTGTATTTTTAATTTACAAAAAGAAAACATTTAAAGGCTTTTCCAGCTACAAAAATATCAGAAATATTTTTAAATATTTAAACAAAACACCAAATTTTCACAAAGGAAAATCATCTGTAATGCCATCATCATCCAGAGATAACCAAAATGAACATTTTGATGATTAAACTTCCAGATTTCTTTTTTTGCATGCGTGTATATGTTTTAACATCTTTGCTCTGCCTTTTCACTTTTCATCTCAGATATTTTTTCAGGTAAAAATTTAAAATGTATACATCATTTTCTTACGAATTACTTAGCCTTCTACTACATGGCTATGTCATAATTTATTTAGTTGGGTGGTTTCACCATTATAAAAAGGAGATTTTGCCATTATAAAAAAAAGTTAAAATAAATATCCTTATATACATATCTTCACACATCCGTCCAGTTCTTTAAGACAAATTCCTTAAAGTGGAAGGACTAGGTCAAAGGATACATGTTTAATGTTGCCAAACTGTCCTCTAATTCAGTCTATCAATTTTCATTTTTAACCAAAATGCTTGAGTATACCCATTTCCCCATCTTGTGTACATGAACACATATTTATAATCTTCACAAACAAAGAGGCAAAAATAAAAAATGTATTGCTCAATTTACATTTTCTGGGTTCAGATATTTACTTTTTTTAGAAAATTAAATATATGAATACAAATACAGTTGAAATCTCTCTTAATCCTACTCTTCTCTTTTCTTCCCCAAAGATCCCATTACATAAACTCAATGTTTGTTATACTTGCCCTTATTTTTATACTTTTCATATATGTGTGTTTTTAAACACATGAGTTTATATACTTATATATTTCACATTAATATATTTACATATTACATATTTCATATTTCATATTCCATGTTATTAGATTATATATATTCATATTATATTGTCAAGATCACATGGTCTTCAATCTCTATTAGTGAGATTGATAGTTGTGGCAATTACCCCCTCTTCTTGCTGGCCCACAGAAACTCAATTATTGCTCAGGAATTGGTCAGAATGTAATATATTAACTAAGAGAAGGTAAATCTTTCCCCAGTCCAAGGAGTGAATCCTGATTACTCTAAGCCAGAAAGGTGATTTTATTCTTCTTTGGCAGTGACTGGCAAGGGGAGAGAATGAAAAATCTAGAAGCTTCTGGAAAGACTTTTCTCTCTAATAGAAGATTTGTGGAAGAAAAAGGACCCTTTCTCCTCTCTCCCTTCCTATTTCTAGAAAACTCTCACATAAGATTGTGACATTCAGAGCTGCTGATACCATGATGGAAAGGTCAACAGAATTATGAAAATCCTAGCATAGAACCCTACTGTGCTCACAGAGTATTCAGCCAATTCTTCAACTTCCTCCCTCTAGACTTATCAAGCAGGAAATAAATGTCCTTAGGCTTAAGTTTCTGTTAGTTGAATTTTGGAATATTTGGAGCTGAACCCATGCAAATTGATACAAATATCTGTTTATATGTTTACTGATCATTCATTTGTCAGCCTTTGGTTCATGGTCTAGACCGAATTGTTTGTCTTATTATTTTTTTGATCTTTATATATCCTGAACACTAATCTTGTATTGGCTACACGCATTAAAAATACGTTATTTTGTTTATGGCTTGTCTTTACACTCTATTTACAGTGTTTGATTTCAGACAAGTTTTAAACTTTAACATAATAAAATATATCAATCTTTCCCTACACTGTGCTTTCTACATAATCTGTAAGAAATCCTTCCTATTCCTATACTGTTCGTACATTTTCTCCTAGATTACTTTTATAATTCTGCTTTCCACATTTATTTTTTTAAAGATTTTATTTATTTATTTGAGAGAGAGAGAGAGCATGAGCAGAGAGAGGGGCAGAGGGAGAGGGAGAAGCAGACTCCCCCCTGAGCAGGGAGTCCAGGCTCTATCCCAGGACCCTGAGATCATGACCTGAGCCGAAGGCAGACACTTAACCAACTGAGCCACCCATACACCATTGCTTTCCACATTTAGATCTTTGGCTTTGTGTTAATCTACCTGTGTATATGCTATGAGTTACAGATATAATTTTATGTTTTCCACATCTTTTCTCTTTGGTTGATCAGTTTAATAGTTTAACTTCAAAAAAAGTCTAAAATACCAAGTAGGGCAGTGCCAATCCCCCTTGTTTCTCTTAAAAAATCATCCTGGTATTATTGCTTTTTGATGTTCAAGGGAATTATCTTTATGTTCCATGAAGAAATGTGTTAGAAAAAAAGTTTTTAAAGCTCATTGATTAGAATTAATTCTGTAAAGTTGACAGATTTACAACACTGAGTCTTCTAATCCATGGCTATACCGTGTATCATGTATATCCATGTATATCAGATACATACTGCACATCTTTCATTTTGTGTTTGTTCTCCATTAATATCTTGCACATATTTGTCAAGGACCTGGGGGTATTTTAAGGTTTTTGCTGATACTGGGACACCGAGGGCAGTGGTACATTAGGGGCGGTCAATAAAACCAGAACACACAGAGCCTTTCAGTCATAAGGAGTGTGGATCCGAGCAGGAGTTTGTCAGCCAAGATCTGTCTGCTAGCTAATGTGACCAGAGGTAGTAATGACAAAATGAGGTCAGAAGACAGGCAAGAGCGAGATCATATAGGGCCTTTATCATGAGGAACACATCCAGCTACAAATAATGGAACTAGTGAAACCTCAAAAAAAAAAAAAAAAAAGTAGAGATTTCACGTGTCTCACTAAACTTGTCCAGTCAGAGGCAATTCAGGCTCATATAGCAGTTTAACAAGAGCTCTTTAAAAAAATTTCCACTCTGGCATGCTTAGCATGCATAAGCTATCTTCTTGTTTGCCACCTCATAGTCACAAAAGACTGCTACACCTTAAAGCCTGGTATTCAGGTTCCCACACAAGAAAAAAGAGGGCAAGGGGAGAAAAAGGCTTTCTCTTAGTCTTTAAGGAAGCCTCTCTAAGATACTTTCACTTATATCTCATTAGCCAAAAACAAGTCATCTCTCCAAGCTCCCCAAAAAGTCTGGAAAGTCAGTTTTTTATAGCTGGGCACACTACTGCCTTCTACAAAATCTAAAATCTGTTAGTGAAGATTAAGGAGAAAATGAACTTTTGGGTGAATAACCAACAGTATCTGTCACAGCTTTTTAACTCATGGGTAAGAAGTTTGGATTTTATTTTAAGTATGTGGGAAGCCCTTTATAAGAGAAATTACTTGACTGTATTCAAGTCTTAAAAGGATTATCAGTTGGCTATGTGAAAAATAGAATGGAGAGAGTCAAGAGCAAAATCAGAGAAACAGGCTAAGAAAAATCGGCCATAATTTGGGCAAGAATTGATGGTGGCTTGGAATAAGCCAGCAGCAGTAGAGACAGGTCAAAAAGGAAAGGCAAGGAAGCCTGGCTCCCAGGTTTCTAGCCTGAGCAACGCAGTTTACAGAGGTGCCATTTGGGGAAGGGTCAGAGCAAGTAGGTAGCAGTAAAAAGTTCACCCAGATGAACTGTTCTTCTCTAACTACTAAACTAACCAATGTGAACCTATTTTGTAAACTGCAGCACATGCTTTCCCCTAAGCACTGTGTGAGAAACAATTACATTATTTTACATATTCTAAGAAATTTCAAAATATATTATGTGGAAATCATTGTGCTGGTATTGTGAGGAAAACCTAAATTCGTAACACAAAGCCTAACCTCAATATGTCACCAGTTAGACCCCAAGACCTGACCTTTACTGCCCACCTGCTTGTACTGACTAACCTTTGTCTTACATTTTTCCTTAAGCTCTTCTTTCTGGCTTACCTCTTAACTCAGACAAATGAAACCCAAAACCACCCCTCAGATCATGGCAACTACCCAGACCACCCAAACCCTTGACATGCGCCTGTGCAGATGAACTGTGAAGTGACCCCTGAAATGACTGGAAATTACCTTTACCTCAATATAATACTAAAATCTCCGTCCAAGGGAGAGCCTCAGTCTCATTTACATACATACAATGTATGTGTAGGCATGTTTCCTTAAGGCATATGCTTAACCTTATACCGACTTCCACATATATGACAAGGCTTCCCTATCTAAATATTCATCCTAACCCTAAACAAAAGGTACCCATTCACCCTCTCTTGGGGAGTCATGGCTTTGGAAGCTATTCCACGTGATCCCTTATTTGCTGCAAATAAAGTTTTTCTTTGTGCAACAATTCACCTGATGTAGTTTCTGTGACTCACCCAGGAGTAAACTCATGTTGGTTTGGTTAAAAGTATACCTATTTTCCTTATTTAAATTAAGGCCATTCAAAATCGTTTCAGTGTCAAATGTAAGGTCATTTGGCATCTATTCACCAAGGCCGAGTTTAGAGATAGAAAACTGTTTCACTTGTGTTCAACATTTTAAACCTACCTAACATTAAAGCTTCAAAGGAATAACCTTGACCAGTATTAAATCTTGTAACTAACAACTGTGACTTCTGAAACATAATAAAAGAAGAGAAACCTAAGGTGTTTGGAGTATTTTAAAGTGATGTTTTTATTTATGGTAGCAAAGTCATAGCCTAAAGATATTTTTCACCTAATTAGACTGTCAACAAAGCAACAACCACTGTACATCATTTGAATTATGAAACCCATTGACCTATACTTATATACTCAATGAGAAAATTTATATTACATCTCCGATATTTATTTTAATTTTTTTCCTTAAGGGTAGAAAGATCTAATTATACTCAAAAGATACTCAAAGTAAGAACAAAGTAAGTTTGAGATTATCTAGGAAATAACTCATGAACTCTCACATATATCATTGTTTTTCCTGATATAAAGGAAACCACAAAAGCTAAGCTGGGATGGATAAAATGGTACTTGATGACAGATGTGAACTGTTCATTATTCTCTCTAAAAACATTAGAAAAAATTAGACTCTAAAATAGAAGAACCTACTTACTTTCTTAAGCATTATCAATCTACTTCCATCCAAATAAAAAAACAAAAACTCTTACCAATGACAATAAAATTACTTTCAATGAAACAAATTCAACTGTGACACATTTATGCAATACATAAAAGGTTTTTAAATAACTTTCTTTCCTGGTCAACAGACTCATCATTTACCTATTTAACACTGGTAGGTAGTTCCAGGTATCTGCTAAGCACCTCTAAAGGTCCATAATAAACACAGTAAGAATTAAAAATCTGAATCACACCTGTATCTTGGCTGATGTGCAGGAGGCACCCTCAAAATTACAGGGGGAGAGGGGTGCCTAGCAGAGCAGCCCCATCTCTACATGATTTTCTCAGTTTATTCACTTTCTTATAAAGGCCTACCTTCTAAAGTCTTTTAGAGTTTCCAGTTTTACAACATTTTATGAAGAAAATTAGATGCTATAATGGTATTCTCTAATCTGGGGAGTGGGGAAAGTCTTGTGACATATTCTTTGAAAATGTCCAGGGTTTTCTATATACTAGGTTAAATTCATGCAGTCCAGTATACACAGAACCACAGATACCCAGTAACAGATTCCTGGTTACCTTATAATAAATATTCTATGACAAAGAAACATAAATTTTCCATTTAATATTCAAAGTCATCATTGCTTCCTCTTCTAATTTCAATTCTAAGTATATTAGCCTTTAAATAAAGAACTATGCTACACTTCATTAGGTCGAAGTCACTGTTAAGCAACAGGGAGTATGTATATTCCCTCTTGTTTCTAAAATAATTCAGAAAACAAACTACAGAATGACTTCAATGTCAATGAAGTTGCATGTTTTTCATCTGTCAAAGGCAGAATCTCACCAATTAATTTTTCCACTTTGTAAAACCTGATTTAGAAAAGGATTTATGCTTAGATAAAATAGTATTTAATTAGCAAGTATAGTCAAGAATGTGTGCCTTCCCCAAACCCAACTATGAGAAGCAGAAGGGAAGAGATAAATCCCAGATTCCAGCTTAAAACAACAACAAAAACAACAACAAAACAGTGTAAGAAATCATCCCTTGAGGAAGAAAAAGAAAATGTTTGGGTACCGCTGTGAGAAGAAACATCAGCTTAAGAGATAGATCCGGTATCCTGGAAGAAGAAAGGCCAGAGGAAAATGTCCTAATTGTGTCCTTTCACTCCTCAAAACAGTCACATTGTCCACTATGCTACTGTGGAATATAAAGCAGTATTTCCAGCCCAGTTCTAGCCAACAGAAAAGGAGTAACATCAAGGTAAAATATTAGAACCTGGCTGAGGTGGGAAGAAAATTATAGGTGGACTCCCAATTAAGCAATAACAATGAAGGTGACAATACTTTAAAAGATAAGGGTCAGAGAAATTCTGTGCAACCAGGATGGAATTGAGCAGAAATTCCCATCCAGAGCCTCTCTACCCTGAGGCATGTCCCTATTTACCCCAAACCACCTGGAGGACGAAAACAGAACACAGGCTTTCACAACTCCTAAACCCATCAAACCCATTCTCCCATAATAATGCAATACTGGCCCAACTAGCTGTTAGTTTCAAGGGAATATAAGCTCACAGCGGAAAATAATATGCCTGAGGAGTGCAAGCACCATGAAGGAATGATAAACCAAAAGCAGAATATTTAATAGACAAAAAAAAAAAAAAGAGAGAGACATTTAAAACTGGCAAATTAAATGCTTCAGGAGAAAATAATGGGGAATAATGAAAGCATGACATGAGAACAAAAATCAATCAGGTAAAACCAACTGGAAATACTGTCATGAAAAATGTAAGTGGAAAAATAAAAATACATAATGAATTGATTGAATAGTAATGAAAATAAAGAATAAATTCCTGATAAATCAGGTTGAAGAACTATCCCAAAAAGTATCTGATAGAGATAAATAGAAGAAAGGAGAGGTAGAGGATGGGAAGAGAAGATACATACATACATAGAAATAATGACAACACTTCTCATAATTAAAGGAAAATGTAAAGTTTCAGATTAGTAAGAGTTCATAAAGCACTAAACAGAATGGAGAGACATGTTATGTGCAATCTGGCAACATTAAAGGCTATGAAATTTCTAAATCCTTCAGCAAGAAAACACAGAAATTTTTTGACTTCAGACTAAAGTCAACCTCAATTTTAAGAAAAAGCATTTTGATGCTTAATTTCATATGTAGCTAGCTTTTTATTTACATGAAAGAGTAAAATTAATCTCAGATATGTAAAATCTCAAAGCTGAGCACAAAAAGGTACTAGTTGAAACTACTATCATCAGAATACTTCAGCATGATGAAAAATGGATTTAGAGGTGTGTGTGTGTGTGTGTGTGTGTGTGTGTGTTTGTGTGTCTCCAGGAACACTGAACAATGAACATGCTAGCAAATAATTGCAATGTGTGGGTTACAAACAGCACACAGCCATACAAACTTAACTGAGCCTGGGGTAGGAAAGCTTCCCCAATGAAGTGATATTCTGAGCTAAGGTCTAAAGAATAAGTAGTTAACCGGAAAAAAGGATTGGAATAAAGTCCTAAGGAGGATAAGGTACAGTATATCCAAAGCTCAAGAGGTGAGAAATGCTTTATACATTCAACTACCTAAAAGAAGTTCAGAATGGTTCAGAAAGGCAGTAATAAAGATTCTGAAACAGGTAACAACATGGAATCAACTAATTTTCTACCACAAAAATCATGGAGAAGCAGGATCATCCTTCAAAACCAATGTACCAGAACTAAAAATCCTTTAAATGCTGTATGTCAGGGGGAAGACTATGACTGTTCCCTACCAAAGTAGCATAATCCAAAATTTCTGCAATGCAAATTTAGGTATCAGAAAACTGCAAAATATATTTGTATATACATCAATCTTAGTAGACAGAAAGCTAAAGACTCTTGAAATTCCACTGAGTTTTTAGTCTACATCCATTTATTTCAGTATATTATTGTAGAAGATACTTTTGCTATAAAAGTAGAAACAGAAAGGTCAAATACAGCACAATGAATTAATCACATAGTTAACTAGAAGTCAAAGGAAAAAGAAGCAAAATGTGCCCTAATAAATACTTCTGCTTTCAGCTATAATAATAATTAAGAGACTTCATCTTCATTTTTATTTTAATGGTTGTACTTACTACACAATAAAGGGTTCAAGGAAACTGGCTACCTGCTTAGAAAAAAAAAAAAAAAACCTTTTTAAAGTACATACCAAAATAAATTCAAAATAGATTAAGGTACAAAATGAGAAAATGAAACCATAAAACAACTGAGGTGGACATGTGCATGATTTCAGAATGAAAATAACTTTTTAAACATAAAATGGAAAACAAAAAAAAATTTAAAGGCAACAGGTTTGAAAAGGTTGTAAATAAAATTAAAAAAACAAACCAGGAAAATATTTGCAATGATAAGAAAAACATCAAAAGGTAAAAGAAAAAAAAGGGTAAGGAAAAAATAATTCATTAAAAAAGGAAATATCAATTATTTTAAAAAGTAAAATCAGTTACTCCAGATATAATCAAAGAAATGCATATTAAAACATGAGTTCTGTTTTTTTTTTAAATCAAAAAGTTAAGAAATATGTTTTAAATGATGATGTTTGGAAACATGTACAAAAATGCTCACAGGAGCAATATTCACAAGAACATACTCATCACCAGTAGAACAGATAAATAGCGGTATAGTCACACCATGGCATTCCTTATAACAGTGAAAATGAAAAAACTACAACTATGTAAGAGACAGGAGTCACCCACGATATCGTATATACTATCTAATATTCATACCAAGTTCAAAAGCAGACAAAACTAATCTATGGGTGGTATAGGGGTAGTGACTTAGATGACACAAGACAGAGGTTTCAGCTGGTGTTGTCAAGGGTATAGTAGTAATATAATTTAGTAGAACCTTTTAGTAAAACAAATTTAGTAACACATATATCTACACACAAAAACTCTCTAGGAATATATGTATAGCATTGTCTTAAAAACTTTCAGCGATCACTGTTTTAGTTCACTTCATAGACTCAAAATCCAGAACAACTATGAAACTACAATTTCTTGAATCCCAAGCCAGGTTTTTCTCAGATATAATAACTACCTTACAGGCTTATAAGTAGTCATTGAGTCACAATTGTCAAAATACTTCCTAAAACATAAAAGGTTTTACAAATATTAGATGTTCTTAATCTCACTAGATTTGGGAGTCTTAATCTGCATTACATGTGTCCTCAAACAGGGATTCTCAATTCTGTCTGCACGTAAGAATCACCAGAGGAGATTTTAAAAAAGCAAAGCCTTGCTCCTACTCCTGTGGTCTGACTTAATTGGTCTAGGGTTAAGAATCACTACTCACAAAGTGAACATCAACATCAGCATTACATTAGACTTGTTAAAAATGCAAATTCTCAGACTCTACTCCAGACAAACTCAATGAGAAATTTTGGGAGTGTGGTCTAGCAACCTGTTTCAACAAGGCCTTCAGGTGATTCTGATGCAGAGTTTAAGAACCATAGCTCTAGTGCTTCTAGATGTTTGTAATCCTCTGAAAATCACATGTAAAGTTTGCTGTTTAAGTATATCCTTCTGGGGAGAACATTCATGCCTTTCATCAGATTCTCAAAGTGTTAACAAAATTAAGAACCACTTATATAAGCTCAGCAGCTTTCAAAGTGTGGGGGTACGTCTAGTGGTCCCTGAGACTTTTCAGGGAGTATGAAAAGTCAAAACTATTTACAAAATAATATTAAGATGATTTTGACTTCTTCGCTACCAAGACATTGATACTACATGATTTTATAACATCATGTGTTGGTCATCTGGAAGATGTACTCATGGTGCTCTTGATGATACAAAGCAGTGACAGGTGATACTGCTGACCTCTTTGCTTGAACCAAGACGGTGGCACCAAACTATACTAATAGTCATTGTGTTCTTAACTACCAGGTCCTCACAGTTTAAAAAAAAAAAGAAAAAGGCAGCCAGTTTCACTTAAAAATGTCCTTCATGAAAATGTAAATATTAATTTTATTAAACTCAACCCTAGAGTACACATCCTTTTTAATATTTTTGTTACAAAATGAGAAACACACATTAATCACTTCTAGATACCAAAATACATTTGTGTTGAGGAACAATACTTATGCAACTGCTTGAGCTCAGTTTGACTTGTGTATTTGGCAGACATTCTCTTGAGAATGAACAAAGAAAGTGAGGAACACTTCAAGGAAAACAACACAGTATTTGTTCCCAATGACAAAATCTGAGCTTTCAAGCAAAATCGAGAATTCTGTAAAACTTGCATCTGCCACCATGAGCTTTATAGTTTCCCAATACATAAGTGCTTTTCTGTAAGACTGGTGGTGGTAGTAACAAATATGCTTTACAATTTATTATAAAGTAAGATGTGTCAACATTTAGAAGATCTGCATACCTCAGTGAACTACTATTTTCCAAATGACCAAAACATGTATAGAGGTATAAGATCCATCATAAAAAATAGACCAATGGGTTTTAACATAACAGAGTGTGAAAAACTCATTGATATGGCTTCAGATTCCATGTTGCAAATAACCTTCAGGAAACTATTATTTATCAAATTTGGGTGTAGTACCAAAGAAAAAGAACTATGATTATTTGAAAATGCTATTAAAATAGTCCTTTCTTTTCAAACTACATATCTATTTAAAGCAGGACTTTCTTCATATACTTCAATCCAACACAACAAATGGCATGCAGAAGCAGATGAGACTTCACCTGTCTTCTATTGTCAGACATTAAAGTGACTTGCTAAATGTAAAATAATGCCTCTCCTATTAATCTATGTTTTGGAAAACAGTTCCTTTTCAATAACAGTGTGATTTACTCTAACATACAAGAGAGTTTATTATTGTTATTTTTAATTGCTCAGTTTTAATTCCTACTATGATAAATCCCCACAGACATAATCCACATAAACAAAAGCTCTTTTAACTCTTTTCAAGCGTGTAAAAGAGTCCTGAGATCACAAAGTTTGGGAACCACTGCATTTTGATTATAAACTTCCTAAAGGGCAGAAAATAATGCCATTCTTATGATCCTGCTCCTTACAGCACTTATATTTATTGAGTTGTTACTGAACTACTATAAAACCTTACGGTTCATGCCAGATTCCTGAGAAATAGACCAAAGGGGGAAAACACACTATGGAATTGTCCCAGTGGCTGTTAACTAAGCAAGTTGCATGAAGTTCTTTTAAATTTCCATACACACTTCACTAATAGTGAGTCTCACACTCCCAGGAAAGGACTACAGTCATTCTCAGAAATGTGAGTTAAGAGAGATATAAATGGGATCCTCAATAGATCACTAGATTCACTCTACTGAATATGCTATTTTCCATATTTCATGTTGGTAATATTAAGAAATGAGTGCTCTCTGGCACAACAGAAAGACCAAAATGCCACTTATGATAGATACCTCCATTTAAAAATATTTAATTGTAAAAAAAAAGCTTAACGGTAGTAAAATACCTATAACATAAGATTTACCACCTTAACCTTTTCTTTTTTACCCCCATTGGTTGCAACAGTATTTTTTTTTTCAAGTTTTTAAATTCCCGTTAGTTAACATACAATGTAATATTAGTTTCAGGTTGTAGAATTTAGTAATTCATCACTTACATACAACACCCAGTGCTCATCCCAACAAGTGCCCTCCTTAATACCTATCACCCATTTAGCCCATCCCTCACTCCCCTCCCCTCCAGTAACCCTCAGTTTGTTCTCTATAGTGAAGAGTCTGTTTCCTAGTTTGCCCCTTTTTTTAAAAGATGTTCATCTGTTTCATTTCTTAAATTCCACATTATGAGTGAAATCATATGATCTTTCTCTGATTGACTTATTTCACTTAGTGTAATACTCTCTAGCTCCATCCATATTGTTGCAAATGGCAAGATTTCATTCTTTTTGATGGTTAAGTAATATCCCGTTATATATATGCCACATCTTCTTTATCCACATCAGTTGATGGCTATTTGGGCTCTCTCCATAATTTAGCTATTGTAGATAATGCTGCTATAAACATCGGGGTGCATGTGTCCCTTCGAATCAGTATTTTTGTGTATTTGGGGTAAATACCTACTAGTACAATTGCTGGCTCATAAAGTAGTTCTAGGGCACCTGGGTGGCTCAGTCGGTTAAGCGGCTGCCTTCGGCTCAGGTCATGATCCCAGGGTCCTGGGATCGAGTCCCGCATCGGGCTCCCTGTTCTGCGGGGAGCCTGCTTCTCCCTCTCCATCTGCCTGCTTCTCTGCCTACTTGGGCTCTCTCTCTCTCTGTCAAATAAATAAATAAAATCTTTAAAAAAAAAAAATAAAGTAGTTCTAGTTTTTTTTTTTTTTTTTTTTAAGATTTTTTATTTATTTATTTGAGAGAGAGAATGAGACAGAGAGAGAGCATGAGATGGGGGAGGATCAGAGGGAGAAGCAGACTCCCTGTCGAGCAGGGAGCCTGATGCGGGACTCGATCCCGGGACTCCAGGATCATGACCTGAGCCGAAGGCAGTCGCTTAACCAACTGAGCCACCCAGGCGCCCAGTAGTTCTAGTTTTAACTTTTAACAGGAACCTCCATACTGTTTTCTACAGTGGCTACACCAGTTTGCATTCCCCCCACACAGTGTAAGAGTGTTGGGAAAACTGGACAACTCCACCTGAACCATTTTTTAACTGTACAGTTTAGTGGCATTAAGTACTTTCAAACTGTGATTCCCAGATACTTTATTCAAAGCATATTTTTTTCCTTAACTACTCCTATGAATCAAAACATAGAGCAGTTTATCTTCAAGGTTTTCAAACAATCTTAAGCAGTCTTTAAACGAAAGGAATTGCTAAAATATCCTTCTTCCATTTAATTATGAGGTTTTTCAAAGATTACTTCCAATTCCACTTTTAATGTTTATAAAGCAATTGACCAAAAGTCAGACAGTCCAATATTCCAATAACTGCAAATGTTCCAATACTCTACTTTCCAAAAGCATGGTCTCAATCAAATCCTAGTCACAATGTTTTAAGAAAGCATCTATATACAATTTTGCTATTTTTAATTTTATTTTTAATAGGCTCCACACTCAGCATGGAAGCCAACATGGGGCTTGAACCCACAACAACCCTGAGATCAAGACCTGAGTCGAGAAAGAGTCAAGACGCTCAACCAACTGAGCCACCCAGGCGGCCCGGTTTTGCTCCATTTTAAATTCTTAGGAAAAGAGCTGGACAGAAATACGACATAATGACTATATGAGCTGCCTCGGGGTAGTAACATAATGGACTTTTTACTGTACCTTCCAAAATTTGTACAATTACTTTTATTTTCAGAAAACAAATTTAAAAAAGCAGTTATAACTGTCAAATTATAAAATGACTCAAATGATTTTATTTCTCACTGCCAGCAACTTTCTAGTTGAGTTAGCATGGGCCAAATGATTTTTAGAATAGCTAGATGTAGGTTTAAATCTGGCTCCATCATTAATAGCTTTGTGACCCTGGACAAGACATAACTCTCTGAGTCTCAGTTTCTTCATCTATAAAAAAACCAAAATCTACCTTGTATGGTTGCTGCTGTAAGGATTAAATAAAATTACACAGGAAAAGTACAAAAGTCATTCCCAGACAATTGTTACTATTTCTATTAGTTTTTATACTATTATTTAGTAACAATATCAAAACTAAGTTCATTCATGTATGTGCCAACAGAGCAGTGAAAGCACTTTGATGACGAAGGACTGGACTAATATATGAGGATTATTATTTATACATTTCAGAAAGAAGATGAGAAATCAGAAGCATTAACTTAACAAAGTTCACTTGCTCAAATATTTATAAAGCACATACTATGAGCAATTCAATTAATTAGACACTGAACTGCTCTTATTACATACTTCAAATTTATCTGCTTTCATAAAATTCCAAAAGGCTAACAATTATACTTTCCTACTGTTAAATTTTTGGATATTTTGGGGGAGGAGGGGCAACCAAGTTTTTGATAACTTGCTACAAATTTTTATATTAGTCCAAAAGGTTTTTTTCCAAATAAGAATATTTTCCTACAAAGAAGAAAAGCATAGCTTGGCATCTCTTCTCAAGACATTAGGGGGAAAAAACAGCTAAAATGTATTCATTTATTCACTAACTGTAATCCCATGTCATTTCTTCTTTAAAAAAAAGTCAGTAGTCAACATGAGAACAATGTGAGCTTTTGGAAAGGGAGAACTGCACATCCTATTAACAAGATGGATGAGAATGTCAAAATGGTTTCCACAGCTGGCGAATATATCAGAATGAAGGCATCTGATCTTTTTGGTGTCTAGTTATACATATATATACCCTAGCTTTTCAAAAGCATTATAACTGGGCATTAACTGGGCATCAGGCATCAACTGGGCATACCCTAGCTTTACAAAAGCATTATAACTGGGTATTTAGGTTATTTTTAAACTATAATTGATGATGCAGGGACTTTAGCTTTAAGAATTTTTGGTCAATCACTAAATGCAGTTTGTAGTTAATACAAATCATCTACAACTACCAAATGCCTCTTCACTTTTTATTTTATTTTTTTTTTTTTTTTAAAGATTTTATTTATTTATTCATGAGAGACAGAGAGAGAGAGAGGCAGAGGGAGAAGCAGGCTCCCAAGGAGCAGAGAGCCCGATGCGGGACTCGATCCCAGGACCCTGGGATCATGACCTGAGCTGAAGGCAGATGCTTAACCATCTGAGCCACCCAGGCACCCTGCCTCTTCACTTTTTAAAAAAATCTACCATGTAAGAAAAAAGTTGCAAGTCCAAACAAACAAAAAAACAGCTACCACCATTAGTGTACTTTTTGTTACACTGAAAAGGCAAAAAAGAGAGAGGAAACTTTGTATCACTTTTTCTCTTTTTCTACAATCAGAAAGTACACTAGTTTAAATTGAATAGGGAGCTGACAAACTCCAAAAGGTGGTGGGGGGGGGGGGGGGGACGGGACTTAAGCTCACAGTTTTAATTCTATACACAGATACCTGAACAAACAGGCAAAACAAGTTTCCACTTGACAAAGAACCCAGCAATTCACTGTAGGGAAAAGCAATCTTGGATGTCTGATGAAGCCTTAAAAGGAAAACCCAGCAAGCACACAAAACCAAAAACTCCTACCTTTTCTCAATTACTCAAAAAATGATTTTTAGAAAATGACCTTCAAAACTATTCCATGTACCTAAGCTTTAATGGAAATCCCACGATCAAGGCTACATCCCACCTTCCTGAGTATTTCTATCAGAGGAATAAACATAAGTCAAAGTAACTTTAAGGACCTTGACATGTGGGAAAAATAAGAATTTAAGAGACACTGATCTCTTCGATTGTATCTACTACATATTTTACAGTGAACCACCCAAAAGATTTCTTTGTTGTGAAGCAAAAGGAGGCTGTTAAAGACATTGAAGAACAAGCTAGTCTATAGTGTTTTTACCCGCAACTCATCACAAGACTCATGATGATGTTTATTCCTTGCCAAAACCTAGCACTACAATATAATATATTTTCTTAGCATCAGTTACATTCCTTGATCGTTTCTCCTCCTGAGATCTAAGCTTAAGATCCCATTTTTAAACATATGCATGCTCACAACTTGGCCCTTAATGATATGCCTTCTATCTCCCAGATATATTTCTTTCCCCTTTTAACTGCCAAAGAATCACTTCAGGTCTGGAAAGAATGAACACGTAGCTGTGATCTATACAGTTCCTTGGGAAGGAAGGGGATGCCCCGGGGGAAAGAAAAGACAGAAGAGTAGACAAAACTTCTATGTAAATCTATGTAAATAGACTATGAGGAAAGCATCTTATTTTAAAAAGGCCCTTAACAGAATGTCTCTGGTTAACACTCCTAGAAAGTGGTACAGAGGCTATATAAGCTGAGATATAAAATGGTGATATTTCATAATTTAAATACTACTACTCTAAGAGATGAACCTTATAGAGACTTCATCTATCCTAGATCAGACTTGCATGTCCAACATGAGAAGAAAGGGGAGTTACCCTCAACATCTCAGACCTCTATATTTATCTTGATATTATTTATTAATTTCTATAAAAATGAGCAATGGAAAAAAATTGAGGTGAAATCCCATGCAAAGGTTTTAATAACAAGAGTTTGAGCAGAATAACATCCCTACAGACAATGCATGCCAGAAGAAAACACTCACAAATTTATGATCCACTACTTCAATACTAGCTAAAAGGCAACATGAGAATGATGCAAGATATGAAAGAGTAGCATATATCTAAATTAAAAATAAGACGACAGAACTCAGAAAATAGTTAAAAAAAAAATCATTTCAGAAGTAAAAACCAAACAAGAAGGAAAACAAAAGGGAAAAAAATATCCCAGAGAATAAAAATACCCCAGTCAGTCAGGGCACCTGGGTGGCTCAGTCGACTGTTAAGCGTCTGCCTTCAGCTCAGATCATGGTCCCAGGGTCCTGGGATCGAGCCCCACATCGGGCTCCCTGCTCCGCGGGAAGCCTGCTTCTCCCTCTCCCACTCCCCCTGCTTGTGTTCCCTCTCTCGTTGTGTCTCTCTCCATCAAATAAATAAATAAAATCTTAAAAAAAAAAAATACCCCAGTCAATGCCTTGTGATGGGGATCAGCAAACTACAACTCATGCGCCAAATATGGCCACCGCTTGCTTTTATAAATAACACCTTATTGGAACAGACCACACCCATTCATTTATGTATTGTCTATGGATACTTTCATGGCACAAAAGCAGAGCTGAGTAGTCGAAACAATTGAAACAGAGACCATATAGGCACAAAGCCTAGAACTGTAGCCATAAATAATGATTTCAGGTATCTATTGCTATATAACAAACTATGCCAAAATCTATGGCTTAAAATAACAACTATTACTTATTATTCTGATGATACTATGAGTTAACTAAACTCAGTCATCTGGAGGCTTGATGAGGCAGGAATATCCAAGTTGGTTCACTCACTCAGCTGGCAGTGGGTACTGGCTGAAAGCCACGAGCCTTACTTCTCTTCTCCATGGTCCTTCTTAAAGCATGGGGGCTGGGTTCCAAGAAAGTTCCCAATGCATGAAAGGGAACACTTAAGATCTCTGAAGGCTCAGGTGTTACACAGCAAAACTTCTGCCACATTCCACTCATCCTAGCAAATCACAAAACCAACTCAAATACAGGTGGAAGGGAAAAGGCTCCACCTTTTGATAAGTGATACAGTATACATATACATAAAGAGGAGGAATATATGGTAGTCATCTTTGGGGACTATCTATCACACGTATACTTGTAGAACTAAAACTAAATGAAATTTATAAGAGAAAAACAAAGAAAATGTGCCAGACAGTTACTAGGATGGCTCCCAATGATCCCCATCTCTCATTATTTTTGCCCTGGAGTAATTCTCTCCCTTTTAATACAGGCTGGTCCTACTGATTTCCTCCTAGCTAACAGAATACTACAAAAGTTGATGAGAAAACACTTGCAATATTACATTTTAAAAAGACTCTAGCTTCCATCTTGCTTGTCCTCTTTTGTTCTCTCACTTGCTGGCTCTGAAAGAAGTCAAACGTCATGTTGTGAGCTGCTCTATGGAACTGAGGAAGACCTCAGTCCAACAACCTGCAAGGAACTAAATCTTGCTAACAATCACATGAACAGTTTGGAAGCAGATTCTGCCCTCCGTCAAGCCTTCAGATAAGACCATAGCCCCAGCCCACATTTTGATTGCAGTCAAATGAGAGATCCAGAGCCAGAGGACATAGCTAAGTCATACCCAGACTGCTGACCCACACCTGGAATCTTGGCCCAAAGCAACTGTGAAATAATAAATGTTTGTTACTTTAAGCTCTTAAGGTTTGGGGTAGTTTCATAAACAGCAATAAGTAACTAATACAGTAAACTCAAAATAAGTAGAAAGAAGGAAATCATTAAGAGAACAAACGATGCACAAAATTAACAAAGCTAAAAGTTGGTACTTTGAAAAGATCAACAGAAGTGATAAACACCCTGGTTAGTCTAATCAAAGAAAACACAACTTATCAGTATGAAAAATAGTAAAGGAGTTTATCTCATTAGCTCTTAGAGACAATATAACAATAATAAAACAGAATATTATAAACACATTTATGCAAATTTAACAATTTAGATAAAATAAACAAATTCCTTGAAAAACATAACTCACCAAAATTGAGGGATAATAACTGAGACAATTTCTTAGCCATCTACCTATTAAAGAAATTAAATTCAGTATCAAAAATCTTCCCACAAAGAAAACTATGATTTCGTTAGTTTCATTGGGGGATTCTACCAAATATTTAAGGAGAATGATGGCAATGCTCCAAAAACTCATTCAGAATATAGAGAAATAAACACTTCCAAATACACTTTATTAGCATAACGCTAATGCCAAAAACCTGACAAAGACATAACAAAAAAAAAGAAAAAAGAAAATTACAGACCAATATTTCTCATAAACTTAGATCTAAGCAAAAATCTTTAACAGAACATTAGCAAATAAAATCTAGGAATATATAAAAAGGATAATACACATCATGACCAAATAGTGTCTATCCCAAGAATGCAAGGTTGACTTAACATTCATAAATCAACGTAATGTAATATATTAAAAGGATAAAGGAGAAAGCCCCCATGGTTATCTCGATATATGCAGAAAAGGCATCTGATAAAATTCAACACCTTTTTATGATAAACCCACTCAACAAACTAGAAACAAAAGAGAGCTTCCTCTATCTAATAAAGGACAGCTATGAAAAACTTAATGGTGAAATATTGAACATTTTCCCCCTAAGAGTTGGAATAAGAGAAAGATGTCTACCCTCATCACTTTTATTCAACACTTGAGACAAATAAAGTCATAACTGCCTCTATTTGAAGATATGATTCTTTAATAAAATCCTAAGGAATCTACATAAGGACTATTGGAAATAATAATTTTCTAGGTCACAGGATACATGGTTAATATAGAAATTGATCATATTAACAAACAACTGAAAAATAAAAAAATTTCAAAATCCATTACACTGGCTTTAATTTAGATTTAAAAAAATTTGGAATAAAAAAAATCTCATGAAAGACTCCCACACTAGAATTTATGAAAATTGCTGAGAGAAAATAAAGGCCTAAATAATGTTCATAGACTGGAAGACTCAATATTGTTAAGATGTCAATTTTTCCCAAATTGACCTACAGATTCAACATAATCCCAATTATCAGCTCAGCATGCCATGCTGTAAAAACTGACAATCTGATTCTAAAATTTCAATGAAAATTCAACAGACCTAGAAAATCCAAAGCATCTTGAAAAAGCTGAGCCAAACTGGAACATTCACACTATCAACCTCAAAACTAACTACAAAGCTACAGTTACCCAGGCAATGTAATTCCGACATAAAAACAGACAAATAGATCAATAAGACAGAATGAAAAGTCTGGATACAGACCCCCACTTACACAAACATCTGATTTTTAACAATGGAGAAAAAGCAATCCAATAGAGAAAAGAAACCTCTTCAAGAAATGGTGCTAAAAAAAAAAAAAAACACAACTGGATAGCCACACAGATAAACAAAACAAAACAAAACAAAACAAAAAAACCATCAACTCAAGCTCACAGATAACTTAAAAATAAACATAAGATTGATCACAAACCTTAATGTAAATGCTAAAACCATAAAGCTTTTAGTAAGAAATATATTTTTGTTACTTGGGAACAGGTCAAAGTTCTTATCCAGGTCATAGTTACAGGAAATAATAACTATAAAATAAATATATAAATGACATATATTTAATAAAATAAATTTAAATTTAAAACTTCTGTTCAAAGGACCTATTAATAATGGATCAGCACAACATATGTATAACGTGTAGCTAACAAAGGACTCCTAAAACTCAACGATAAAAAGATAAACCCAATAAAAGTAAACTTTATCCAATTTAAAAAAAGACAAAACTTCATAAAAGATATATAAATAGCAACTAAACACATGAAAAAGTCTTCAACATTAGACATCAGGCAAAATACAATCACCATGAGATACCACACATTCCCACTAGAATGGTTAAAACTGAAACATCTGAGAACATGAAATGGTGAATAGAACTCTCATATATTGTTAATGGGAATGTAAAATGGCACATCCACTTTGGGAAAAGGTCGGGAAGTTTCTTACAAACCTGAATATTTACCTAAGCCCCAGCAATTTCAATACTAGGTATCTGCTCAAGAGAAAGAAAATCTACATCCACAAAAAAAAAATTTTTACAGGAATGTTCACAGTAACTTTATTCATAATAGCTCAAAACTGGAAATAGCCTAAAAGTTCATCAGTAGGAGAAGGGATAAACCAACTGTAGCACATTTACATAATGACATACTACCCAGCAGTGCAAAGGAGCTACTGATACATGTTACAACATCAAAAACATTCACTGAGCAAAATAAATCTTAGAGAAAAAGAGTAAATATTATATAATTCCATTTATATGAACTTCTTTTTTTTCCCCCCCCATTTATATGAACTTCTAAAACAGGCAACTCGTAATCTAGAGTGGACAAAAAGTCAGAACAGTGTATCTGGGGCAGGGACTTAGGAAACGGGCATGAGGAAACTTTCTAAGGTTAGGATGCCTTTCTGTAAGGGTTTGAGTTGCACAGGTGTTCACATTTGTCAAAACTCAATGAATGTACAAATAAGATTTGTACAGATTTTACACTAAAAGAAGACAAATCTGTAAACAAACACTGAACTCTAGACAATAACATGCATATACTGGCGTTGTTAGGGGAAGCTGCACAGATGCTTGCAATTTGAGCACTGACATGCTCAAAAAGAAAAAAAAAGATAGATTGATGGATAGAGGAATATACAATCAGACAGAGATGTAATAGAAATTATACAGTATTTTAATTTATGCAAACACTCCTCTATGTTGACGTTGACCAGTTTTGTTACCAACTTTTACATAACATCTTATAAATAGCTATTTTGTTCTTTAAATCATTTGCCTCCAAAGAGTGATATCGTTAAAGTATAAGAGAAACTTAGCACACCTTTCTAACTAAAAGTTCTATGTAACTTCTGTTTTAAAAGGTACCTTAAACAAAGCACAAGATTTTAAGAAAAGACTAAAAAAAGAGAAATTGGGAAGACATTTATAAGCTAGTACCTTTCACCAAATTAGAGACTTCTTAAACCCCAAGGCAGGGCATTTGCTTGAAAGTACAATCAAGGAGCTTGCCAGACAATGTTAAGTACAAAAAGATTCCCACTCCAGGACGGAAGCACTCTGTTTTCTTAGCCATGGATGGGTTTAGAGGACACAGTGTTGTTTGTGTCCTTTTTTCAGGTATAGGAACTTCATTTGTACAGTGGTGAAGAAAAAAAAAAGACAAGCATGGTCAAGCTGAAAAATCAGAAGAGTCAGGAATGACTCAGGCAACCTTTACATGGTTAAATGTGTGTTGTTGTAGACACCATCTGAGTCAAAAGAAAGCATAAAACTGTCATACATATTTTGCTGGTTTTGATACTGAAGTGCCCCATTTTACATATCCTAATCTTATGTTAATTAACTACCTAGGAAGCCTATTTCAAAATTTCATCAATTTAAAGTAAGTACCACGAAATCTTGGAATTCAATGCTTTGTTAAAGCCTTTTTTAAAAAAGACCTCATCTAAACTTTTCTTTAAAAAGAGATCTCATGAGTACATACTGGTCCTTGTGACAAAATATGTCACTACTGGGAACCAAACTTAAAAGATAATACCACTCTAAATTGATACTATTCATAAAGCTTTGACTGCTGTCCTTTGAACAATAGAAAACCAGGGTCAAGGATCTTATCTGTAGAAGAGAAAGTCTTATATAAACTCTAGTCAACAATAAAAGACTGGGTCCTTTGATACGGCCATCTTAAGAAGGCACTAGAAATAGCAGTCTGAGAATCTGCATCAACAATGGAAACTGGAGATTATGTTTCTAATTGTGGGTAGAATGATTCCATTATTGTCTCTAAGCCATATTTGAAACAAATAATTATCACAGTCGAAAATGGGATAGAAAAAATTCTTAATTCTGCTGCTGGAAAGAACTGTAATATTTTTAAAAGTCATAAGGATTTAAATATGACTTCACACCATTTCTGAGATCTTTAAAATGGTTTCATTTATTCTCTGGAACTGTAAGCTCATTTCTAAATGGAAATTCAGGCATTAACATTCTTTCTCTCCAATCTTTGCTTGGCTAGATTGGACTCATCCTTTAAATCCCTATCTATCTAGAAAGACTTCCTTAAAAGCTCAAAACCAGGATAAGACTTCCTATTGCCCCTCCACAACGGTATATTATATTACGGTATATTTGTTACTACTGCTGTTCTTGTTTAGTCTTCCCTATTAGACTGTAAGCTCCATTAGGGCAAAGACTATCTGCCACATCAAAATAGTGTCAGTATTTAACATGGGACCTATGACAAGTAACAAAACATTTGTGGAACAAATGAATTACAATTTCTAAACTTTTCCATCCAAGGGATTGTTCCAGTTTCCTCTTTTAAAACAGCTTCTCCATGACAATCCCATTACTCGCATTCTAACCAACTAAGAGTTAACTGAGAATTACTGCTAACTACTCATCCTACACATAGAGAAGACCAGATTTAACCAATTTGTTGTGCTATGCACACAAACATGGAAGTATGATAAAATGACTACAGAGTGTTACATTTTTATACCATGTAGAGTTTCACTGTTTTTATGATTTCCACAACTAAACTAAAAAATTTCTTAAAAAAAAAACAGCTCAAAGTCAGGTTCTCAAAATTACAACATCATTACAGGACTGTGTTTTACTGTCTGTCTGGTAACTTATCTCCGCACACATAAAACTCTAAAACAGAATAAAAAGTAACTATTGTGGCAAATAGGAAGAAGTTGATTTGGGAGACAAGCAATATTTTATGTGTGACTAAACCTAAATAAGTACATTATCGTAGAAATAAATACAACTATCATCTGTTAATGATTATTTATAATGCAGTATGGTGAGGAATGACAAGATCTGTGACATGTGGGGGCGCCTGGGTGGCTCAGTCGGATAAGCAGCTGCCTTCCGCTCAGGTCATGATCCCAGGGTCCTGGGATCAGAGTCCCACATTAGGCTCCCCGCACAGCAAGGAGCCTGCTTCTCCCTCTCCCTCTGCTTGCCGCTCTGCCTACTTGTGCTCTCTATCTCTCTGTCAAATAAATAAATAAAATCTTAAAAAAAAAAAAAGATTTGTGACATGTGCTATTAAAATAGTCCAATTTGGAATAAAGTATGAAAAAGAAAACCTCGGCTAATTCATTATATCAGACCTTTCATGTGACCTAAAGAAAATGAAATGCTACTTCATCTAAAATAAGCAACACCCCTGAGCAAACACCTAGTTATATGGAAGCCTGTTTATGATTCAATTCACTAAATTCCTAATAGTATGTATACTATCTAGTAAGTATCTATACATCAAGAATGGATCCAGTAATCTAATATTGACTTCCTGTGTTTCTCATATTGCTGCTCCTGACCCATTAATGAACCACAAACAGCAGTTGTAAAGAAATGAATGAAATAGGATATAAAATATAAGACAACACATGTGATAAGGGAAAGTATTATTTCCTGAAACTTTTGGTTTAGTTTCTGTGTGAGACGATGTAAAATAAATTTCTAAGTATAGGCTACAATAAAAATGTGTGAATGCTACTCTTGGGAGTTTATGCCCTCAGTTACTTCTTTCCCCAAAACACTGCAAAAGCAGAAACTCTCCATCACAATTACTCACAAAAAGTGACCTTAACCCAGGCACAAGTTTTAATAGTTTAAGCTTGATTTCACAAGCTCTAAAATCAAACTGAGTTCAAATCCAGGTTCCACGACTTTCCGTGTAAATTTGGACTTTTTTAAACAGTATGAGCTTTGTTTCTGTCATCTGTAAAATGAAGGTAATAATATCTTTCAAGTTGGGGTAAAAACAAATAATACATATAAGTAAGTTCTTAACACATCTTTTACCATAAATAGAACAAATTAAAAGAGTGATATGTATTAGCAACATAGAAAGAAACTTAACAGAAGGTATTTAATGTGTTATCTTTGATGTTTGTGGGTGTGTGTGTGTGGTGCTTTTTCATTTTGTATTTCTATCCCATATAAATTTTATCATGTATATATAACATACATTTTTCATGTAATGTTTCTAATTTATATAACCTTATACCTTTATTTTTTAGAATATAATAGTAGATATCTGAGCAGTGACATTACAGTCCTTTTTTAAATACTTCTCTGTATTTTATAAAAGTAAATTATGTGTTTTTAAAAGACAATGGCCAACTACTTGATCAAAAAAAAAAAAAAAAAAAAAGACAAAAAGTGTGTGGTCCAGGATTCAGGAACTAGCATGTTTTTTGGGAGAACCAATGTGCCAGATGCTTCTCACTAAGTCCTCACACAAACTTAGCATATCATTTTTGCCGGTGAGAAAACTGAGGCAATCGAGATAAGGTAAACTGTCTGTCAGACAAGTAACAAATAGAAGTGTCCAGGACTTCAAAGCCTTTATTTCTTCTACCATCACGTAATGTATCCAAATACTCTTCTCCAGTTGTTTCATATAGGCATATTTTAATCTACCCAATTAGACTGTAAGCTCCTTGAGAAAGGGGGAAAGTTTCACAAATTTCATTTGTCTTTCATTGCCTAAGTAAGATTACGATAGATCCTTAAACACTTGTTGAGTTAAAACTTCTTTTGGTCTAGACTGTTCTCATGGGACATACCCTTGTTGTAAAAACGAAATAAACTACCAAATGAGAAAACTCTTAAGACTGCCCAAATCTAACTTTATTCCTTCACACTCAGAACTGAAAAAGTTTAAGTATACCCATATCCGGAGACTACCACTAAGGGAGTTTGGAAACGAGTGCAAGAATCACTATGCAAACACTAAAAAAGAATGGATTCACACATTTCCCTACCACGCCCCCGTCATCCAGGCACTATCCTAAAGAAAGGAACCTCTAGTCTTCCGGTGAGGTGTTGAAGAACCATAACCACGCCCCCATTCTATTCCATCATTAACTTGTTTTCTATCCTTACCCGGACCCCCGTCCCCAAGACCAAACCCCTTAATAAACAAAAGTCTCTGACCTGCAGCGAAGTGCAGGGGAGAAGACTTCCGGCCGGCCATGTCCTTAGCATTCACGTTTGCCGCGTCCACCAGCCTCTTTACCCGGGACACGTCCCCATTGCGACAGGCCTCCAACAGTTCCCGCAGGGCCCCGCTCACTGCTGGGACCCCTGGCCCAGGTCCCGCTGCCCCAGGCCCCAATGTTGCTGTGGTGCTAACTCCTGCCGCCTCTGGGCTCTCCGCCAAGCTCGATCCAGGGGAGGATGGAGAGGAAGATGAGGAAGAAGTCGGGGAAGAAGAGGACGACGGTGAATTGTTACTGCCACCGCCGGCTGGGTTGGGAGCGACCCCGACGGCAGATGAAGCGGAAACCGCCGGGGCCACCGGAGCCGCGGCGGCGACGGTACAGATTGTGCTGGTGGTACTGCAACAGCTGGTACTGTCAACCGGGTCCGGGGATCGAGGCCTGTCGGGCGGATCCCGACTGCCATCCCCCTCCGGCAGCGCTAGGCCGTGCCGCGGGGAGGAGAAGGGGGCCAGGCCACCCGCCGTTGGGGAAGCTGGGGTGGTCCCCGGCGCCAGGCCGGGGCTGAGTGGGGGGGGAGGTGGTGGCGGCGGCGCCGAAGCCCCTGGGGCGGGCTGGAGCTGTTGTTGATGATGGTGGTGATGATGCTGAGAGCGACGCGACGCCGCCATCTTCGGACTCCCCCAGCACTGTCACTGCGGCAACGGCCCCACCGCCCGCCCTCACTTCCGATCGCTAGACCAATTAGCGTCCAGCGCACAGGAAATGATGCTAGGCTGAGTGGGAGGGGCCAAAGAGAAGGAGGGAAGTATTGGGAGCTCAGAGAACAGCCACAGAAAGGGGCGTGGCTTTGTGACTGAGGGGCGGGCTTTGTGACGCCTTGGCGGGCAGGCTGCGGAGATTTGAAAGTTGGAACTGACCACTCCCTAAATGGGGCACTTTTCCTCCATTCTCGCTTTCAGCTTGCTTACCTTGCCCGTTCCGTTCTGTTGCCAAGTCACCTTAAGTCTTCCGTGTCTTACTCCAGAGTGTGCTCCTGAGGTGTAACTCAATGCAAGAAGGGAATGTTTATCGTTTATCATGTCTCAAGTAGCCTCGTCTGAAAAATGGAACTGAGAGTATACCTCACAGAATTGTTAGCAGAATTAAATGAACTAATGTATACAAAGCGCTCTGACCGTTAATAAAACATAACCATATTTAGCCCATTGGTAATTTTTTTTTTTTTTTAAGATTTTATTTATTTATTTGACAGAGAGAGACACAGCGAGAGAGGGAACAAACACAAGCAGGGTGAGTGGGAGAGGGAAAAGCAGGCCTCCCGCGGAGCGGGGAGCCCGATGTGGGGCTCGATCCCAGGACCCTGGGATCATGACCTGAGCCGAAGGCAGACGCTTAACGACTGAGCCACCCAGGCGCCCCCCCATTGGTAATTTTTTTAAATGGAGTCTGGCCCCCTCCGCCCCGTTATTCCTTTGGTCTCTATGTCCCTTCTTGTACGTATTCTCGCTCTAGCCACTTTGTTAATACGCCCATTTTGTGGGTCAGATTGCCAGGACTGGAATTCAAGCTCTGTAATTTACTAGCTCTGTAAATTTGGGCAAGCTGTTTAATCATTCTGTGTCTCATGTTCTCCTCTGCAAAATTGAATGAATAGTTCAATAATTGTTAACTATTAAATTATGATTTTTTCCTATTCTGTTATCTCTGTACTTTTATTTCTCACCTTAAGTTTGACTCAAACAATTATGAATATGTTCCTTTTGAATTCTTTTCAGCTGAACCTCTCTTCTTCCCAAACTAAGATAAAAACTTAACTACTCTCCATCACTCACCTTCAGATGACATTCTTCAGCAACTACTTTTTCTCTCTTTCCTCTGCCTGTGCCTACTTTTTTGGGCTGCCATCAAAAGAGATGTGTCCATGCATGGGATAATCTCAGTGTGGTCTCTGTTTCCTGCCTCCTATTTAATAGTAACCTAGGCATTGTGGAAGTTTAGAAAAACAGTATTATTCCAGTAGAGGAGATATAGATGGAGACTGTCTTAAGAAAAAACAACGTTTACATGGGTCAAGTAGAAATCTGTCTCTACAGAATATTAAACCAGGTGATAAATCGTTCTTTTATATGTTCATTATTAAAGGTAATTACTGTGATGTTAATATTCCCACCTAAATAAATAGGTAGGTTTATTTAGGACTACCATCTACATAAAACAAGGTCAGGAACATAATTAATATTATGAGTGACATTTGTTATCTCATCTGGGGTTACAGATTATAACTGAACAGTATTCATCTGTTTCATAAATTTGTGCCATTGTTTACAAATATGTGGCTGGATAGGAAAACTCCATCAGTACAACTAAAATCTGTCACAATACACATTCTCCTGGTTTTGAATCTTAAGTTAATGCACAGCACAGGATAGCATTGAGAAGTTGGGTTTATCAACATAATACATTAGATGCCCCTAACTCACCTTGTGCCCCCTTGACTATGGCCTTCTCTATGAATGGGAGGCATAAAGAATATCCCACCTGGTCCCGTGATGGCCAATTACTCATACATCATGAGAAGTAGTCATGTTTACCCTAATTCAAATGCATCTACTGTATCTGTTTATCAGTACAAATAAATAAGAAAATTTCTGCTGGATAAAGAGAAAAAGGCCAAATGGCCTGAAACTATTCTACTGGTAAAATATGTCTGAAAATGCATTCGATCAATTGGAAATTGCTTTTTCCCCCTCCAGTGGAAAGTAGTAAATGTACTTAACATTAAGTATTTATAAGGTTTAGGTTTATATGGACTAATACTGAGCTCTAAACAGGAAAGGGCAGATATCATTACCTAATCTTTTACAGCTAAACACAATTCCATGAGGGATGTACTGTACTCTAATGAAAAGAGCAAAGCTTGAAGTCAAACGAGCTTGAATCATATCTCTGACAATTACTAGTTAATCTTGGTAGATAAGCTTCAGTTCTGTCATTCTAAAATTCTGATTTTATTGTAGCATTGTCATGAGGATGAAAAGACCTGGGTGTTTTTAAGTCCATCTGGAGTGTTATTTTCATTCTTTTATGAGGCATACATCAGATGTTAATAGTAATTCATAGCCACTATCAATACTATTTCCTTACAACTTCCTCTGTGACAAAGAGAGTGGGAAGAAATATCCAACATTTTACATGTAGCAGGAATCTTAAGTAAAGATCAGGTTTAATTATTTCCTCATCTGAAAATTCAAGATTTTATACAGGCCCTGTCTATCTCCAAGAATTGTTGAGGATCATAGTTGTGTGGCATATTGCCATTTTCAAAAATATTTTCAGAAAAATCATGTCCATGTGGTATAAAAATGTGAACACACAGCACTCTCTTGAGCCATACTGTTGACACAAAAGAGCCACCAACTCAAAGGGCACTTGCCTTCTGGGCTATGATGTAATGTTTGTTTTTCCCCCATGGGGATCACATGAACACACTTTGCAAGTTACACAGTCATTAACTTGCAGTGTCCATAGTTCAATTAGACTTGGTGTGGTTATTCCATCCATGTACTTCTCATTAGTCTGCCCCAGATCCAAGTTCACTGGTAGTATCTCAGATCTACTGAATCCACTTATTCTTCCATGCTCTGAGCAAAGGCTTCTCTGCAAATTCATGAGCACAGGCTAGAGCTTAGCTGAGGCAGTGTCATTTTTCATCTTGGCCTTAGAAGATAAGTTATTCTCATGCCAGAAATGCCCATTGTGCCAATGGCCCAGATTTCTCTCTCTGAAGGTGGTACAAAGCTGAGAGAAATTTTAGCTGAACTTCCATCTGGAAACCCAGGAGAATATTTTTTTGAAAAGCCATAGATGGGCAAAAATGACAACAGCTGCAATCATGCTAACCATATTGTATCTGAGGAAGTTTAATTAAAAGAAAAGGCTTAACAACTTATTATAATGTAAGAAAATTACAGTAATTTAAAGATCCCTATATATTAGTTTATTAGCATTTTCAGTTGCTTGCTAAGATACCCCTTATGTAGCAGGGTCCTCTGGATACTGTTCCTCAGACATCTAGAGTCTGCCCTCTGATAGCTTGGACTTTCTCCTGGTGTGGTCTTTATACTTGGCACTGGTCACTTCAGTGCGAAGTATTAGTTCTAGGCAGAGAGACAATGTAACATAGTAGTTAAGAATGTGGACTCTGCATTTAGACTGCATGGATATGAACCCTAGCTTTGTCACTAACTAGCTATGTGTGATTAAAGGATGCCACAACCTACATTTTGACAGAGATAAATCAAAACCTATTTGCTGTGCTTTAAAAAAAAATGGTAAACAAGCTTTCCCACTAAAACATTCTTTTCCTTGTAAGCATTTTTTACAAAAGTAATTAAAATCATATATATGTATATATGCACTCCATTACAGATTAGCATATGGCTTCCTCCCTCAAAAGAGTTTATAAATAACTGCTATCCCCCAAAGTCGTAAAGTTTAGAAAATTTCCAGAAAGTTCTGGAATGTATTGATAAGGAATGGCTTAACTAGCTAACAATGCATATGTAATGATGCAGTGGCTTATGTAAGTTGGGGTGTAGCCAACCAGAATAGGGCTGATGCAAGCGCAAGCCAGTAGATCCTGAGGCACACCCAGAGTGCTCAGCCTCCCCAGTCAGAACATGGGGCTAGCCAGCCAAGCCATGATGAATATATATCCCCTACTATCAGGGGTTGCAGACTACCACATAATGACCAAACTTCACCCCTGGTGAAGACGAGTAAAGACCTTGGCAAGCAGAGCCCACCAGATCTATGGCTGGAGTAAGTGGCAGCAGAGACATTGAGAGACATTAGTCAATCTCCAAACAGGTGGTGCAGGCCTTCTACCAGCTATCATCTCTTGCTTACTTGCAGTTGTTACTTGGCTCATTGAGGGAAACAAATGAATGAAAGTCGTTTGAGTTAAATGGTATTTGTGTGCAGCTTCTCATGGTATTACCTACTCCTTCGTATCTTGTCTTTGTTTTGACGTTGTTGCTCAGAAGAAGACACTGAGTAATCCAGGAGAAGTTATTTAACCTCTCTGTCAACCCACCAGCAAGGTGAGGAGATGAAGAGTTGTTGTGAGAAATAAATGAGTTAATATATGCCAAGTGCTTAGAACAGCTCCTAGCACATGATAAATGCAGCTTATTTGGGAAGATGGATGCACCCCTCTGCTTACTGCAGCATTATTTACAATAGTCAAATTATGGAAGCAACCCAAGTATCTGTTGATAGATGAATAGATAAAGAAGATGTGATATATATATACAATGGAATATTATTCAGCCATAAAAAAGAATGAAATCTTGCCATTTGCAACAACATGGATGGATCCAGAAGGTATCATGCTAAGGGAAATAAGCCAGTCAGAAAAGAAAAATACCTTGGGGCGCCTGGGTGGCTCAGTCGTTAAGCATCTGCCTTCAGCTCAGGTCATGATCTCAGGGTCCTGGGATCGAGTCCCACATCAGGCTCTCAGGGAGCCTGCTTCTCCTTCTCCCACTCCCCCGTTTGTGTTCCTGCTCTCACTGTGTCTCTCTCTGTCAAATAAATAAATAAAATCTTTAAAAAAAAAAAGAAAAGAAAAATGCCATATGATTTAACTCATATGTGGAATTTAAGAAACAAAGCAAATGAACAAAGAAAAAAGAGACGAACGAAAAACCAGACTGTTAACTGTAGAGAACAAACTGGTGGTTACCAGAGGGGAGATGGGGGATGGGTGAAACAGGTGAAGGGGATTAAGAGTACAGTTATCTCGTTGAACACTGAACAATGTATAGAATTGTTGAATCACTATATTGTATACCTGAACATAACACTGTATGTTAATTATACTAAAATTTAAAAAATTAAAAGAAAAGTCCTGGAAAGTTAAAAAAAAATGTCAGGTCTTATTATTATCAAGAACTGAGGAAGGCCTCTGGGAATGGGATGTTAAAGGTTACCTGGGAAAGATGACTAGTTTTGCGTGCCCGATGACATGGAGGTTTCTTTTCACCCAATAACACTGATATCCGGTCTCTTACACCTACTTCTTCTTTTGCTTTACAGTGTCTTAAAGGAAGGTCTAGTAAGCTTGGAAACTGAAAGGGTCTCTTATATTTGGGGAAATGCAAATACAGTCCCTTCAGGCTGCCATCAGGGTGTGGGGGAGGTGAAGACTGCAAAGGAGGGCGAGTCAGGCTGGAGGTATGCAGGTTTCTCCCTCAAAAGATTCTGTCCCCCCTCAGTGCTGAGAAACCACTGTAGCTATTGTGTGGCAGACCACCCCAGCTGCCAAGACCACCTCAAGAGAACCCAACAACCATGGTCCTTAGGTCACTGAGAGACAGGGTGTTTCCATGCAGAAGATGAGTGTATCACCATAAATCCGCAAGCATATGAGAAGGGCCAACAACGTGAAAGGAAAAACAACAAACCCAGTGAATGAAAGGCCCTATATCAGAGAAAACAAGAGAGCAATCCAAAATTTATTTTTATATCCATATTTTGGGCTTGTAGTAGGCTGAATAATGGCACCCCAAAGATATCCATAGCCTAATCCCCGGAATCTGTGGATTAAGGTTGCAGATAGAATTAAGGCTGCTAGTCAACTGACCTTAAAATAGGAGAATTTTCTGGATTATGTGGGTGGGCCTAATGTAATCACCGGAGTTCCTAGAAGTACAAAAGGGAGGCAGAAAAGGAGATTGTCAGGGTGTGATGTGAAAGGGAATCAACCTGCCATTACTGGCTTTGGAGATGAAGAAAGGGAGCCACGAGCCAAGGCCCGTGGGCAGCCTCTAGATGGTGCAAAGGTAAGCAAACAAACTCTCAGAGTCTCCAGAAAAGAATGCAGCCCCGCCAACACCTTAATTTGAGCCCAGAAAGGCCCATGCCAGGTTTATGCCCTGCAGAACTATAAAATAATAAATTCATGTTGCTTTAAGCTACTAAATTTGTGATAATTTGTAATGGCAGCGATAGAAAATGCACAGAGGGCTTTGCTGGAAAATGGATTGACATGAAGGCCCTAGCCCATTTTTCTGCACAATAGGATGAAGTTGCATAGTTGCTGCCACTTGGTATTGCCAGAGGGCAATTATTACCTAACGCTTCTTTTATTAGTTTATATCTAGCTGGCTTTACTCAGTTAAGGTCCTGGTCCCTATAGACACAGGACTGTTTTCTATGTGCCCCCTGCCATACCAGGCAGGTTACCAAAATGAGTTAGACCTGGCCCTAAATGTTGAGTGTTTATGGTCAAGTGCGCAGATAGATTCATAAACAGACAATGTCAACACAATGTTGTGAATGCTCCAAAGGCAGTGCATACAGGGTATCCTGGGAACCCAAAGCAGCGTGTAGCCCAGTCCTGGGTGAGCATACAAGGAGGCGACAACTCTATGTCACACTAAGATCTGAGCCCCAAGGAGCAGCATTGTCACTATCACTTCCATAGCACTGACTACGTATCATGTATATATGACATAAGGTACCATATATATATATGTCCTAAGTGCTTGGTCTACATTAATTCATTTAGTCTTTCCAATAACCCTATCATGGAGGTATTGTTATTAAATGCATTGCACAGATGATAAAATAAGGAACTAAAAATGTAGGTTGCTTACCAAGTCACATGACCATTAAGTGTGGAGTCACAGTTTGAGCCAAGGTATTTTGGTTCTGGTGTCTACGCTTTCCGCTCCTGTCCCACACTCCCTTCTATGGTAACCCCTCACCTTTGCTTGACTTCCAGGAGAGAAATTAATGCCTGTGCTCACAGTGAGACTCACATCTCCCCAGGAGCTTCATTTTGCCCTGATTTGCAGTGAAAATATATCTCTTCACAGGAGAAATAACTCCTCTTGCCCCAGTATTTTTGCTGGAAATGGGTTCTACTAAATGTGGTGCTTTAAGGAGGCACAGAAAGTAGCCAGACAGGTGGATGAAGGTAGAACAAGGGAATCCTTGCCCTCGTCTTTCCTCCATGTGCACGTAACATCCTGGATGGTTCCATCCATACCCATGATGCTGATAACACTTGTCAGGTAGTCACTTTTTATTGAGACACTTAAGGTATGTCAGGTCAGTTTTAGTAATAATTAAGTTCAACCACAATGAATGAAGCAGATTATATATCACTATGCAAGTTAACCAAATTCTTCAGTGCTGTATATCCATCCATCCCATCCATCAAACATTTATTGAGTATATACCAAGTGCATACCAGGCAGAAGCCTACATTCTAAGGACACAGCAGTGAACAAAAAAGTTCTTGAAACTTATATACCCACCTAAGAGAAATAGACAACAAATAGGTATGGTGTATCAAGTGGTGATAAATAATGCTGTGAAAAAAAAGAACTGGAAAAAACAGGGTGATGGAGATAGGATTATAATTTAAAATGTGTTCAAAACAAAAAAATAAATAAAATGTGGTTAGGCCAGGTCTCACTGAAAAGGTAATATTTGAGCAAGGATGTAAATGAGGTCAAGGAGCAAGCCTGGGTATGTCTGGGGGAAGAGAGTTCCAGAAGCAGATATAACAAATGCAAAGGCCCTGGGGCAGGAGACAGTTGGCATACTCAAGGAAGTTCATGTGGAAGGAGCAGAGTGAGTGAGGAGGGGAGAAGAAATAGGGTCAAAGAATAACAGAAGATCAGATTGCACAGGGCTTTAAAGTCTGTAGGTGAGTTGAGGGGTCATCGAAGGGTTTTGAGCAGAAGAATGACATTATCTGATGTATATTCTTAAAAGATCACTCTAGCTGCTGTACTGAAAACAGATTCTAGGGAGGAAGAAGCTATTAAAATGTAAGAGATGGTGGTGACAAGGAAAAGGAAAGAATGACTCTAAGGTTTACCTGAGAATCTGGAAGGAAAGAATTGCTGTTTGGGGGACATACATTGAGAGTAGTTTAAGGAGAAGACCAGGATTTTGTTTTTAGATACGTTAAGTTTAAAATTACTGTTAGACATTCAAGTATAGGCAGTTGGGTATATGAGTCTGGCGTTCAGGGGGTAGGTCAGAGTGAAGATGCAAACTGGGAGTCATCAGCACATAAACAATTTTTAAAACCATAAAGCTAGATGAGATCACCAAAGGAATCACTCTACCTAGAGAAGAAGTCTAAGGATGATCCTTGAGGCATTCCAATTCCACTGCTGGGAAGGAGCAGCCAAAGGGAAAGAGTAAAACAGGTAGAATGTAGAATTCTAGAAACCAATGAAGAAAGTGATTCAAGGACAGCATAGTAGATTAAATTAAAGATCCCCATTCTTGGGGCGCCTGGGCGGCTCAGTCGTTAAGTGTCTGCCTTTGGCTCAGGTCCCCAGGGTCCTGGGATCGAGCCCCACATTGGGCTCCCCACTCTGCGGGGAGCCTGCTTCTCCCTCTCCCACTCCCCCTGCTTGTGTTCCTTCTCTCACTTTGTCTCTCTCTGTCAAATAAATAAATAAAATCTTTTTAAAAAAAAGATCCCCATTCTTCACCCCTCCCCGTGTCCATGCTTTTTGCCATATGACAATGTAAGTATTCCCCCTAAAGATAGAACATATTTACAGGTCCTTTGATTTGGGGCTCCAAGACATGATTTTCTTTGGCTGATAGAATGTTGGTGGAAATGCCAGTGCCAGATCTGAGTCTAGACCTTACTGGCATCCTATGTTTCCACTTGCCCTCTTGCAGGAGTAGGCATGACCAGATGAGTTCGCTGGCCCAAGAAAGACTGGAGACATGCGCAGTGGACCTGAGCCCATCATGCTGCCTGGAGCCCAGCCCCTGGTGAGCCAAGCCTAGATTAGAAGACCCCTCATGTGACCCACAGATGAATGGACAAAATAAATGCTTTCAACTACTGAGTTCGGGGGTGGATTTGTTACCTAGCACCATTGTAGCTGTGTAGGAAAGATAACCAGGAAATGGTAGGTAAACTGCATCAATTATGACTGATAGGACAAAGAAGATCAGGATTGAGAATTGACCATCAGATATAACTACATGGAAGTGGCTGGTGCACCTAAAAAGCAGTTTTATTGAAGTGGTGAGGTGATAGCTTGAATGGAGTAGGTTCAATGAAGTGTGGGAAAAGAGAGATTGAAGAAAAATAGTAGAGACAATCTTTAAAATAAACTTTGGGTGCAAAGGGAAGGAGAGGAATAAAGTAGCAACTGGAAGGAGGCATGATGTCAAGAGAGTGCTTTTTTAATGGAGGTACTTTTATTTCCTCTTTTTGTTTTCTACTCTATCATATTTTTCTTAATGAATAAATGAAATTTATATCATTTTATAGAATAAGTTTGCAAATATTTTCAGATCTTCTATTAAAGTAGTTGAAATATCATTGCGACTTATTCAACCCAATTCCAAATATTTAGATATCATATTTGCCAGCATCCTCTTTTTTAATAATAGCTCTGTTGAGATACACTTCACATACATACAATTCACCCATTTAAAATGTACAAGTCAATGGTTTTTAGTAGATAGTATATGCAGCATTGTGTAACCATCACCACAGTCGATTTTGGAACATTTCCAGCATCCCCCCAAAAGAAACCCTGTACTCCTTAGCAGCCACTTTAGAGAAGGATTTTTAAGATGGAAAAAATAAAGTGTATTTTTCTGCTGATGAGAAGAATCCAGTAGAGAGGGAAATTCATAATGCAGGAGATACAGCAGAGAATTGCTGGACAATGTGTCCTTAGATAGGTAAAAGGGTTGATTGAGCTCGAGAGAACAATCACTGACAGTTCATCCTTAGTATCAAAAGAAAAGGCAGAGTATATGGGCATACATGCAATAAATGGCTACGGATGGTGGTGGGAGATTTAGAAGACTCCTGACTGCTTCTATTTTCTCAGTGAAATAGAAAGCAGAAAATGCAAAACTTTCTTTGTTTCTCCCTGCATCTCATTGGCTCAAATTGGGTCCCATGTCCATTCAGAAGTATGACTTTATTATTGTTTGTATTTGGAGATGAAGCAAGGTTTAAGGAGATGTATATGGGTGCCCAGTTGACAAGGTGGATGGTGATGGTTAGTCTTATGTGTCTTCTTGGCTAGGCTATTGTACCCAGTTATTTGACCAGACAATAATCTAGTGTTGCTATGAAGATATTTTGCAGATGTTTTTAGCACCTACAATCAGTTGACTTTAAGTAAAGGAAATTTTCTTCCATTTTATGGGTGAGTCTCATCCAAACAGTTAAATGGTTTCCAAAATAGGCTCAAGCTGGGTGAGAGGGCAGTTTTAACTTTCAAACAAATTCCACTTTTTATTATTTTATGATTAGGGGAGGGCTATTTAATCTTTTCTGTCCTTTTATGTTTGAGAAGGTAGGACCCATGTCTTGTCCAGAATGGATTTCTCTATTACCACACCTTGACTACACCGTTTACTCCTGGCTTTTCCAATTTGTTTACAAGCCTCAGTACTGGATGGTATTTTGCAATGGATGAGTTTCCTTCCCTTGGCACCTTCCTGACATTCAGACTATACAAAATACACATGCAAAGCTGGCTTTGAATAGGAATAATTACGGGTATCACAGAGGAGTGAGCAGTTCTTGCTACATAAAGTCACAGGAAGAATGAGCTGGGCTCTTTTCAGTTTCCTGCTGTATCCTCCAGACCCTGAGTCTGGCTCAGTGTCAGGAAGGAAATGAGTGCTAGTAAAATCTAGTCCGTTGGGAGATCAGCAGGTCTCTGTCCTCTCATATCCTGGAAACTACCATGCTGGCCTAAACTTACGCATGATGAAGAATGGGTTTTTTCTCTAGCAATCAAATTTGATCTCTTCATCCAAATTGTTCCCCCAAAATATATGCTAAGTTAAAGTATATATGATCAGAATTGTTGCTACAATGGGGCTTCTCTCTTTGACAAGAAATTCTGTCCTTTCAAAACTTCAGAGTTCTATAAGGGGCCTTAAAGATAAATTTTTACAATCCTTTCTTATACCCCTTTTTTGACTATTCTGCATCTACTTCTGTATCCCCTTTTACAGTTAAGGATAAAGTCCTCAAGATGATTTTGTCTTCTTGTTTGAGTTCTGGGATTGGCAATCAGTCTATGGTAGATCTCCTATAACGCACTCAGATTCTAAAGAATCCAACATAAGCAGGGCTGATGTTCAGCCAATAAGCAGAAGTAGGATTGCATCAACTGTTGTTGACTGACATCTATCTGACTGGTTGGTAGCTGGGCCATAGAGGTTGTTAAATATTTTGAATATCATCCCTGCATATGGATCCTCATATGCAGAGGGTTGCAAATACATAGGACTCTACTATGTTGAAAGCTCCGTGGAATCACATAGTCAATAATAACAGCTCTGTTATTTGTCACAACACTGAAAATGTCACAGACTTTCCATAAATACTAATCAGCCCGTTAGGTGCAGTGTGTACTCATGAAGTACCATCATTGATTCCCAAGATCTCATTAAAAATGGTAAGTAGTATTAATAGCATTACAATCATTGATGGAGCTGCCCCCTGGGTGCCCAGAGCCCCTGTGGTTCTAGAGCCAGATAGAAGGCAGCATTCTGTGTTGGGCTCTGTATCCTGAGAGCCCAGGATCATACCACAGTCTTCCTTGGGAGAGCTCCATGCCACCCCAAGAGCTCCCAAGGAGGAGGGCTTATGAACGTTAGTGATCCATATCTTTATAGTGTGTCACCTCAGCCCCTAACTTGGACAGAATATTTGAACATCAGTTGGCAGTTACAGCACTGTCACTTGGATTTATAGCTCAAGTGTACTTACACTTCATTAAAGGGATCATCTGTTCCGTTATCACAGATTGGTTTTATTGTATTCCCTTTCTAGTTTTGTAGAAAAAAGCAAAGAAAATGGATGGAATGTGGCTAATGTGGGTAATTATCTTTACAATTCTTCCCACTACAGTACTCTCAAATTCATTCTATCATTTTTCTTTTGGCTCTCTGAGAAATAAATCTCTTAGAAGTTTGAACTTATTGAAAATCTTTAGCCTTCAGCCAACCCTTTCTAAAGAGCAAGGGCATCATTATGGCTTTTCTCAAGCACAAAAAGAGGTGCTCAACTTTAATTATACAAAGCTTTTATTGATTTGGCTGACTTAATATCCTAAGCCTTGATTAACATTGGAAACTTACAGTCACCACTATTCAGACCTGGAGAGGTGGAGGAGAGCCAAAGAGGTCAGCTACCAAGGCTAGCCAGCATTAGAGAAAGAGAAGGCTTCCGAGTGACAGAGACATGAGTTAAGACAAGGAACCCAGTGGCTCTTTGTGACAACTGAGAGCACTCAGGGTGCTTATCGATCATGTCAAATCAAAACAGATGTAAATACTCAGTAAGTCAGAGCTTAATAAAAGAACTTCTTTCAAAGGTGCACTGCAATAACATGGTAAGAATGATATCAATTCATTCATTTATCAGGTACATACTAAGATGCTTCTCAGTGTCCCCAACAAATGTAGCCAATGGAACCCCTGTGGAACCCACTTAGAGCCTCCCACCCTCAGTTTATCTGACTTGAAAGTCTGGGTTCTCTCTATTCTGTTTCCTATTTTACTTTCCTTAGAATGCCTGGCTTCCAGGTTGCCAGGGATATTCAGATATTACGGACTCAGCTGCAGAGACTCTTCCCACTGTGATTTATTACAAGTAAGTGCCATGGGAAACAAGTGTGTGTAAGACAACCACATCTCACTATTATTTCCCCCTTGTAATGCAAGGGTCCTGACCTTACCCATCTGTGATAATGAAATACGGTCACATATTTATACCCAAGCGTCTACCTTTTCACTTGCAAAATGATTAAGAGGTCCAAGCTTTTCCTAGGTTTCTCCTCTCCAAATACACTCTAGAACTCCCAGGGTTGCTTATGCCTTTTAATGAATCAGTCCTCCCTGCCCGTTGCTGGAAGAGTAAGATCTCAGAAATGTTGGGAAGAGCACACTCCACTGTCCTCTGATGTTGAGAAGTCCTGGTCTGTTTGTCTTGGGTGTCTCTGGCTCTAGGGCCTCCCAAAAGTCCCTCACCCTGCTGCAGCCAAGCCCTGGCAGTCCTAAAAGATGGCCCCTGATTAGGAATCACCACCTGCTGATGGGCTTGAGTGTAATTATTCAATTTGGAAAATAAAACAGTAAAATATATAAGGATGTTAACAGAAACTACATCAGCTACCTTCCCTCTTGACGTCGTTCCATGCTAATATTCTCAAAAGTTGTCCTTAGAGCAACAAGAGGCAAATGTCATAAGGATCCTTATTTTTCAGTCTTGGTGGCTTTGTTCCATTCATGGTAAAGGTTTTCTAAATAAAATGGAGATTATAATATTCACTTGAAAGACATGAAATGTTGCAACTGACAGTAATTTTAGGCATAATGTTGTCTAACCTCCTAATTTTATAGCTGAGAAAATAGTTACCTCTCATGTCATATAGCAGTGGTCCACGTCTTGAGCCCAGGCATGAGGATACCGGTTCAGAATTTATCTCCCCAAATGTCTAGCTAATGCTATTTTGAAGACGGGATTGAAGAGTCTTCCATGCTGAGTTACCCCATTGTTAAATGAGCCTGCCTTTCCAAAATTCAGGTTTTGAAGTGGGATGGAGTGATGAGGAAAGGGAGAGGTGGGAAGAGGTATTCTGGTTCTTCTTTGGATGATTGTTGGTGATGCCATAATTCTTTCTCAGAGCGAATGAAACCTTCATCAGAGCATCGGCTTCTCTCTCAGCAATAATGCCACTGTATTCATAGGAAGGCTCATGGTTGACAAGCATGTACACGTGCATTCTTCCACTTGATAATTGCAACATACTTGAGAGGGTGATCATATAGGTACCATGTATTTGTAGAAAAGAACCTGAAGCTGAAGAAGGTGAACTGATTTGTTCAATTTCTTTCCAATCATACATGATAGAGCTGGCCCCCAATTCAAATATTTTGGTTCTGAGTATGGTACTCTTTCCAGTAGAAAGAGGTGCATCTTTCTCGTTCACACCATATTTGCCCATTGACTGCCACTTTTATCTCAGATCAGTCACTTCCCTTGCTCTGTACTGTACCACATGGGACATTTCCCAGATTCCCTTGCTCTGTGACCCCCTGGTGGGCACAGTCAATGGGAGACACTTATGGGGAGGCGAGGGGGGTGGGGGAAGGGAGAAATCAGCATAATTCTCCACCTCTCTAAGCTTCATGTGGCATCCCTGGGCTGTGGTCTCCATAGCTCTGTCTCTTGCCAGACAGCCCTTTCTTTATTGGAGCCAGATGCCCCTGGGCGTCTGGGCTTTGAAAATATCACCTCCTCCTGTTGAAACTCCAGCCCCAGGAGAGGTAAATGATTTCCTAATTTCTGGGGTGCTTCATTATGTCCTGCTTATTTTCTCTGTCCTTCCATAATCTTTGCACTTGATTCCCAATATTAAATTCCCTTCATCCAAAAGACCTACAGCGGATGCTAACTGATAAAATATGTGAGTTTAATTGAGATTCTTTAAAAAACTGTTTATAAAGGCAACTAGCACCTTCATTGGACAAGCCTTGGCCACGGAGCGAGTTTGTCAGACATTTTATGAGCATGTATTTTGATCCTTGGCTTCAAAGAAACCACTTTAATAGTACCATTTTTGGCATCCTCGGTTATCTGAAACTATACAAAATTTACCAAGGTGAAGTTTCCTTCACCTGCCACCCTCTCTATTCTAATAAATTAGAATTTATCTAATTCTAACTTTGACATTAACTTCAGATTTCTTTGAATCAGTGGTTCTCAAATTCTAGAATGCATCAGAATCACCCAGAGGGCTTATTAAAGCAGAGATGGCTAGCCCCCTTCAGAGTTTCTGATTCAGTAGGTCTGGGATGGGGCCCAAGAATTTGTATATTTTTATCTAGTTTTTTTTATTGTGGTAAAATGTATATAATAAAATTTATAATTTTACCCAGTTTGAGCATACAATTAGGTGGCAATAAGAACTTTCATAGTGTTATGCAACCATCACCACTATTGATTTCCAAGCTTTTTCACCATCCCTAACAGAAACTCTTTATCTATTAAATAACAATTCCCCATAACTCACACCCCCCCTCCACCGCCGGCCCCTGGTGACCTCTAATCTACTTTCTATCTTTATGAACTTGTCTATTCTAGGAAATGCATACGAGTGGAATTATACACTATTTGTCCCTTCACGTCTGGCTTATTTCACTTAGCATAATGTGTTCTTGGTTCATCCATGTTGTAACATGTGTCAGGATTTCCTTCCTTTTTAAGGCTGAATAATATTCCAGTGTAGGTATATGCCGCATTTTATTTAATGCATTCATCTCTTGGTGAGCATTTGGGTCATTTCTACCTTTTCGCTATTGTAAGTAATGCTGCTATGAACACTGGCATACAAGTATCTATTTAGTTTTCTGCTTTCAATTCTTTTTGGATCCATAGATACATAGAAATGAAATTGCTGGATCATTCGGCAATTCCATTGAAATTTCTGAGGAACTGTCATATCATTTTCCACAGTGGCTGCCCCATTTTATATTCCCAACAGCAATGTATGAGGGTTCTAGTTTCTCCACATCGTCGCCATACTTGCTATTTCCCTTTTTTTCCAAAAAGATAATTTTCATTCTAATGGGTGTGAGGCAGTACCTCACTGTGGTTTTTTTTTTTTTTAATTTTATTTATTTATTTGAGAGAGAGAGAGAGAATGAGAGACAGAGAGCATGAGAGGGAGGAGGGTCAGAGGGAGAAGCAGACTCCCTGCCGAGCAGGGAGCCCGATGCGGGACTCGATCCCGGGACTCCAGGATCATGACCTGAGCCGAAGGCAGGCGCTTAACCAACTGAGCCACCCAGGCGCCCCTCACTGTGGTTTTGATGTGCATGTCCCTAATGGCTAGTGTTCCGTGGGTCTCATGCCTATCACGGTAGTGCCCCCATCAGTCATGTCTGAAGCCCTTGTCTGGGCAAATACCACACTTGCAGGGAGCTCCACAGACATTTCCCCCTCTGGACCTGTACTTATGGCAGGCTGGCTCTTGTGGTTCTTACTATGATCGCAGTACACACTTCAGCAGAAACCATCAACTTTGAGGAACAATATTTATTACTCACAAGTCCTGGAGGATACAGCGCTCGCCGGTAAAGGAGAGGGAAGGAACACAGACCTGGGACTGCCTTTATTAGGGTGGAGGGTTTGGGTGCCTCAGGGTTTCTTGGGTTCACTCTTTATTAGCAAATTTAAAACATAAGAACAAGAATCAGAGCATGGGAAGGGAGAAGCGGGGGTCACTCAAGTGGTCAGTGTTCTGGGTTGCCAGGGCTTTCTAAAAGGGGCACTTCGTGGGAGGATGCGGCCTCGTTCCTTATCCGGTTGGTTTGCTAGTAACTGTGTCCTAGAGCCGGCAATATTATTTAAGATGGGTGTCTTTTGAGGCGTGCCTGGGTGGCGCAGTCAGTTAAGTGTCCCACTCTTGGTTTTGGCTCAGGTCGTGATCTCAGGGTCATGAGATGGAGCCCCGCGTTGGGCTCTATGCTCAGTGGGGAGTCTGCTTGAGGCTCTCTCTCTCCCTCTCCTGCGCCTCCCTGCCCTGCTCTCTCCCTCTCAAATAAATAAATAAATCTTCAAAAAAAAAAAAAAGATGGGTGTCTTTTGAAATGGGTACCTCAGTCTTCAAGGCCTAATGTCAGGTCCTTACACTACAGCTGGTGATGTTGGATACCTCTTCATGTGTTTATTGGCCTTCAATATATATACATATATATAATATATGATATATATTTTATATACAGCATATAAAATATGTATGTATATATATTTTTTGAGAAATGTCGATGCAAATCCTATGCCTATTTTTGAACTGGGTTGTTTGGGTTTTTTGTTGTTGTTGGGTGATCCACATTTTAACCAAGTTTCCAGGTGATGCTGATCTGAGAATCACATGCTCAGGATCACTGTTTTAGATGAGATTATATATGTCTAGTGATTAAATGCCAGCCTAGTTTGTGATACGGAAGTTGGACAAAATTTGCGTGGTACCCGGTTTTAATTACTTCTTGGGTATCAGGCTTTTGACAAATCACCTTCTGTGGATTTTCTGGGATTTTGATATATTCTCTTGTTCTCCATGCAGCAACAGTGGAAGTCAAGGCGGACCTGAAATTTAAAAATTCCAATACTATGTCACCTAACACCTTCAAACCCCCAGAGATCGTTATCTGGATACGTTATAGCACCCTGGAAATACACATCTTACTAAAACTGTACAGGATGTTACTACTGACCTGAAGATTTAGGAAACTCTTGTTTGGATATCAGCAGGGAGCCTCAAAACTCCTGACCAGTAGGAATCATTTTATACATGTGGCTTTTTAAAAGAAATAAAAATTATCTTGAAGAACCTTTGCTTATTAGACTGAGTTGGAAGAATTATCATTGGCCATGTGAATATGTAATTACCATGATTTATTTGTCAAGTAATGAACATAGGTAAATTTCCTGCACTTTTATTGAATTTGAGAAGTTAATTAGTATGACTATTAAGCAAAACCCAGAGATCATTATATATGAAATATTTCCCTATAATTCTAATAAACTGATTTCAAAACCAATTAGGCTTGAAATTTCACTTAATAGTCCCCAAACATTTTTCCCTTTGGTTAATGGATCTCTGCACTACTTCTCACTAAAAATATTCTAGGACTATTTAAAAGGTTTATAACAGTTCTTGTTGGACATACATAATTAAGTTTTTTTTCTGTGAAAATCTGTGGAAATGTCCTTTGGAATTAATGGAAATGTACAATTTGTCTTATTATTGTTACTTAGTATTTATGTAGCCCTTCATAATTCTAAAGTACTATATAATCACTAGCTCCTCCTGAACTATTTTTATGTCATTCATTATACTGTCCTTTTGATACAATCTGTGATTTACTTCTGTCATGCCATTTGATCTATTTCAAGAGAAGAATAGAATAAGATGGGCTCTTGTAATATCCTGGGTTGGGGGTTCCCAAGATCACCCCTAGGTTTGATGATTCACTAGAGAGACCCACAGGATTCAACATCTAGCCACATTGACAACTATGATTTATTACAGCAAAAGGATGGAAAGCACAATTAGCCAAGGGAAAAGGCATGTGAGATGAAGTCTGTGGGAGACCAGATGCAGGTTTCCAAGGGTCCTCTCCCACTGGATTTATGCAGAACGCACTTAATTCCTCCGAGAAATTGTGACAACATTTGTAAAATGTTGTCTATCAAGGAAGCTCATTAGAGACTTAATGCCCAAGGTTTTTATTGAAAGCTGATCACAGAGGCAAACTTTGCCTGGCATGTACCATATATCCAGGCTGCCAGAAAGAACTAGCAGGCGTTCAGCATTGTGATGATTAATTTTATGTGTCAACGTGACTGGGCCACAGTGCCCAGATAGTTGGTCAAACATTTGATGTTTCTGTGAAGGTGTTTTGGATGAGATTTACATTTAAACTGGTGGACTTTGAGTAAAGCAGATTTATTCCCCATAATGTTGGCGGGCCCTGTCTAATCAGTTGAAGGCCAGGGCAAAGGACAAAAACAAAAGACTGCCCGCTCCCAAGCAAAAAGAAATTCTTCCAGCAGATGGCCTTTGGACTTGAATTGCAGCATTGGCTCTTCCTGGATCTCAAGCCTAATGGTCTACCCGCAGATCTGCAAATTTTGGACTTGCCAGCTTCTATAATCATGTGAGTCAATTCCTTAAAATGAAAAAATGAATCTTTCTTCTCTCTCTTTCTCTGTTTCTATCATATCTATCTATCTATATATCTCCTATTGCTTTTGTTTCTCTGTAGAACCTAATATAAGTATACACCATATTGTTTGTACAGTTTAGACACAGTGAGCCCCTCTGCTCACGTAATGGTGGGAACACTCCTGAAATATAAATTCCCAGATGCCAGCCAAGGGCTAATCTTGCAGCTGGGCCTTTCCAAGGATAGAAGTTCAGGTCTGCTGGGTTAACTCTTTCCTCATATACCCCCACCTCATATACTATATATAGAAAGAGACAAAAGGTAAGGGGTGGGGGAGGTTTTCTTGTCTCTTTGCTGGATCCTTGTAAATGTATACCTTGTTTAAAAACTGGGTGGGGTGGGGGGGAGTGGGGGAGAATTTCTTGTGTCCATGGGGCTAGAGGAATATTCTTGTTACGTATAAAACCATAAACTGGCTAAAGCATTCCCTATACTTGTCTCCTGTTACTGTTTAGAATTTCCAATCTAACCTAACATCAGACTGCATTCTCCAAATAAAAGAAGTTCTTATCAGGCCGCGGCAGGGAAAATGGCGGATGGGAAGAAGGGAGAGGAGAAGCCTGAGAAACCGCAGCGAGCTGGAGCCGCCGGAGGACCTGCAGAAGAAGGAGAAAAACCTGTGAAAACTAAGACTGTTTCTTTCAGTAATGGAAGGGAAAATTCCAGTCACAGTGCTGAGACACGATCAGCTGAAGAAGAAGCTGCAGACCTCCCAGCAAAACCTGTAAAGATCTCCAAGTTAGGATTTGCCATAGGTAGTCAGATGACAAAGCAAGCCTCACCCATATCCATCAAACTTGGATCAAGTAAGCCTAAAGAAACTGTTCCAACGCTTGCTCCAAAAACCCTTTCAGTAGCAGCAGCTTTTAATGAAGATGAAGATAGTAGCCAGAGGAAATGCCTCCAGAAGCAAAGATGAGAATGAAGAATATTGGAAAGGCTACACCAACATCAGCAGGACCAAACTCCTTCAATAAAGGAAAGCATGGTTTTTCTGATCACCAGAAGCTCTGGGAGTGAAATATAAAATCTCATGTTGGAAATGTCCATGACCAAGACAATTAAATGATGTGTTTTGAAATTGGGGTGTGGGGTGGATGTAAAGTTAAAAGAAACAGTTTCCTTTTTTAGAGAATGGTGGGGTGCCTGGGTGGCTCAGTTGGTTAAGCGACTGCCTTCAGCTCAGGTCATGATCTTGGAGTCCCAGGATCGAGTCCCGCATCGGGCTCCCTGCTCCGTGGGGAGCCTGCTTCTCCCTCTCATGTTCTCTCTCTCTCATTCTCTCTCTCAAATAAAAAAAAAATCTAAAGAATGGTATAATGGTATAAGACTATCTTTGGAGCCACTTTTTTTTTTTATGATTGAGTGGTACACTCATTGAGAGTTTGAAATTAGAGGTAATTTATGTTTTATATACAGATTTTAAGACATTTGCTAATTTTGTAGCTTCATATGATTAGTGTCCGAAGGTTACGGATAATAAAAACTCAGAAATGGTAAAAAGAAAAAAAAAAGAAGTTGGTATCAAAAAAGGTTGATCCACCTTTGTAGTCTTCAGATCTGTGCTGCTTGCAGGCTCTGTCCTGTGATTTTTTCAATAGATAACATAACTTTTCTTTTAACTTCACAGGAAATTCCATGCTTGAACGTGCCCTGAGTGATGAAGCATGACAAGAACTAGCACCCAGTAGTCTTCAGAATTAAAACGGTTTGACAGCCGTTCCTCCAGGGACTTGGCCCTCTCCTGCAAGCCATCAGCACTGAAGATGCTCCTGGGATGCAAGGATGGTGACTTTCCAGGCAGAAGCAGTGTTTTCAGAATCTGCACTTGTTTACTCAACAGATCGACAAAAAGAAGCACACAGGGATGGACAGGGGCAAAACACACGTTCAAATGCTTTGCCATCTCAAACTTTCATTTTTTTTTTTCTCAACATTTTGACAATGTCTTCACTAGTCTCCCTGTGTCTTCTCTCCCCCATTTCCAATTTATTTCATATGTTGCCATAAGAATTTTTCTATGAACACGAATCTGGTCATAGTGTCGCCCTTGATCTCCACCCACTGTGTCTGGTCCACTGAATAAATTCTCAAGCCCTTGGCCTTGCATTGAGAGAACGTCAGAGTGTGGCCTGAATTTACCCTCCCAGCCATATTTCTAGTCACCTCCTCATCAAGAGTGAGTCAGTCATTCCTCTTTGACCCCCAAATCTAAGAATCCCTCAGACTGTAAAGTTGTGTGGTTTTGTAAAGTCTACTATCAATAGGATATGTACTTTTGAACTAAACTTTGTATTGAAATACACAAATGAGTGACGCCTTAAGCGTGTCGCTTGATCAATTTTCAAAATGAACATACTACTGTCACTGTCACCATCAAGAAACAGACCATCACCAGCACCGCCCATAAGCCTCTCCAGACCCTGTCCCACTCACTCCCTGCCCCCCGGCCTTCTGTCACCTCTGATTCATTTTTTCTGTTTTCCAATTCTGTAGGCATGGAATCATACAGTATGAGCTCTTTTGTATCTGGCTTCTTTTGCTCAATATATGTTTGTAAGGTTGAACTGTGTCGATGTAACAATTATTGGCTGTTCTCATTGCTGTATCTATTCCAATTTACCCATTTTACTTTGACCGACATTAGATTGTTCTCATTGTTTGGCTATTAAGAATAGTGCTGCTCTAAACATTCTTGTATGTGTGTTTTGGTAACTGCGGGCATACGTTACTGTAGGATGTATAGCTAGGAGTGAAATTACTGGGACACAGGGGTATAAATGTTCCTAGCTTTAGTAGATACTACCAAGCAGTTTACTAAAATAGTGCCAACTTACATTCCCAGAGGCAATGAATGGGTTTTCCTTCACACCAACACTTGGCAGTGTGGTTATTTTTCATATTAATCCTTTTGGAGGATGTGTAGTGATATCTCATTGGGGTTTTAATTTATGTTCCCTAGTGACAAGTGATGTTGACAAACTTTTCAGGTTTATTTTTTTTCTTTTGTGAGGTGTTCATTCAAGTTTTTTGCTCATTTTTTCTATTGACTTTAGGATTTATTTATCTATTAGGAGTTATATACCCTTTATATAGTAAATTTTGTACACGTACACACGGATATGTGTACATTTGTCTCATTCTGTGTCTTGCCTTTTCACTCCCAGTGTTATTTTTTGATAGACACAAGTTCTTAATTTTAATGATGTCTAATGCTTTCATTTTTTTTCTTTATGGTCAGTGCTTTTGTGCCCCGTTGAGAAATCTGCTGGCCCTAAGTTTATCAAGATATTCTCCCATCTAGAGATCTAAATCTGAAATCTTCTAGACTTGATTTTTGCTTATGATGTGAGGTGGGAATCAGACTATGGCTTTTGCATATGGATATTCATTTGGCCCAATTTACTGAAAAATCCATCATTTCTCCGTCACACTGCAGAGTCATCTTTCTCCTAAGTCAGGTAGCTGCATTTGTTGTGAGTCTACTTCTGGATTCTCTACTGGGTTCCACCAGTCTGTTTACCTACCCTGTGCCAACACCACATTGTCTTCATTACTGCGGCTTTATAGCAAGTGGTGACATTTGGTGGTGCAAGTCCTTCGGCTTTGTTCTTCAAAGTGGCCTTGGCTATTCCATTCCAAATGCAGGTGCATTTTCATACAAACTTTAGAAAAAGTTTGTCACTTTTCACAAAAGTAAAACTTCTGGGATTTTGATTGATATTTCATTGGATCTATGTATCTATTTGTGAGAGAATTTGCATTTTTATCATATCAAATTTTCCAGCTGGTGCATATGGTTTATTCATTTATTTAGGACTGCTTTAATTTTCATAAAAATGATTTATAGTTTTCTATGAAGAGGTCTAGGCTAACATATTGTTTAGGATTTTAGTATCAATGCTCATGAGAGCTACTGCCGTGTAATTTTCCTTTCTGTAATGTCACTGTTAGGTTATGTTGGCCTCATAAAATGAGTTAAGAAGTATTTCTACTCTTATATTCTGTGGAAGAGTTTGTTAAGACTGGTATTATCCCTTCCCTAAGTATGTTTAGGTGAATTTACTAGCGGGGCCATCTAATATCTAACATCTCATCTTTGTGAGAGAGTTTTAAATTGCAGATAGATACATATTTGAAATTTTAAATGTAATTTTCTGTCAGCTTATTAAATTGTGTTTTTCTTTGGATGTATACATTTTGTCTAAATTGTAACTTTGTTAATATAATGCTGTTCATAGTATTTTATCAGCTTTTTTTAAGTTTGTTTATTTATAATCTCTACCCAACATGGCGCTCAAACTCATGACCCAAGATCCAGAGTTCTATGCTCTACTGACGGAGCCAGCCAGGCGCCCCAACAAAAAAAGATGTTCATCAGCTTTTTAACATCTCTTTAATCTACAGTGATGTCCTTTTTTATTTCCAATATTCATCATGTCTTATCTCCTTTTCTTATCAGTTGTGCTAAATATCTATCACCTTTAAATATCTTTCAAAAAACCAACTTTTGGCATTGTTGATTTTCTTTGCTTTATATTTTTGATTTCATTAATCTCCCCCCTTTGTTATTTCATTTCTTCTCATTTGGATTTAACTCACTGTGCTTTTAAAAATTGTTTGTGATGGACACTAATAAGATATGCATTTAAAACACTTTATAATGTCATGTGTTATCATTCACCTTTTCCCCCATTGTGTTTTGTGTGACCAAAAGCCCATGTTTTCCAATGAAGATCCCCTAAGAAACTAGGGATATAGTTTGTTAATACGAAAACCTTATTCTTTTTAGCGGGTAGCTTCTATGGTGTAGAGCTGTGACCGTATTATAATTGTTAATGTAACAATTCAAAATATTACCTAGTGGTCTGGATGATGGGGACCTTCTTTTACACACCCAAGTTTCTCCATAGTAGGAAGTGACATAACACTCAGAAGAACTGAACACTGGGCAATAGCCTTGGACAATATTTCATTTTTCATCTCCTTTTGAGATTAATCTATTAATAGGACTGTGTTAGTTTCCTAGGGCTGCCACGACTAAGTAACAGCAACTCGGTGGTTTAGGACAACAGAAATTTATTGTCTCAGAGTTCTAGAGGCTGGAAGTCTGAGATCCAAGTATCGGCAGGATAGTGCGTCCATTGAAACCTATTGGGAAAGGATCCTTCCTTGCCTCTTCCTAGCTTCTGGAAATTTGCCAGCAGTCTTTGGTGTTCCTTGACTTACAGATGTATCACTCCAATCTTGCATCTTCACAGGGCTATCTCCCTCTTTGTATGTCTGTCTCTGTATTCAACCTTCCCCTTTTTTTTAGAGAGTAGGGCAGGGGCAGATGGAGAGGGAGAGAGAGAATCTTAAGCAGGCTCCATGCCCAGCACGGAGTGATGGAGGACTGGATCTCATGACCCCGAGATCATGACCTGAGCTGAAATCAAGAGTTAGACACTTAACTGACTGAGCCACCCAGGCACCCCTCAATTTTCCCTTCTTAAGGACACCAGTCATATTTGATTAGGGCCTACCCTTATGACCTCATTCTAAATTGATTACCTCTGCAAAGACACCATTTCCAAAATAGGTCATATTCTGAGGTACTGGGGTTAGGACCCCAACATGTCTTTTTTGAGGGATACAATTCAATGTACAACAAAGACAATCTCAGTGCTTGTTGAGAAGCCTCCACGGATGGACAAAAGGAAAGCCAGACAATGGAGTGGGGAAGGAAAAGCATCCCATAGACAGGCAGCCAAAACACTCTCCTTGCATATGGAGACAGATTGTTTCCATGGCTGAAGAGCTGCTCCCCAGACTCACCAACCTTCTTGGGCAATACCATTTCCAACATGTGGTCATACTCGCTTTAGTCCTTGGAGTGAACATCTGATCACATGTAGCTCCCATATGCACAAAGTAATTTGGTCCCGGGATTCAGATATCACCGAGGGGAACCCTGGCTCAGCATTGTGAGGCCAGATTGTATAAATTGCTTTCAAACCTATACATGTTAAACTAAATCCATGTTTTCAAGGTGGCAGTAACCTTAGGAGAAAAGTAGTTTTTAAGAACATGGTCGGCAGCTAATGTTTGTACTCCTAGAATACATCAAAGTTTCTCTCCGGCACCTCTTAACCTTTCAGAAATTTAGTACCTACACTGCTTCTGTGATCCTGGGTCATTTTCTGCAATGTTTCTCAATTACACTTTAGCAGGATCACCCTCTAGACAGCATCCATAGATTTTTTTAAGACCTGAAAGCAGCAGGGCCAATGAACCACTAAAAATAGCTACATTCGTGGATCAATTAAATCCAACTTGACATCCTTAGTGCATCTGTAATGTGATAATAATGATGATCTACCTCATGACGCTGTTGTGAGAAATAACCAATGAATGATTGTAAAGCACTCTGAAAATAGAAAGGGCCCAATAAAAGCTTATAATTATTAACGGTAATCATTTGCAAGTGACCTAGAAATTACTAAGTTATAGCATTCATCTTGTCACCCGTTCGTTCTTTTTGTGTAATGTTCGGATTTCCAGCCCCAAGCTCTGTGTTGAGAAATTTATGTTGCTACACTGCAGCCTGAGGGAGCTTTCTAAGAAAAATACTTAAAAGCAGTCAATCCCTGTGTAGTGTCCAGGGTGTACTGTATATCCCTGCAGAGATACTATCCCCGTATCACTGGCCTTTAACATGTTTCTCTTTCTTCCCTGTAGTTGAAATTAGAGATAAATTCTTTTTTTTTTTTTTAAATTTTATTTATTTTATTTGAGAGAGAGAGAATGAGAGACAGAGAGCATGAGAGGGAAGAGGGTCAGAGGGAGAAGCAGACCCCCCGCTGAGCAGGGAGCCCGACGTGGGACTTGATCCCGGGACTCCAGGATCATGACCTGAGCCGAAGGCAGTCGCTTAACCAACTGAGCCACCCAGGCGCCCGAGATAAATTCTTGATATTCATTCATGCACTCATTCATTCATTCAGCTGTCATCAGAGGTTTCCACTCAGGAGGAACACCATGCCTCTCCCTTGAGGATCATCCTGCTCCCTTCTACATTGCTTTCTTAAAAGAACTGCGATAATGGGTAAACTGCCTCACTGCCTTATTTCATCAACGTCCTTTGTCCTTCCTCTCTATAAAAAGCTCACCAGGAGAGGCCGATCTTTAACCAAACCCAGGAGGACTTACTCTATCCCCTCAGCTATCTAGGACCAGAATGAGTAACTGGTAACTGGGCACCATAAAAATGTGCAATAAACCGTTAGGTTTCCCTGTCTGCTGGACCTGGAACATTCTCCGCAAAGAGTATGGAACCTTTCCTGCAGGTTCGACTTCATCCCGAAACTAACAATGGCTCTAGTTAGAGGAATGTCTGCGTCAGGCCTTGGGTTTTAGTCCAGCTGTCCTTACCGCCTCCACACCCTGGTTCTGTTTTCTCCTCCTTACCGTGTCTTAGTGAGTAAGGTGCTAATTCATCTCCCAGTTCCTTGGAGGGAGGATTCTTCTTAGTTCGGGGGCATTTTCCGAAGATTGGATTTTTCATCTTGAGACCCAGGCCCTCTTTGTGATTAAAGAGTCCCTCAAGCCACGTCTCCTAGTCCTCAGGCCTAACCCTTTTTCTAATGGTTTCTATCCCACAGCGGAGAGCTCAGCTTCAGCTTTTTCTGCCCCTTCCTGACACACAACCCTGGACCTGGACATGTTTGAAATGGCCAGTTTGTGGTACTTGAATCTGCCTATTCACTCCTTCCTTTCCTCCCTGCCTGCCACAAACATTGAGTCCCTTCTCTGATCTCAGCACAGTGCGTGACCCTGGGGACATGAAGGTTTTCATAATGTTCAGATCCCTATGCAGCTGTCTCTAGAATCACCAAACATTAGGTGGATCCCTGGGGGGGACCCACCACTACTCTGCAGCCTGTGAGGTGCAATGCATGTAAAGATAAGGTCAGGTAAGGCCAGGGTTTGAAGCTAGCACTTCAGAAAGTGGCTGCTCCCTGGGCACTCAGCAGAGCAGCTGACCACTGGCTCTGAGCGGCTTGGATCTCTCTGTTCTGACTCTGGACTCAGAGAGCCTCCTCTTAGCTTTGCCTTGCGATCGGCTGGATCGGCTCTCTCCTCGGAGCACACTCTGACCCCGCAAGTGGCGATTTTTCCTGCTCAGCACATCCTGTAATTCCTGTAATTGTTCCTAGCTTCTGTAATGGGCTTTGACTGTAACCATGAATGTTTCTTTTGGGTCTGATTTTCCCAAGGCTGCAGAAGGAAGTACTTTACTCTCCAGTTTTTTGCATTTGACCTGTTGAATCCGTTTTAGGAGCTCAGTCAAGTATGGGGATCCTAGCACCCAGAGATTCAGATCTTACTGCCCGGACTTCCAACCTGCTTCGCCAGCTGGACCCATCCCCCTGCCGCCACCGGAGCTTGGGTTTTAGCACCGAGGTGAGGGGGCAGTGATTGCTGGCTTAAGGGTTGCATGACGTAGTAGAAAGGAGTGCTGGGCGCCATTGGTTTGGAATCTGGCTCCACCACCTACTAGTTGTGTGATTTGGGACAACTGACTTGACACCCATGAACCTCAAATTCAACTCTGTAATCAAGGGAGATAAAATCTATTTCAGCAGGTTGTTGTGAATATTAAATAAGGTGGCTCGGGTGGCTAAGCGTCTACCTTCGGCTCAAATCCTGATCCCAGAGTCCTGGGATCGAGCCCCGCCCCTGCGGCAGGCTCCCCGCTTAGGGGAGAGTCTGCTTCTGCCTCTCCCTCTGCCCCTCACCATCCCCCACAGCCATGCTCTCTCTCTCAAATAAATAAATAAAATCTTAAAAAAAAAAAAAAGCAAGTATAAAGTACTAGCACAAGGCCTGGCATATAGTAAGTGCTCACAGACACTTGTTCCTTTATAATGTTTAGAGCTGCTTCTTCAAATCTGCATCATCAGCTGGACTTCTCAAATCTCCGAAAGGTTTGGATTTTGTCTACTTCAGACTGCACGTTGCTATCATCATCATTAAGTGCATTACTAATCTGGACACAGGGAAAAAGAGACCACAGATTAAAATCAACCAAGATGAGCAAACCCAAGGGAAGAGTTTGGTTTTTATAGATTTCCTTAAATTCATGTGACTCAGAATGATGTCACCTAACCGTGCTGATAGTAAATATCTGTTAATCCCCAGCAAAGAGTAGAATGCTCTGTCTCGATACTCAGGTTATTTAGAAATCAGTCGCTGGGTCTAGGTCAGCTATGACCCTCAGTGCCTGTTTTCTAAACTCCAGGGTTTGGAGAGAATCATAATTTTTTTAAAGTGATTGCTGAGGGAGGCTTCATAAGGCTCTAGTTTAGTACAATTATGAGGTGAGAGTCTAGGGCTGCTAACCTGGCAGTCCTGTGACCCCCAAGGACAAATTAATTTAAAGCGAATGAAGAAGAACTACAATTATTACCTTTTGGAGGGCCAAGGAGTGCGTGTTAGGAACAAAGTGTGCAATCAAATGCTAATGATGGTTCGGCAGGCTAAGCATTTCTGAATACTTTAGGTACACAAATTGCTTTTGGTTGATGTAACTGTTTCTAAATGAAATTTGCTCCTCAGGGGAAGCGTAAAAGAAAAATGTAAGTCTTCTCTTTGGGTCTACTTTTCAGGGAAAAATGGCACCGTTTTCACATAATGAGGCATAAGGTAGGAGAGGGGGCTGGTTATATCACAAGTATTTATGTCCGTTTTGTCACTGGGCATTAGGGATGGCATTGAATAAGCTCATCTGAGCATTACTATGGATTGTGATTGCCATTAACCAAATACATTGTGGTGGTTATATTTGGAATATAAATCTGCAGATGACACAGCAAAGATAGAGTGAGTTCCTTTTGAATTGACACCAAAGGAAAATAGAACCCAATTCCTCAACTATTCTAATCAGAGCAGAGACTGTGTGCCCCTTTCAAGTACCCTTGAGGCTAAGTAATTTGATGTTTCCTGGAAATACAAGTGATGAAATATTGTAATAAAACAATAAGTATACTCTAGATTTGTAAGGTATTTTTCTTTTCAATAGTTTAAGATGCTTTCATGTGCTTTCTCTCCTTTTAAAAAATAAACCTGGGGTGCCTGGGTGGCTCAGTCGTTAAGCGTCTGCCTTCGGCTCAGGTCATGATCCCGGGGTCCTGGGATCGAGTCCCACATCGGGCTCCCTCCTCGGCGGGAAGCCTGCTTCTCCCTCTCCCACTCCCGCTGCTTGTATTCCTGCTCTCACTGTCTCTGTCTCTGTCAAATAAATAAATACAATCTTTAAAAAAATAAAAATAAAAAAAATAAACCTGGAAGCATTTTACATTTATGTCTCTGTATATTAGAATAAAAATAGTTTGTATTTTATTGATCCTACACTATGGGATTTTTCACTCTAAGATGTTCCTCTAGGGAGAAGGAAAGGCCTTTGAATGCTTAACCATGGTCCTAGAATCTGTAATCCATGGCTTTTAGTAAATTCCCAGCTGCTGCTTTGCTGGAGGTGGATTTAGGCAAGTACTTTTACCTTGCTGGACTTCCATTTGTTTCTGCAGGAAACGGGGGTTACTGTAGGAAAAGGTGTCCAGTTGCTTGGCGAGCACTATTACCTGTGCGGTGTGGCACCCGGTGCCCCAAGAGTTCCACATGGGCCTCCTCCCAGGGTGTGAGGGAATGCAAAAGATGCTGGCGGATACCCCCAGCAAGAATCCACCTATCCTTGCCCTCTGTACCTGCATTTTGGGTACCCCAGACTCCTCCACAAGCCTCTAGCCTCAGATAGGAGTAGACATCTGGGCTGCTCAGTTACTTTGGTGGAAATAGCCACGGCAGCAGCCCCCCTATAAATGTGGGCAGGCATTGAATTGCTGTGTCCTATGCAGGTGCCCATGTGATTCATTGGAAGGGCTATGTCATCTTTAACACACCAAGATTTGGGGCCTTCTCTGAGCCAGTGTTGCAAATTCAGGGCCATGGCCCGTCACTCATGAGATCTTGGCGGATCTGTTTTTCTCAATCTGTTTTCTTCATTTTGTTGTCTCATTTTTTATCCCTCTGAAAGGAAGGAATAAACAAAGTGCTCACGTCAAAAAATAATCAACAACTAGACCCAATAAGTTCACAATTTTACATCCCAAAGATATAACCAGCCCCCTCTCTTATGTTATGCAGTTGTGTATGTTTTTGAAAGCCAGCTCTTTATATTTACATGTGGTTGACAAAAATGATCAGATCCACAGAATAAAATCTCCTATATTTCTCATTCTTCCTCAACTCCTCCTACCTTTTGGAATAACAAAGGACTTTAGGATAAAAAGAAATTTCCAATGCTGCCCAGAATGGGCAATACCAACTCACATCTTAAATTCAATGCATTTTCTTCTCAACTAAGATCTCTTCTCCTATCCATGCTTATAACATTTTGAGCTCTGAGTTTCATCTTATCATACCACAGCATTCCAGTCTAATCCTTACCACTAAATCATAGTCCTGAACTGATTCAACAGGTTGAAGGGACACCACATGGGTGGATTTGCTGGCGAGCAGCTTTCTTTGATCTCTCTAAGAAATTGAAGTTAACATGCTTGCCTTTGAGTTCCTGCCAGTCTTTTATTTGAGAAATCTGAACAGAGATCTCTCTACTTGACAGTGTATATATTAGGGAGGCTTCCAAACAGCATCTAAAAAGACAAAGCTGCCAAGAGATAGTAAACAATATTCAATAAATAGAACCTGTTTTGGAGAATGCCTTCTGGTGTTGTATGTTCTGATGCAGTACTTGGAAATGTTCCCAGTCAGTTAATAATTGATGGGCTATTCGAACATACTGAGGCACAAATATGCAACTTCAGGTAGGGAAACTCTTACTTGTCCTTGTTTACCCCCTTCTTTGCCCCCATAGCGTTATTTGTTGTCATAGCATTTTAATGGTATCCTTCAAAAGTAATTCCAGAGTCTAAACATATCCAAAGATACGTTTTAGTATTTGGATGGATTCCACACACTATCCAAGGAATTCCTCAGGGTTGACAAGATCAGGTATTTTGAAGTTAATCTACTCAAAAGAGACTGGATGGGAACATTTTTATTTTGTTTTTATTTTTTTTTAAAGATTGTATTTATTTGACAGAGAGAGACACAGCGAGAGAGGGAACACAAGCGGGGGGAGTGGGAGAGGGGGAAGCAGGCTTCCTGCCGAGCCGGGAGCCTGATGTGGGACTCAATCCCAGGACCCTGGGATCATGACCTGAGCTGAAGGCAGACACTTAACGACTGAGCCACCCAGGCGCCCCTGGATGGGAACATTTTTAGAAAATAGTTGCTTTATTTATAAAGCAGTGTCTCTAATTGGACAGACAAGCGAGAGGATGAATGACTCCTATTTTCTTGGCAGATAGGGAGCTTTTTCCTGTGTTCGGGAAAGTTCGGCCCAAACCTCTCCTTATTCTGGGATGGGGCTGGTCAGGGCTGTGCAAGCAACAGAGCCTCCCTTTGTTCCTGAGCCCCACAGGACGGTAGCTGCGAGAGCTGACAAGCCCCCAGTGTTTCCGTCAGGCCCGGGAAGGGAAAGCCTGGTGCAGAGCTGCTGGCAGAAAAGCAGAAGAGCTGTTTTAATTAATCAACAAAGTAATTAGGTAAGGTACAAGGTGGCTTGCAAAGGTACACAGCATACAACAGTGTAGAGAGAGAACAGGGAAATCAAGAGGAATGGGGGGTGGAGGAGAAAAGAAATGAAGGGGAGGAGATTGAGATGAAGCTAAGGGTGAAACTGGTACCAAAAATACAGCGATAAAGCCCAGGTCGCATCAGGAGGGCAGTGTGATCCTTGACGCTTAAGACAGGAACAAGCCTGGTCTCAGGGGCTGATGGCTGTCCTCTATCTTCCAGCCACAGAGAAATTCCTCTCACAGGTTTTTTGTTTTTGTTTTTGTTTTAATTTTATTTGAGAGAGAGAGAGAGAGAGGCTGGAGAGGGACAGAGTGTGTGTGTGAGAGAGAGAGAGAGAGAGAAGAGAATTCCAAGCAGATCTCAGGTCCAGTGCAGAGCCTGACGTGGGACTCGATTCCACGACCCTGAGATCATGACCTGAGCTGAAACCAAGAGTCAGAGTTTAATCGACTGAGCCACCCAGTTTTTATCTGGAATATCTGCTACCTTATTCCTACATCAAACACAGTGATCAGATTTTCTGTGGTTATTTGGTTTAATTCTTTCAATGTAGGCAGGAGAAAGATCACATTCTCTAAGTCAAATAGGTGTGACAAAGCTGTGTCTCTGAGCCTCCCAACAATCTAGCACTGTGTTCTTGGTCTTCATCTCTCCCGTTTCTCTCTTTAGCTCTCTGCACAGGAAGGAGGTCAAAGAAAAGGGAAAAAAATATTCGTGTTTTTCTTACCGTCTGTGAAGTGCTGGGCTAACAGATTTGCGTAGGGTATTTCCTTTGATCCTCACAACAAACATAGGAGGAAGGTACTGTTTCCCCCATTTTCTAGAGGGAGAAAGAGGCCGGCAGAGGTTTCTAAATTTACTTGATATCGGTATGTGTCAGATGCAGGGTTTGGACCTGCAGCTGACTTCGATGATAAATCTAAAATACAGCTATAATTTCTGCTTAAATCAATCAGTTGGTAAGATCTTTCTAAGATCTATCTCGTGCCCGGCCCCAGAGATATTCCATAATTCCACCAGGCTCTCTCATCTGTTTGCTCATGCTCAGCATGGGGAAAATACCTGTGGATAAAAGAGGAGTCAAAGGGATTTGATCTTTTTTATATTCCAGTGATATTTCATTTCACTACTTCATTATATTTTTCCCCCCGATCATCCTCCCTAAAGCAGTATACTGGTCAGGATATTAAAAATGAGCATAAAACCTTTTTTTTCCCCCCCAGCTACTCTTTATCTAAGCAAGGCATAGCTAGCTAGAGGTAATTTCAATCCATTTTTTGAGAAAAGACTGCCTGCCTTGGCGTGTTTTTATCCGTAATACCATCAGGCTGTACATGAATCCAGGACAGAGTGTCTTCATTGTATTATGTGGGAGAGAAATAGAGTCAAAGTCATCTTAACTTTGTAATGAATAGCATTTTGTCAGAGTGAATATTTGGCTCATGGGATGTTAAAGGAGAAACAGGACTAAAATGCTTTAAGAGTCCAGAGACTTGCACACAGCAAAATGAATTTACTGCTTTTAGTCGGGTTCCCAGTGGACAGCACATAATGAAACTCACGATCTGATAAGGCCGCCTTGCTGGAGGAGGCTCGCTGGCAGGCAGAAGCGGCATACTGAATACGGGGCTCTCAGGAAACCTGAGGTGACCCCCCACACCTGCCGCACAAGTGGGAGATTTCTCCCCGGTCCGGGCAAATTGACAGGCGGAATAAATGTGTGAGAAACTTGGTGGGGGTGGGGGTGTCGTGGGCCTATCCGTTGCCCTTCTCGAGACCATTCGTTTTCAAGGTTGGCTGTGCAGATATTATGAGACACTGAGCACAAATAGGACACTGACAGCCTGATTGTGCTTGGATGAGCTAGAAAATGAATCACGCCAATTTGGTTCCCAAAGGGGGTGTTTTTTTACAGATGCGGAGACCCAAATAAGATCTCTGGATGCTGAAGAACCAAGTAAATTAATTTGGGACCTCTGACCTCCAACCACGAGGCCACTCATTGGACAGAAGAAAACTGACGGAGAGGGAGGGACGAACAAGACTTGGAAGAGGTGTGCAGGGCTAATGTTTGTGTGTGTGTGTGTGCCAAAGGACAGAATTGTCGTAGGGAGGGGTTTTCGGTTTTGGCAAGGAATAAAAGGTTAACCATTCCCATAGCCTCGAAGATGGGGAAGAGCCCAAAAAACTCATAGCATAAACAATTTCAAAACTAGGAAAACTGTGGGCGCCTGGGTGGCTCAGTTGGTTGGGCGACTGCCTTCGGCTCAGGTCATGATCCTGGAGTCCCTGGATCGAGTCCCGCATCGGGCTCCCTGCTCAGTGGGGAGTCTGCTTCTCCCTCTGACCCTCCCCCCTCTCATGTACTTGCTCTCTCTCATTCTCTCTCTCTCAAATAAATAAATAAAATCTTTAAAAAAAAAAAAAAAACTAGGAAAACTGGAGTGGACGGCGAGAGACATAAATATCTTATTTACAGGTAATTCTAATGAGTGTCAATTGAGACGAAGAGACAAATCCATACACTGTTTTCTTCTCAGAGCTAAGAGGCATATCTTGAAGCTTACATCTCATTGTTCACCCTATTTATGTATGTGTAATAATAAATCATTTAATTAGCTTTGCGTATATTCCACTGGATTGAATGTCGATAGATAGAGACCATATTACCAGGGGAGTACAAATTGGGACAGCACTTTGGAAAAGTTGGTATTATCTCCTAAAGTTGAACCTTAATATACCCTAATACCTAGCAGTTCCACTTTGAAGCATATAGCCATGATAAGCTCTTGCATATACCCAGCTGGGGATATGTGTAAGATGTTCCCAATGCTAAAACCTGGGAACGAATGCTTTTAACTGAAGAGAACAAAGAAATGGTAGATTCACATAATGGATATGATACAGTAATCAAACGAGCCACAGCAATTTTACAACTGGATGGTTAAATCTCTGCAATATATTATGCAGGTGGAAAAAAACCTCAAGTCTGATCAAAATGAATATACCCTCTTTGTAAAGTTAAAAGCAATCAAAATGATATACTTTTAAAGAACTACATAGATCTACAGAGAACACACACGTGTATATAGGAAAGCCTGGGAATGATGATCATAGAATTCAGGACCATTTGGGATAGGCTGGCGGGACTATGTGGTGGGATGGGGGTTGGCAAGGTCCTGGCTTTTCCTTTGGGTGCTGGGTTTGCAGGCACTTTATACAGATGACTAAAGAAGAAATAAATAGAAATGGGCCATGCATGGGCCAGTGTTGAGAGTGTGACCAAGGATTATGATGATGAATCCGATTATAGTCACCTGAGATCCAAAGGGAAAACCAATAAATGAATAAATGAGCAAATGAATGGATAAATAAATAAATAAATAAAAGAAATCATGCTGATCCCAGAACACTTCATTTAGTACATGGTGTTTAACAGGATTTCATAACCATGCTGATGGAATAAAATATTTGAATCTAATCAGGCTCCTTGGTGACAACGTTACTCATAATTAGTACCCCAAGCAGAGTGATTCTTACATGCTGGTCCAAGTTTTTGAGTCTCGAATCAAGCACTGGCATAATTCACGGGAAGAAATGACTTTTTTCTGAATATCCCAACATTTATTTCTTCCAATATTTTATTACGAAAATTTCAAATATATAGCAATATGGAAAGAATTTTACAATGAACATTCTTATATGTACCACCTAGATTCTGCCATTAACATTTTACTCGACTTATTTTATCACATCTCCATCCAACCTTTTATCTATCCATCTATCTCAGGGTTTTTTTTTGCTGTATTTCAAAATAAATTGCAAACATCCGGATATGTCTCCCTCCATACTTCAGCATTCACATCTTTAACTAGTTCCCGCATTTATTTTCATTTCTGACTCACAGGGGCTATAGATGAAAACCATTAAGGCATTTCTGGAGTGAGAAAGAAAAGGGAATGTCAAGTAGATTTGAAGCTGAAAGCAGTAAAAAGAATGTGGCTTTCAAAACAATGCTTTTAAGGGAGCGCACTCGGGCATCTCAGGGGCAGCATGACCAGGGAACAGGGTGCTGTTCTGCCAGCCGAGGAAGACAAGTAGATCCTGAATGTGGCCCGAGAGAAACATAATTCAGAGCTAGGCAGTGCAAAGGCAAATGCACGTGAGGAACTGTTGAGAAGCAAAATCAAAGCCCCGAGCTCTGGGTAGCCTCCCTGTCAGTTTATGTGGATTTTACAAAGAAGCACGTAAAGCGCTTCTATAGCACTGTACTCGGCTTCTGTTCTCAGCTGAACTGGCTGTGATCCTTCAGATGGGAGAAGCCCAGGGGCACCTGGGGGGTACATTCAGTCTAGTGTCCAACTCTCGGTTTCGGCTCAAGTCACGATCTCAGGGTCGTGAGATCGAGCCCCACGCTGGACTCTGCACTCAGCATAGTCTGCTTGAGATTCTCTCTCCCCTTCCCTCTGGCCCTCCCACCTGTGCTCTCTTTCTCTAAAATAAAATAAATAAATAAATAAATAAAATAAAAGATAGGAGAAGCCCTAGTACGACTCTCACAAGCAAACTTGACAAGCTTTGGCAAGGCATTTTTTAGCCCAACACAACATCATGATTACCTGACCAAGGGGGGCAAAATTAGTATAGCTACCACTCTCCCAAATCAGTGCCCTCCAGCCAAGGACTGCTGGGTGGTGGGAGGGACCTCAGTTCCATGCTCTTCGAACTCCAATTCAGAAGAGGAGACTATCGAGTATGTTACTATCATCCCAGTTCAGCCCATCGTATAGACCTTCCACCTGCCACCAAAGAATTGCTCCTCTGGATTAGTTCTACCAAAACCATCAAAGAAAACCAATTCTTGGTATTAGGGGCTATTATCGGAGAACTCCAGTTAACACCCGTATGACTTAACGAGCACAGATGTAACCTGGAAGTGGACATACATATATTTAGCTTGTAAGATTAACAATCCGTCACTTAGAAGGGGACAATCCTTGAAAACACGGATCAGCAAGCGACGGTTAGCATGTCAAATCCAACCCACAGTCTGCTTTTATAAATAAAGTTTTAGTGAGGGGTGCCTGGCTGGCTCAGTTGGTGGAGCATTCGACTCTTGATCTCAGAGTCATGAGTTCAAGCCCCACCTTGGGTGGGGAGCCTACTGAAAAAAAATTATAAAAAAAAAAAAAAATAAATAAAGTGTTCGTGGAACACAGCCATACTCACTAATTTATGTGTTGTCTATGGCTGCTTTCATACTCAGCAACAGTGTTGAGCAGTTGCAATGGAAATTACATGGCTTGCAAAGCCCAAAATGTTGACTCACGGGCCCTTTAAGAAACAGTTTGTGAGGGGCGCCTGGGTGGCTCAGTTGGTTAAGCGACTGCCTTCGGCTCAGGTCATGATCCTGGAGTCCCTGGATCGAGTCCCGCATCGGGCTCCCTGCTCGGCAGGGAGTCTGCTTCTCCCTCTGACCCTCCCCCCTCTTGTGCTCTCTCTCTCATTCTCTCTGTCTCAAATAAATAAAAAAAAAAAAAAAAAAAAAAAAAAGAAACAGTTTGTGAAGCCCTGGGCTTAATGCGGTGGCTTCCCGGGAAGGTACGGTTTGATGGGGTGGGGAGTTATCTGTGAAGGTGAAGCGTTGCTTTCCAGATAGTCCTATGGAGTCCCTGACGCACACTCACTTCATCTTGCCACACTCACTTCATCAACCAAAAAAGTCTGCTCCCATTGTTTCTTTACACTTCGGTTTTCTGCATCATTTGAACAAGGAGTTCTATAGCTTTTCAAAGTTAAACCAACCAAACACCATCTACAGCAGTGATTCTCAATCCTGTCTGCACAATAGGATTGTCTAGGACTTTTTAAAACATCCAACAGTCTGCCCTGCAATTGAAATAAAAAACCTATTGATTCTATGACACATCTGGGTTGGAGAATCACGCGAGTGGAGAGCAAGGAGGTCAGTGCCCCAATGAGGTCCCCCAGAGGGAGGCCTTGGACAGGAACGGGTGTGAACGAGAGCCCTGGAAGGCAGACGGGCTTGACAGGAGTCAAGCCCAAGGGGCAAGAGAGACACAGAATCTAGGAGATGAATCAGGGCTTTCACAGGTCAAAGTCTCTTAAAGTTGATGTACAGCTAACTCTTGCATCTTAATTGACAGTGCAAGTCAGCTTAATATATTCCCTCCTGGCCACTCAAATCTGGATAGCTGCAGTAAAAGGTGCAAATCGGGAACATATTTAAAGTTGGCCATGATTTAAAAGAATAACCTAATGAGAACTTTAAAACATGCGAGGCCACCACACAATCATCCTGTACCTAATCCATCCTTGGGGCCTTGCGGGAGGTCATTTCGCTATTGGAGAAGGGCATAAAATGGCATAGAGGGAGGAAACCAGGACAAAAAATAATGCCTTGGTTACCACTGGTAGGAACCTAGGCTACATTCTCTTCTCATGTGAGAGTCTCTTGAGCAGGTTTCCTAGTGATGCTCTGAAACATTTCCCCCAGGGTCTTTGAAGCTCAGAGGGTCAACTGCACACCAGGGAGTGGGGGAGTATGGAGGGGCTAGGTTAGGATGTTCCTGTGGGGGTGGAGCTGGTGACCTCTAAAGGCTTCTCTGATAAGAAGAATCTTTGAGTCTACCCATAAGCAACAGGGATCCCGCGTAAGCCAAGGGGAGAGAATTCTCCTTTCCCCTTGAGAATAGTGCCTTAAGCAAACTGCCCCTCTAGAGAGTGCCTACCCCTACCTACTGGGACCCGCAGTTCCCAATACAGGACGGGAAAGACAAATGAAACTCTGAAATAGTTGTGAAGAGATTCTCTTTTGTCCTTTTGAAGTATAATTGATACATAACATTAATTTCAGGTGTACAGCATAAAGATTCGGTATTTGTATACATTGCAAAATGATCGCCACAGTAAGTCTTATTATAATAGCCATCATAGCACATAGTTACTGATTATTTTTTCTTGTGATGAGAACTTGCAAGATCCACTCTTTTAGCAACTTTCAAACACGCGATACAGTATTATTAACCATAGTTGCCATGCTGTACATCACATCCCTAGGACTTCTTTATTTTATAACTGGAAGGTTGTACCTTTTGACCCCCTTCACCAATTTCATCTACTCCCCGTGGAAGAGATTCCTTTTGAAAGCCCACCAGATGCGCTGGAGGTGGGGGTGGGGAAGAGGGGATTGAGTGGGTGCACACACAGGTGAGAAGAACAGGGGCAGAGCCCCAAACGTGCTTTCTTCTCGCCCTTTAGACTTGGAATTTCTTTTTTTTTTTGAGAGAGAGAGAGAGAGAGAGCCCACAAGCGAGTGCAAGCGGGTGGGGGGTTGCAGAGGGAGAGGGGGAGAGAGAGAATCTCAAGGAGGCTCCATGCTCGGCACAGAGCCCAATGTGGGACTTGATCTTAAGACCTTGAGATCATGACCTGAGCTGAAATCAAGAGTTGGATGCTTAACTGACTGAGCCACCTAGGCGCCCCTAGACTTGGAATTTCTATTTTCCTCTAGAATGCCTTTCATCATCCCAATCCTGCCAAATTTTACCCATATTTCAAGACCATTTTAAAAGGTCATTTCCACTGTGCAGTCTCCTCGATGGTCCCTGGCAAAGCTGGTCACTCCTGTCCTTTTTCCTCGGCACTCAGTTGCTTTCTCTCGTTTCAGCAGTGTTATGATGTGTCTTCAAGTAGGTCCCCAACCTGGCTGTGAGCTCCTCAGGACATGGGTACTGCCTTCCTTCTCCCTGTCCCCTGCTTGCCCAGCCATACAATGCAAGCCTATGAAACAAATCTACCCATTGCTCTGTTTGGTTTTGTTAACCACTATCTTAAAACTGTGCTTAAATTGCCTCCTATAAAGAACAGGTAATGTATGTGCCAGGCATTGTGGTCTGTGTTAGGGATGCAAAGATGAATGGAAAATAGTCTCTAGTCTCCAGGGTGTTATAGTTTAGTGGGGAGACTCACAGAACTAGAGAGAAGCGAGTTGAGCTGCTTTAGAAGCAGGTGCAAGGCAGTGTGGGAGCAAAGAAGGATGCGTTTACCTCTCCTGGGTATTCCAGGAAAGACTGCCTGGCAAGATTAGGAGAATTTAGGCAAACTCTTAACAGTGAATCTTTGTGGGGAGGGCTGGGAAGGGGTTGGGTTGGGATGGGAGACCAGGAGGTAGATGGGTGGGGGGACCTTTTAGAGTGTCTAGGTCTAGAATCATGGGGGTGGGGCAAGAGTACAGAAATGTACTCTCGGCTGGTCACGCTGAGGGGAGCTACTTTCTTTTCTTGGACCATTACCGTTCTGGGGATGACCACTCCTTCAGCCCACTGGCTGGACCAAAATTGGCCACCCCCATCTTTCAGGGATCATAAGAGAGAAAAAGCTAAAAAGGAAAACCTGTAAAATTAGTCAATTTTACACAACCCAGCAGGCAGTAATAAGGCTCCTGCATCATTTTGTCAGAGAGAGGCCAGTAATTTTAGGGTGGGAACTGATCCATTTACACAATGAGAGAATTTCCTTCATGCACAAAGTGTTCCATAGCAATTTGTGGCCTCACAGAATGCCATTTATAGTCCCTGCGGTGGCAGGAAAATTAGGGGGCAGAGTGATTATTAGTCTAATCGCAGAGCTGAAAGATGCATTGGTCATACTGGTCTACTTTGCCTTTCATGCCTGCAGGGACTGCTCTACTTGGTTTTCAGCATTGAAGGAACAAAGTGGAAAGAGCCCATCAGTTTCTCTCTTAGATATTATCTTTCAGCTTGAATCCTCATCGGCTGCTAACTAGAGTCTAGGGTCTGAAGTCATTACCCAGAACAATGCTCCATCTTCATTGAAAAAAAAAAAAAATCTCTTAAATCCTTCGTTGGAGAGTCAACCTGAGCTCAGGAAGCTGGATCTCAATGAAAATGAAATCCCAAAGAAGCCCTGACTATTTTGCACAAAGCCTCCCCATCATCTTTCTAAACTGTTCATTTAAATGTTGTACTTTATTCTTGCTGAATACTTGGATGGTTCCCAATTTGCAGTTTGCAAAGAAGAAATAAACATGATCTTCCTGTCTGGATTGCAAGGAGAGGTATTCATAGCAGGATCTCCCTTTGTTGTGCTCAGCTAATTGCTAATTATGTAGTGATGGATGTAAATCACGCAGTTGGTATTTCAGGCTCACAGTCTCCCAATCCATTTCTTCTACTTAAAGGAGAAAGGCTGAAATATTAGGCGATTACCAACCATATCTTTATGCATGAAAATAAAGTCTAACTGGGTGGAATAACCCTTTGGAAGAGCAGAAGAGGCTTGGGGAAGGAAGATACCAGAGGTGGGTCCCACTCAGACTCTGCCCTGATTTTACAGCAGAGGATTATGGGGAAAATGTGCTGTGAGTCTCAGTCAACATGGAAGGAGGAATGGGTGCTCCAACAACCCTAGTCTCCAAAAGTTTTGTTCAGAGAGGAAGAAATGTAGTACTAGCAATGTTGTGGGGAGCAAAGGCAAAAACGAAATGAGATAAAATTAAATTTCCTTATAACCTGCAGCCCATGGACAAATACTTGAGGCAAGTGGAGTATAACCTTCCTCCAGGAAACTCCCAACTGTCTTCATGCTTTGCTAGAGGGAAAAACAACCTTAGTTTGACAATAGCTAGTCCTCCTGAACCTGTGAGTCTTCTTTAGCATATGAAAGTCATTTTGGAAACTTCCCTCTGTCTTTACTTGCCCCAACTCCAAAGTATATAATCAGTTGCTCCTCACAACCCCAGTGCAGCTCTTTGTGCCACTGGTCCTATCCCGGTGCTTTAATAAAACCACCTTTTTGCACCAAAGACGTCTCAAGGATTCTTTCTGGGCTGTTGGTTCCGAACCCTACCACTTCACACCACGTCAGTAATACTATGCCTTTGAAATGCGTGTTGAATTTTAAGCTTTTTTCACTACCTCCTTGAATTGTCTAATGACAAGATTATTGAGGGAGTCGTGTTGTTAACTCCATTTTGTACAGATTACATTAAAAACCTGCGATGCCTGGGTGGCTCAATCAGTTAAGCATCTGCCTTCGGCTCAGGTCATGATCCCAGGGTCCTGGGATCGAGCCCCGCGTCGGGCTTCTTGTTCAGCGGGGAGCCTGCTGCTCCCCCTGCTTGTGCTCTCTCTCTGCCTCTCTTTCTCTGACAAATAAATAAATAAAATCTGAAAATAAACCAAAAAACAAAAAACAAGAAAAGCTAATGATGTAACTAAGTCACCCTGCTAGCTGATGGTAATGGAGGCAGATCCCAACATCACATTTGTCATCTGTCTCGTGCTGCTATGGCCACAGCCAGGTGACTATGTTCCTTAGCATTATTTTTATGGGATTTGGAATTTGGGTTTGTAGGTTCATTTTGAATGGGGAGGTTTTTATTTATGACTTGTTTTTCTTCCTTTCTAGTGTGTCCTTGATGCTGAGAAAGTAAATATTAGCTCAGAATAGGAAAGTAAAATATCTGCCCTGCTAATTATCACTCTAGGATAACAGAGAACCAATAAAGCCAACTGCAAAGTTAAGAGGGACCAATATTTCTCCCAAGGACACCCTGACATTGTAAAATGTCACAACAACCCCAGGTTGTAAGCCATCTTTCTTTCACTTGTTTCCTAAAATCATAGATTGTCTAAAACTTTGTGGTATGTAATTATATCAGCAAGAACGAACTTTCCACTTTTGCCTGGAAGATGAGTCAGTTTGCAGCCTCATTGACCAATCCAGGCACAGAGGTTCAGATCAAGGGTTTCTACACACATTTCACGTTAACTTAACTCTGCAGTTTCCAAGAAAATAAGACCCTGAGTCTACTTCCTGGTGCCAACCGTCTATACACAGTCCTGCTTAACGCTGAGCCTATCTCAACACTGGTTCATTGCACAGAAAGATACATTTCATACCTGCCAGGATGGCTATCCTCAAAAGCATGGCAAATAGCAAGTGTCGGTGAGGATGGGGAGAAATTGTAGTCCTCGTGCATTGCTAGCGGGAATGTAAAATCATGCAGCTGCTGGGAAAACAGCTTGGCAGTTCTTCAAAAAGCTCAAGGCAAAATTACCATATGGCCCAGCAGTTCCACTTCTGCATATATGCCCAAAAGGATGGAAAGCAGGCACTCAAACAGGTATTTGTATACCAGTGTTCGTAGGAGCATTACTCCTGATAGCCAAAATGTGGAAACAACCCAAGTGTCCATCGATCAATGAATGAAAAAACAAAATGTGATATATACATACAATGGAATATTATTGAGCCTGAAAAAGGAAAGAAATTCTGAGACATGTCACAACATGGATGAACCTTGAGGACATTATGCTAAGTAAAACAAGGCAGTCCCAGAAGGATAGATACTGAATGATCCCACTTATATGAGATCCTAGAGTAGTCACAGAGACAGAAAGTAGGAGAGTGGTTGCCAGGGACTAGGACGGGTGTTGGGGGGGAAGTAGGGAGAGGAGGAGTTAATTTTGAAGAGATATGGAGTTTCAGTTGTGCAAAATGAAGAGTTGTGGGAATGAATGGATGGTGGGGATGGTTGTACAAAATGTGAATGGACCTAATGCCATATTTTTCCCTTTTGTTTGGTGAGATACTCACCATTATTCTGGGATGCTGCCACCTCATAGCGATAAGACAATAAACCTGACTTTATCAGACTATGTTGATCCCTGGTGAACTTTGGTTGATGGGACTATGAAAGTAGTCACTCTTCTCTGTCTGGGAAACCAGATCTTATTATAATGGACTTTGGGGAATACTGGCACGCAGTGACCTTGGGAGATATTGCAGATCTGTTCACTGAGACAGAGGGAAAACTAAATTCAGGCCCCAGTTGAGGACTAGTTTATTCTCCCCTCTCCCAGGGCCCCAAGTGTCCATAAGCCATGGCTCCAGGCAGAGAGTCTGGGCAGCAATGTGTTCAGCATCATTTCAAGAACAGAGGAGCCCGGGATGCCTGGGTGGCTCAGTGGGTTAAGCGTTTGCCTTTGGCTCAGGTCATGATCCTGGGGTCCTGGGATCGAGCCCCGCATCGGGCTCCCTGCCCAGTGGGGATCTTGCTTCTTCCTCTGCCTGCTGCTCCCCCTGCTTGTGCTCTCTCTCTCTCTGTCTGACAAATAAATAAATAAAATCTTAAAAAAAAAAAAAAAAGAACAGAGGAGCCCACACTCATCCCTGTGCTCTCCATCCACCTGGCTGCAGGCCCATCTAGGGAAAGCACTGCTCATCCTTGTCATTCTGAAATGGTGACTCTTCAGGCAACACCGCTGGCTTCCTGACCCCGATCCCAGCTGGGCTTCAGCCTCTGACTCCCACTATTCCGAAGTCCTGTTTTGCTTCTGGTCCACAAAGATATCTATCTTGTTTTTTTCATATTGACTACACCTATTTGGTTATGTCTCTTTGCTGTTGGATTTTTTTTCATTGCTGTTGGTTTTGATCAGGGGTTGAGGATGAGAAATAGGGAATATGGCAAAGCATGAAGATACTGTGTCCAAGAAGTTCTGGTTCAAAAACTTTAACAACACTGAGCTCTAAAAGACTAGGGAGCCTCTCAGCCATAGAATTTAAAATGAAAATACTACTAGGGCACCTGGTGGCTCAGTGGATTAAGTGTTCAACTCTTGGTTTCGGCTCAGGTCATGATCTCAGGGTCCTGAGATGGAGCCTCGTGTCAGGCTTGGTGCTCAGCACAGAGTCTGCTTGTCCCTCTCCCTCTGCTTCTCCCCACACTCTCTTTCTCATAAATAAATAAAATCTTTGGAAAAAGAAGAAAATGAAAATACTATTAAGCTATCAAATAGGTGCAAAACCATCTATAAAATAGGTGCAAAAACAATGTTCTGATTTTCTAAAATGAAGACTACTTTGTTTTTTCGGGGGCGGGGAGAATATCAACCCTCAAATTCTTTCCATTTTCTTTGCTGTCTCCACTTTCCTGGTTTCACCAATGAGGTGACCCAATATGGCGCCACCACAGTGGGTAAGTATATACAGGTCTTGTATAATAGTACCCTAATCCTGGTAATTGGTGAGATGATCAATTTGAGGAATAGTGACTTTGGCCTGGAGGACAATAAATAGTGTTAATTTTTGGATTTTACAGTAAGGACCGCCAACTAAAATCATGAGCAACCAATAACATGATTAACAATTGCATACAGAGTCTTAAATAACTCTTCCAATGCCAAGCTTCAATTCTGGTCTACTTTGGTCAGCTGTACATTTGATGGAAAACAAACAAACAAGCTCAATTGTTCTTAGAGCCTACCTCGGCAAAACTGTGAAGTTAGCAAAGTTACTTTATGGTGCTTTTCCTTTTTCTTACACAATTCCTTTTTCTTTCTTTGGGTATCTCTCCTATGTCTTGTTCATGTAGACCCTTGGAAAGAAACAGGCACAGTGTAAGGGAAAGGCACTAGATGGGGAGTTCAACACATTGGACTTTAGTTCCAGTTCAGCCAACAGTTAGCGCTGTGACCTTGGATGGCATCTCTGGGTCTCAATTTAACTTATCTAATAAATTTCAGGAAAAGGAGTAGTTGCACCAGTAAGATCTCTTTTGGGTGCACATTTCAGTGGTTTTAGGATATATCATTCCCACTAGTATGTTAGCTGATAAAGAGTCATTTTTCTCTCAGACACTTAACAGGGAAATCTTGGAAACCAGAAAATGTTCAAATCCTTAAATTTTTAACGATGATAATTTCAGGCACCATGGTTTTTCTGTGGCAATCTTTCAAGACACCCTTAAATCACACACCCAAAAATGATTTATTGATTTGAAAATCCAGAGTGGGGAAAGAAAGGGAAACATGATTTTTAATTTGCTAGCTTAATTACTTCCACCAATTTGAAATGTTGACTGTGTGTCAGACACCGATGTGATCCCTTTCTCTTTGAAAAAAAGTGCATTCTGTGTCACTCTCCATTTTTCCTCCATTTTCCTCTTGTGTTTATTTATGACGTTCACGATATACATTGTTTGTAGTTAAATTTACGTTGCTAAATAATACCGTTGTAAATTAGGTACCGCCATTCCCTGGTCTTGTTTAGATCTCATCGGTGGAGCTCTATTAACGCGGAGATATTTTCAGTCACAGATAAATTGCTCTGTGCAATATGCATTTCAGTAATTTTCTGATTTAGACATGTGGTTGGTAATGGGCATAATAATTCAGGAAGGGTGAGTTGAAGGGAGGGAATATCCTGAAAGGCTTGTATCTTTAGCAACATCCCCAAAGAGTCACTATTTTCCACTACATGGTGTCTTCGTATATTTGAATAAATAAAAGTTAATTATCTTTATAAAACAGTATTAGAGATAGTGTCAGCGATTTTGTTCTCTTTGTATATTCTGCTGTCAGTTTGAATTCAGATTGGCTTGGCAAGGAGTTTTGCCCCAGGGGCCCATTTTAGTAGTGGCATTTCTGATTTGTCATAATTTACTGGAATACATGAACTATTAAAACTGGGATTTCAGAGGCCAACTCTTGGAAGAAAGGCATTGATGGTTGGATTGTGGCTTGATTTCTGCTTGTGGTCTCTCAAGTCTTCGTTTTTTCATAAAGTCTTTCCTGGTAATTTCCTTTGTGTTTATATATATATTTTTTCCATCTTTTTCAAGAGTATGAGCGTCTTGATGGAGAGACTTAGTTTACTTAAAGGATCCAATCCCAGTATGCACAATTAGTATGTGCATAGCAGATTAAATAGACTTTTCTATCTAAACCCAGAAACACAGTACTTGTCCAAAGAATAACACACACACCCACCCACCCACACACACCCCTGAGAAGTGGTTTATTGATTGGTTGCTTTGTTTTCAAAATGCCAAACAAATGGTCTGAATGATTTTTTCCCATTATTGAATTTATATATGTGTATGTGGGGGTAGGGAGGTAGGCATTTAATCAACTCTCCTGACAGGTTGCTTTTGCCTTCTGAAAACAGTTTTAAATAAATAAAAAAAAAAAACCCACCTGGATCTATTAACTGATATGAAATTGCTTTAACCCCATGCACTGCATAAAATGTGGTATGTGTGTGTGTTTTCACATGCACACAATATTGAAATTATAAGAGGGAAAAGAACTTGACCATTGTTTTTTAAGGTGCTTTTCTCTCTTTTGAAAAAAATAAAATAGTCATACATGTTATGAAAAGTAAACACTATAGAAAATAATAAAATAACCAAAAAACTCATTTTCTTTAACCCCCTGGAACTACTTTCCAGAAAAAATAAGTATTAACTCTCCTTGTACAGCCTTCCAGAGATGTTTAATGGATGCACACACACATACACACATTCTATAGACTGTTCATTGCTTGAATGTTGACAATAATGAACATCTTTTCATATCAGCAAATGTACTTCTATCTTTTTCATTTTAATGGCTGTAAAGTAGTTCCTGGTAATGTATCAAATTTAAACAGTCTCATATTATTTTAAATCTAATACTTGCTATTATGAACAAAGCCATGTATGAACATCCATAACCTTGCACACTTCCATAAAGTATATTTATTTTAAATTTTGGTAGATACTGTTAAAAGAGAATGCCAATTTACATTTCCACCAATAGTATTTGAAAGTGTTGGTTTCCTTATATCCTTACCAATGCTGAGTTTTATCAAGATTTAAAATTTTTTGCCAATCTGATATGGAATTTGATGTCTCTACTGTTTTGAGATGTCTTTCTTTAATCATGAACTATGTCGAATGCATTTTTTATATTTATTGGCCACTTATATTTCTTTGGTCTATGAGCTTCCTGTTCATACTTTTTACCCATTTTAATTCTTGTCTTATGGATTTGTAAGAGTTTTTGTGTATAATAAGGAAATTAGTCCACCGTGATATTCATTTGTTCATTATTAAAGAACTATTTATTGAGTGGCTATTGTGTTGCAGACATTAGAGATAGTGCAATGAACAAAATAAATACAATCCTTGCTCTCATCGAACTTACATTTATTGGGAAGAGACAAAAAATAAACAAGGTAAATAAGCAATGTAGATAGTATGTAGGCTAAGTGAGAAGATGTGGTGAGAGCTTGAGAAAGGTCTCTTGTGATTGCTTCTATTCTCTCAGCAAGGTAGAAGACAACATCATTTACTGAAGGTGAGGGTCAGGGGGATGTTGGAGGTTTGAGGAGAGAGGACAAGGCATGAAATAGTTGCATATGACAGAGGGAGAGGAAATGGACTAGGGACATGGAGAATGATTACCCTGAAACACCAGGAAAATGATGTGATTAGTCTTGAGTGTAATGTGACACCAGTCACCACATTTAGGTGTTGTTGTTGCTGTTGTTGGAGTCAAGTTCAACTGCACAGCTACACATGGGGAGTTAGTGGAAAGAGGGATCTTGCCACATGTATTTTGGTATAGGTACTATACAAAATACCACAAGTGGGTGGTTTAAACGGAAATTTATTTTCTCCCAGTTCTGGGGGTTAGAAGTCCAAGATGAAGATGCCAGCAGGTTGGTTTTTCGTGAGACCTCTGTCTTTGACTTGCAGATAGCCACCTTCTCTCTGTACCCCACATAGCCTTACCTCTGTGCACATGCATCCCTGGTATCTTGTCCTCTTCTTTTGAGGACACAAATTCTATCGGATTAGGACCCCACCCTTATGACCTCTTTAACCTTAATTATCTCTGTAATATAGTCACATTAATATATATATCATTATATATTATATATATACAGATGCAAGGGAATGAGTATAATGATGAAACATGGAATTTAAGGTAAGTAAAAAGGGAATTAAAAACTATAGGTGAGTAAAAGACAGTAAGCCTAATGTTCCTCCTTATCTCTGTAGTAAAAGTCAAGGAAATGTTGGAGGTGGGAAACTAGAGAGAGCCAGGTGGAAATAAAGGAACAGGTAGTAAAAGAGCATAATGCCTGTTATTGGACCGTGGAGGGATTGCAGTTATTGGTAATGAGATGTTTGACCAGGGGAGAGTCAGGAGCTGGGATAAGGTGAAGGACAAGATGGTTGGAGGAAAAGAGGTCAAAGAACGCAGATGTCAGAAGGTTACAAGGATCACCTCTGCATATGTTGAAATCACAAAGAATTATGACAAGCATAGTGTTAAAAAGAGGAAAAGAAGCCAACTGGGACCTCAAAAGTCTTTGGGAAATGGAGGGAGGTGGTCTGGGCCAATGAATGACTGTGACAAAGAGGGTCAGTTTTAGGACATGAGTTCTGAAGTTGGGGAGAAATAACCAGTCATGACAATGAGAGGCAGGAGGACACCCGCCTGATTTCCAGGTCTAGAGATTAAGAAGGGGAAGAGGGAAAACAGATGCCCCTGGACAGGGCTGAGAGGAAGCGCTGTGCTCAAGGTCAACCAGGTTGTAGTGAGAGCAGGAAGTTGATTGAAATACTCAGAGAAAAAACTAAGCGTATCGGAGCTCTGCATTTGACTGACAGCATGGTGGGACAGTTTTAGGAATTAGGGATGGGTGAGGAGTGGGGCCAGAAATGGGAATGAAGGTTTAGGTAATGAGGGAAATCTGGGCTTCTTGAGGTGATCCAGATAAATGGGATTAAAGATAATAATGGAAATTAGTGTTAATGATATCAAAGAGGTTAAAGGGGGTGAAGCTCTGAGAGTGGGGCAAGGGGGTGTGGGGGACTGAAACTGGGAAAAGGGAACTTTGTCATGAGCATAAAAAGTTTTAGGGTAACTTTTAACTCCTGCTGTTAGGAATGTTGAGGCCAGGTGAAGGGTGGTCATATACAATACTCAGATTGCTTTTGATTTTATTAATATATATTTATATTACAAATATTTGCCAAAGTTTTTATGTGGTCAAATTTATCAATATTTTTTCCGCTATGGCTTTTAGTAATTTTTATGCTTGGGAATATCTTTCCTATTTCAAAATCATAATTTTTTTTGAGAAAAACATTTAAAACTGTTTTATTTTACTATTTTTGTTATTTTTCATTTGGAGTCTGTTTTGGATTAATGAGTATGTAGGTATCTGGATTTTTGTTCTTTTCTACATGTCCAGCTTAACACTCCAACACCATTCATCAAAGAGTCTATCCTTTTTCTATGTTTTGAAATATCCTCAGTTGCCTTTTGAATGTTTACTTATTGTGGATTCACACCTTTTCCCTCTCAGTTCTTAACCAAGACTGGGACTATTTTTCAGTTCATAGCCTTTTTAAAGCTTCTGTGTTCTAAGCCTTCAGCCTCCTGGCTTGAAACAAAAATCTGAAAACAAACGTCTTCTACCTTCAAAATCCAGTTGTATCCTTGATCATGAAACATCTTGGATAGTTGGCTTGCACCTGGTGCTGGGACATTCATGCGGATGCTGCCATCTGTGTTTTGGGGGAAAGGTGTGAAATAACTCCTAAAGAAAAGCCCTCTCCATCAGTGTGTTCTTTCCTAATGACTTGATTTTGACCAACAGACTTTTTCCAGAAGAATATTAGAATGCAGAGCCATGGGAAAAATGGAATATGATATTTATAGTCCATTTACAGAATGGCAACCCCAATAGGTGTTTCTATTTTGAAGTCATATTGGAGGCATTGTTGTAGTAAACCAGGGGACATCCAGATCAAGGAGCATTACCTGTTGCAAACCCACACACTACCCTTAGTTTTGCTTGTTTCTTATATTTAAATTCCTCTCACTTCTTCAATCCTTAAGTATTGCCTTAAACTTATAAAACTTTTAATTCTGAAGCAGAGGGCAGAACACTAAACGGCATTGATCTAGAGAAATGAGTAATGGTCCTGCATCACTGACACCTGCAATCCGTCCTGTCAGATGGAAGCCCTGCTCCCCATTCCCTTCCCACGCTCTTGTTCATCCTGTATGCTCCAGAGAGTCATTGTGGTCTTCCTGCCTCCAGCTCTCTCGCTTCTAAGCCGTGGTCTGGATGGCCTCCCCAGTTCTCTCTCCAGTATGCAAGTGAGAGCAGGTGGCTCCCTGCTGAGGAAGTTCCCCTGACTCTCCACTGGCTGGAGCCTGGCACCTCTAACCTACAATTTTAGCTGGATCTCCTGCCATTCCCCTCCAGACACCCCACTGTTGATCTCTATCTGGCTCCATGTTGTCACATGCCAAGTCTTGTTTACAGAGGTCCCCAGGCCTGGTGATATAATCTTCCCAAACCAGGGAGATATGGCCAGATCTTGTAAGGCTTAGCTCAAATGTCACCATCTCTGTGGAGTCCTCCCTCTGACAGAATCCATCACTTTCTCAGTATTCCTATAGAACTGAGTTTATATCATTATGAAAACAGTGTTCGCGGTTTTTTAGGGGGTTGATTCCGACACTGGTTCTGGCGCTGGACTGGGATGCTTTGTCGGTGGAACCATATTGAACCAGCAGAGCTGTCCTCTGCTGAACACATGCACCATCTCGTGTTATCCTCCGCACAATCCTGTGTGGCAGGCGTTTTTATAATCTTCGTTTTCAGATAAGAAATGGAGCCTTAAAAAGATTAAGTAATTAACTTGCACACCATTTGGATATTCACTCAGTATATCCTGTGCCTGGGACTCAATCCCTTTGTGGGACTCCGGAGCTTCTGAATGAATGAAAGAGCTGCGTGCCACCCGGTGACTTCTTGCAGCAAAATTTCCTTGTGTGGGAGGTCCATATGGCACCAAGAGCTTCTTACAGTCTGTGTGACCTTGGGCGAGTTACCAGATATCTCTGAGTCTTTGGGCTTACATCTGTAAAACTAAGATAATGAACTGCTTAACTACCTCACAGGGCTTTTGAGAGGATTAAAGAAAATAATGTATGCAAAAGACATAAAGGCCGCCAGAATAAGTTAGTAAGAGATACTTTGTCTTCTCTTTTCCCTCCTCACCTGTTCCATGAAGACAATGGATTGTCCTCAGAGGCCTATCTGGCTGCTCTGACCAGAGAGGAAACCAAGCAGGAGCTCCAGAGATAAATATCCAATGGGATGGCAGGTGGAGGCAGAATTATCTATCGCTTGTACCATTTCCACAAGGATCCCAAATAAATAATGATCTTAAATATACCATATCATTGCTTTTATCTCCTATATGCATTTTGGGGGGAGGGATGACCTCATAGAGTGCCCTAGAAAGGGGGAAGCAACCAGAAATTATCTCTTGCTTCTCCTAAAGGGACTATCATTTCTTGCCACAAGTTCTCACAGTGTGCACACTGGCTTCCAAGTTCAAGAGAAAAACAGCCCCTTAGAGATTCTTTTCTTTTGCTTTTTTGGCACCACTAACACCATGATCAAATGACTTCAATGTTCTGTGTTCTGGCGATAAGACTGCAGTTCTTGTGGCTGGTGAAAGGAGATGGGGGAGGAAAGGTGGTTCAGCACTTTTGGAGTGTGGTTTTATAGAACTCTGTGTCTTTATCTCGTTCAACTCTCAGATATGAAGTATATGTTTAACACCTAAGACATGTGAGGAACTAGGGCATTCGGGTGAGAACAGTCCCTGGAGCGTTCTAAGCTCTTCTAGACTAGTGGTGAGGCAAACAGGTAAAACATGGCAGCTACCTTGGATGGTTGGTAATTTGAGATGGGTAAACATGGAGTGTCAAGGGAGTGCAAGAAAAGATGCCTAGCCTGTCTGGGAATCCATGAATGGGTTGGTAGTGGGCAGAAGCTGCCAGAGAAGGTATCCCGGGGTCAAGTCTTGGAAGGTGACCAGTTAGCCAGACTGAGAAGGAACACATGGTCTTTCTTATCCTAAGAGTCAAACCTGCTTTTGGAAAGTCTTTCCTGAGTACTTAATCCCGTTACAAGTTCCACAGACAGTATTTAATTTCATTTTCACACTAACCTTGTGAGATACATATTTTAGAAATAAAGAACTAAAGAGATTTTGGGCCAATTTTTCTAACGTTCTACTGCTAGTCAAGGGAGTGGTTGGGATTTGAATCCAGGTCAGACTTTGAAATATTTGGTCTTTTATTGGGCCAACCTAATTTTACATAGTTCCCAGTAATATTTGCATTCACCACAGAGCAATTCTATTGATCACCAAGACATCATAGAATCTTAAGATTGAACTGAGATATAATTTACATATGAATGTTTTGGGGACTTATTTGAAAAGAACAAGAAAGGAATCTTTCTGTGTGTGATTCGAGGTTGTAGCGATGTAAACGGCATCCATGAGAATATGACTATTTTGGCCAAAAAGTATATATGGATTAGGTCTGAAAAATAATGCAAAGCATATGCCATTATCAGAGTTGACTTTGTGTTATTTTAATTCTGTGCCCTATGCTATGAATCTAAACCAAGTTAGGCGTATCTGTGTGTATGTGCACTTAAATTAAAATTTCAATTAAGTGTAAAAAATTGGATTAAGATCCATGTGACCCCCTTTTTTTTTTCTGTCACATCACTCAAACTTCATAATACCCCTGTGAATGTCCCTGTTACTTGTTATTGGTAAGGTGGGTAGCATCTTCACTTTATAGACGAGGAACTGTGGTTCCGTAACTCACTCAAAGTCTTAGCTGAGGGCAGTGGTGAAATTATCATGAGGACACAGCAGTTTCAGAAGCATAAGCAAATTTATGAGCCAGGCACTTGCTTGGAATTTTCACCCAATTTCTATTTAATTTCTAGAATAGCCCTGGAATGTAGGTGTCTCCCCTACTTTTGGAAATGGGAAAACTGAAGCTGAGAGATGCAATAGGACCATGGGAAGAGTGTAACATGGCTGGGTTCGCATGTGAGCCCCATTTTCCAAAGCCACACATCGTCCTGCACATTCCTGCGAGCTACCTATATTTTCCAGCTGTATCCCGACAGCATAGTGTCCATCACACTAGGGGTGTTCTTTTATGCCCTCTTTTGCGGTATGCCTAAGTGATCACAGACTGTGTCCTTCGGTGACTAGCAAGGAAGGCAACAGGAATATTAACAGTAGTGGAGGGGAGTTGGTCCACTGCTACGGGAGAAGGTAAGGCCATGGGAGTGAAATACTACCAAATAAAAGCTCATCTGGAAAAAAGAAGTAGCAAAAGTATTATTGCAAATGTATCTGAGTTCTATCCTCAGAGTCCATAAGCATGGCGTTCAAGTGCTTCTCTGGGCCCCCAACTGCCTTTATAGAAGGGCTCTGACTTTGCCCTTACCCCCAACATCCTTAAACAAAACACCCTTGCCCATTGTCTGACTTTGCAAGAATTGCAAGGTCTCTCCAAATAATATCTAGACTAGCGCCCCAATACAAAATACCTTTCCTTATTTATTTATTGAGATGCCATTTGTCATAGATGACTCTCCGCTACCGGATCACATTGGCTTTGATTGGATTCTCAGTTTTGCAGCAAAGTTGATTAAATAGTTATTCTGCACAAGAGAGGACATTATGAACTTTCCATCAGATGGCAGAGAAAACCCGCTGTCGTGTGACGGTCTCCACACCCAAGGGTTCTGGTCCTGGGTTCCGGTTCTGCCCACCAATCACTGTCTGTATGAACCAGGCTACTGAGCATCTTACCCTGGACATCTGTAAGTCTAAGACATTCTCTGGATCTGTCTATGGCCTAATTGTGTCCTTATGGGATATTCAGGAATGTGTGGGAGTGTATGGGGTCATCAAAATGATTGAGGGGATGCCACTGGCATTTAGCCCTTAGAGACAAGGGATGATAAATGCTATGCAATGCGGGGGTCAGTCTCCTGCCACAAGAACACATATTCTGACCAAGATTGGAACTGTCTCTCCATTGAGAAACACGGATTGAAATCCTCCCCAGTTTTTGTGTTCTCTAATTTTAAGACAGTGACTGAGAGGCAAATTACAGTTCTGTTAACTTCGACAAAGTCAACAAGCAAGGATGTTAAATGTAGGCTAGCTACTGGCAAAATGCCTTCCAACAAGCAGAAACAACAACAACAAAATGGGAGTATTCATTATTAGTGCTCTTTGCAATGCACGCTGGCAAAGAAGTTGCTAAAATACCATTCATTACTGTAGCACATTTTCTATTAATTACCGTAGACGGTTTCTAAGGCAATAGCTCGAATGCCACATGGAACATTAATTCTGCTAATGAATTCAGTGACTGTATGTTCCCAAGCTTCTTACCATGATCTTAGCTTCATACCACTTTGGATCCTATGAAAAAGTGCCCAAGACTTGGTAAACTTGCCTTTATACCACTGAGCTTCTTTCATAACAGGAGAGCTATATATGCTCCAGACTTAGTGCTGCCTAATGATTTCATGTTGCCATTAAAGCTAATTGTCAATAAGGATAATGAAAATGACTCTGAGACATTTTAGTAATTTGAGTCATCATAAGCCTCTTGGTAAAAAGATGCTAGTTGAAGACACATGAAAAAGTGCTCCACATCGCTCGGCATCAGGGAAATCCAAATGAAAACCTCAATGAGATACCACCTCACACCAGTCAGAATGGCTGAAATTAACAAGTCAGGAAACGACAGATGTTGGTGGGGATGTGGAGAAAGGGGAACCCTCCTATACTGTTGGTGGGAACGCAAGCTGGTGCAGCCACTCTGGAAAACAGTATGGAGGTTCCTCAAAAAGTTGAAAATAGAGCTACCATACAACCCAGCAATTGCACTACTGGGTATTTACCCCAAAGATACAAATGTAGTGAACTGAAGGGGTATGTGCACCCCAATGTTTATAGCAGCAATGTCCACAATAGCTGAACTATGGAAAGAGCTAAGATGTCCATCGACAGATGAATGGATAAAGAAGATGTGGTATATATATACAATGGAATATTATGCAGCCATCAAAAGGAATGAGATCTTGCCATTTGCAGCGACGTGGATGGAACTGGAGGATGTTATGCTGAGCGAAATAAGTCAATCAGAGCAAGACATGTATCATATGATCTCACTGATATGAGGAATTCTTAATCTCAGGAAACAAGCTGAGGGTTGCTGGAGTGGGGGGTGGGGTGGGAGGGATGGGGTGGCTGGGTGATAGACATTGGGGAGGGTATGTGCTATGGTGAGTGCTGTGAATTGTGCAAGACTGTTGAATCACAGATCTGTACCTCTGAAATAAATAATGCAATATATGTTAAGAAAAAAAAAAGAAGAAGAAGATAGCAGGAGGGGAAGAATGAAGGGGAGGAAATCGGAGGGGAAGACGAACCATGAGACATGATGGATTCTGAAAAACAAACTGAGGATTCTAGAGGGGAGGGGTGTGGGAGGATGGGTTAGCCTGGTGATGGGTATTAAAGAGGGCACGTTCTGCATGGAGCACTGGGTGTTATGCACAAACAATGAATCATGGAACACTACATCAAAAACTAATGATGTAATGTATGGTGATTAACATAACAATTAAAAAATTTAAAAAAAAAGATGCTAGTTGACAGAGCCATCCCAGGCCAGTTCTATTGCTGTTCAGAATGCATCCCACTTGTAGCCCTTTGTGCCTTGTGAGATAATAGGGTTCTAAAGCTTTTGATTTATTTATTTAAAAGATTTTATTTATTTATTTGAGAGAGAGAGAGAGCATGAGCGGGAGGGGCAGAGGGAGAGGGAGAAGCAGGCTCCCCACTAAGCAGGGAGCCAGACGTGGAACTAGATCCCAGGACCCTGGGATCATGACCTGAGCCAAAGGCACACGCTTAACCGACTGAGCCACCCAGGTGTCCCTCCAAAGCTTTTTAAAGACAATAAAATCTATTTTAAAATATAGGCATACACACAAATGTTTTACTGACCAAAGCAAAGTTTTGAAATACAACTCCCATTTCATTCCATTGAGAAATAGGTAAAGCAACCTACTCCTCCCACATTTGGGATTGGGGCTAAGAACACCGGTGGGGGTTCTTTCTTGCCCATTTTTTAAGGCTACTTAGCCTCATTTCCTCATTTTCTCTGGGCTTGAGTATCCATTAACATCACCACATGTTTGATCCACACATGGTCAGCTCCATTACCCCAACAAAACCTTGATTTTGTTTGGAGCAGCCGTGAGTCTAGCCTCGGGTAATGGATTGTGACTAATCATGATCAGTCGTGACAAGCCTGGTCCCCAATTGCCCAGCTTTTTTTTGCAGAGGAGAGTTGCCATGTTCACTAGTTACGGTGATGAGATCTTGACCTAGAGGGAATTCCTTTGTAGGGCTTTCTAGGAAAGCTCCTTGTATGAAAAAACAAAACATGATGCCTGGAGACAGAGCAGCCATGAGGTGACCATGAGGTGGGGCAGAATGATCCAAATAGCCTGCCTCCCTATGGCATCTTAACATGTCTGTCTAGACCTATCTGCTCAACTCAGGACTTCTTGGAATGTATAGAAAAAAATTAAAAAAATCAACCTTTATTTGCTTAAATCATTGTAGTAAAATTTTTTGTTATTTACCATCAGGTATAAACTTGCCTGATATTATCATGTTTTATGCTAAACTGAAGATATAACTCTGGAGGGTGGGTCTTGGAAATTTTGGCATGAGAATATTGCCCACAGCACTATAGTGTAGTGAACTTAACAGTAACATTTTAAAGTTTTTATATGTGAAACACTCCTTCCTTCTCCAGCTGGTGGAGATTTGGCTGCATCGAGCTTATCTGGATAAAGTAGCCTCTGCCATTGTCCCAGATGGGCTTCAAGGAGCCAAAGTGTCATATGATAGGAATGTAAAAATGTCAGGACTGGACATCCCCAAAGTATCACTTCCATAGGAAAATGATACAGCTGGGAGAAGAAAAGAAAACAAATGGATTAAATTGAATTGAATTGAACATATGGGAATATAGTTGTGAGTTGAGTTGTACATATGTCATATTATTCAAGTGACTAAAGAGGGTATAACGGTACTTCCCAAAGGAAATAATTCACATTTTTTATTATTGGGTTTTAAAGTATACCGGAAAAAACAATGGACCTTAGTCAACATTTCTGAATCCTATTTATACTCCACAATCTTACTTAGTCTCTCTTGAGTGCCAGTTTCTCAACTATAAAATGGGGATAATAACTATGTCTCGTCTACACAGAATTGCTGTAGAAATCAAGTAAGATGAAATGTACAAAATCCCATTTTATACTATATTTGCTATGCAAATGTGAGATGCCATCAACATCATCATAATCATATTCCAAGTTTTACAAAACAGATGTGATCATAATTATCATCCTATCAATTTGGTTTTGAAGACAAATCTTTGGTTTATTTCCGCTGAAGTAGCCTCTTCCAGGGTGAGCGATCTCCCACAAGATAGATGTTGATGCGTGGATTCTCTGACTCTCCCCCCACAGGGCTCCTTGAGACAAATATCGGTATGTGTCTGCCCTTGATTGCATTCAAGAGAAACAATCCTTACTATTCCCAGAACTTCGAGCAAAAAGGGTGTTCCATATTGAATAGCGCAGAACCCAATGATGATCTGAATCATCAGATCCTTCTTTTGCAGCTGGAACAGGAGAAAAGCCAGAGATGGATGGGATAACAGAGAGGCCCAGAGAAGAAGTACAAAGAGAAAAAGCAGTGAACAGAAGCCAGGGACAGTCAGAGCCATGAGGAAGCGGAAACAGAGAGAGAGAGAGAGAGAGCAGAGAGACATGGTTGCAGCACTTGGCAGTGGCCGAAGTGAAGGATAGACAGGAGCCAGGTCCTGTGAATGACAGAGTAAAGCAGCGATCAGTGAGGGGATGACAAGGCAAGTTGTCCCATGATTGTCACATGAGTTGTCACATTTATTCCAGGTTTGTCAGACTAGAGCAGAGAGCCACTGCTGTGTTCTGATCAGCGCCGAGGTCCCTGCAGTTCCAAAAGGACTGAATGAGCAGCATTCAGAGATTCCTGTTCATTCTTCCTCTTGTATTTCTTATTGTCTATCATCTGGTGTAAACTACCTCCGCCCAATCAGCCTGCAAAGTGCTAATATAGTCTCCATTGATATATTTACATGTGCTCATAGGTTACTTGTGAATATTTTAAATGAGAGGATCCATTTGTCCTGTTTGGTAATTTTCCCCCCCACATATATCATAAATATCTTCCCATATTAATAAATATACTTCTATAAGTTTTAATGGTGGATCCAATGTGTGCAGAAAACTTCCTCTTCTTGCCTAATATACAGAGAAATGACAGATGAAATCATGAAAGGATATGAAAACTATATAGGTGTGCTTAAAAATAGGAAAGAAGGGGCGCCTGGGGGGCAAAGTCGGTTAAGCCTTCGATTCTTGGTTTCTGCTTAGGTGATGATTTTCAGGGTGGTGAGATCGGCCCCGTGTTGGCTCCACACTCAGCGGGGAGTCTGTTTTAGTTTCTCTCTCCCTCTGCCCACCCCCGCCTCGTGCGTGCGTGCATGCTCTCTCTCTCTCAAATAAATAAATAAATCTTAAAAAACAATAAAATAGGAAAAGTAAATCACTGTGAACAGAAACTAAAGGAACCCAAAGCATTCTGGGAAAGGAGCATAAATAGCAGCAAGGGGAGGCTGACACTTTCTGGTCCACTGGGAGCTGCCAATATATACCATATATAGAGGGAAGCTGGAAAGCTATGTGAAGTTGGAAGCGGAGAACATGCTTCATAGTAGACAGAGGCTGGGAAGTAGCCTGGCGGCACGGTGTGAAATGGACCTGTTGCCAGGCTCCTGGAGAGGAAACAGATTCTCTCAAGATGGGGACCCGACCCATGTGACTTCAGGTCTAGGGCTTGGAAATACACCATCTCTGTGGGGAGGGCCCAGAGTAGAGTCAGCTGCTCAGCACCATACCCTCAGTAGGGCTGGAGGGAGCCAATCCTGAAACTGAAAATTTCTAACAACAACTGATAATACAAAGCAGGGAACTTCTTACCAGGGACAAGATGTATCACAAAACCATAGCAAATCAAACAGTGTGGCATGGCGGTAAAAGAGCAAATAGATCAATGATAGAGGGCAAAGAGCTCAGAAGCACATCCGTGCACAGCATGGAAACTAGATTTATGATAGAGATGGCTTTATAAATCAGTGGAGGAAAGGATCTATTGTTGAATAAATAGTATAGGGACACTTGGTTTTCAAAACAAACAAAAACTTGGGGTGCCTGGGTGGCTCAGTTGGTTAAATGTCCAGCTCTTGATTTCTGCTCAAGTCATGATCTCAGGATTGTGAGATCAAGCCCCGGGTTGGGCTCCACACTGAGTGTGGAGCCTGCTTAAGATTCCCTCTCCCCCTCTCCCTCTGCCCCTACCCACCTCTCTCTCTCTCTCTCTCTCTCTCTCTCTCAGTCTAGAAAAAGAAATTATCCAAACCTCACAACATACATACATACACAATTGCAGATAGAATAAGGTTTTAAACAAGAGAAAAAAATAAATTTAAGGCAATTAGAATAAAATGTAGAATATTTTTGTAATAAATAATATAAGGAATAATTAATACAGTAAGTAATATTAAAAGCATAAGCTCTAAAAAAACTTAAAATTTGACTGCATCAATACTGTAGAAATCTTTTGGTATCAAAGACATCATCATAAAGTGAAAAGGCAAGACATAAATTAGAAGGAAATATTTACAGTTAGACAAAATATTAGCATCTGGAGGACCACTGCCCAACAGAAAGCTAAGGAAAGCCATGCATACTTTTTCATTGTGATAAAAGATCATGTAACATGAGATCTACTCACTTATCAAATTTTTAAGTGTGTAGGACAGTATTGTTAACACTGTATACATTTTTGTACAGCAGATCTCTAGAACTTTTTCATCTTGTGTGGCTGAAACTCTATACTCACTGAATAAGAACTCCCCATTTCTCCTCCTCCCACCCCCTGTCAACCTCCAGTCTACTTTCTGCTCCTATGAACTTGACTACTTTAGATACCTCATATCAATAGGATCATGCATTATTTGTCCTCCTGTGACTGGCTTATTTCACTCAGCATAGTGTCCTCACAGTTCATCCATGTTGTAGTATATGACAGGAGTTACTTCTTTATGAAGGCCGAAAAGTATTTAATTGTATGTATAAATCACATTTTGTTTCTGCATATATCTGTCAATGGACATTCAGCTTGTTTCCACCTCTTGACTGTTGTAAATAATGCTGCAATGAGCACAGGAGCACAAATATCCTTCAAGATCTTGTCTTCAATTCCTTTGGATAAATACCCAGAAGTGGGGTTGCTGATCGAATGGTAGTTCTATTTTTTTTTTTAATTTTGGGAAGGAACTCTATGGTGTTTCCCCCGTGGCTGTACCAAATTTATATTCCCACCAACAATGCACAAGCATTCTAATTTCTCCACATCCTTGCCAACACTTGTTGTTTCTTGTTTTTGATTTTAGCCATTTTGACAGGTGTGAGGTGATACATCTCATTGTGGTTTCGATTTACATTTCCCTGATGGTGAGTGATACTGAGCATCTTTTCATATTACCTGTTGGCTATCTCTATATACTCTTTGGAGAAATGTCTAATCAAGTCTTTGCCCATTTTTAAATCGGATTATCTCTTTCTTGTCACTGTTTCTTATTTCTACAAAAAGTGCCACTGGGGTTTTGATGTAGATTGAATCTATAGATTGCTCTGGGAAGTATGGACATTTTAGTCCAATATTAAATCTTCGGAACAATGAACACAGGATATCTTTCCATTTCTTTACATCTTCTTTAATTTCTTTCAGTAATGTGCAGTTTTCAGTGTGTAAGTCTTTCACCTCCTTGGTTAACTTTATCCTAAGTATTTTATTATTTTTTGGATGCTATTGTAAATGAGATTGTTTTCTTACTTTACTTCTTGGGTTATTCATTATTAGTGTATAGAAACATGACTGTATGTTGGTTTTGTATCCTGCAACTTTGCTGAATTTGTTGACTAGTTCTACTAGCATTTTTGTGGAATCTTTAGGGTTGTCTTTATATAGGATTATGTCATCTGCAGTGATACATCTACTTCTTTCTTTTGGATTTGGATGACTTTGCTTCTTTTGCCTCATTGCTCTTGTAGGACTTGTAGTACGATGTTGAATAGAAGAGGTGAGAATGGGCGTCCACCCTTTGTTTCTGATCTTAGAGGAAAACCTTTCAATTTTCACCACTGAACGTGATGTTACTTGTGAACTTTACATATATTATTTTTATTATGTTAAAGTAATTTCCTTCTATTTCTATTTTGTTAAGTGTTTTTATTTTTATAATGACTGGATGTTGAATTTTTCCAAATGCTTTTACTGCACCTATTAAGTTGACCATGTAATTTTTATTCTTTGTTCTGTTAATGTGGTGTTATCTCATTAATTGGTTGTCTTGCAGATGTTGACCAATCTTTGCATCCCAGGGATAAATCCCACGTAGTCATAGTCTATGATTGATATGCTGTTGAATTAGACTTGATAGTCTTTTGTCGAGGATTTTCGCATCTATATTCACTAGGGCTATTGGCCTGTATTTTTCTTTTCTTGTAATGTCTTTGTTTGGCTTTGGTATCAGAGCAATGAAGGCCTCATAAAATGAGTTTGAAAGTGTTCCTTCATCTTCAAATTTTGGGGAATGTTTGAGAAGGATTGACATCTTTTTTAAAACAATGTTTGGTAGAATTCTCCACTGAAGCCATCTCGGCCCTGGTGTTTCTTTGTTGGGAAATTTTCGATTACTGATTCAATCTTCTTACTCAATATGGGTCTGTTCAGACTTTCTATTTCTTCATGACTCAGTGTTGGTGGGTTCTATGTTCTAGAAATTTATCTATTTCTTCTAGGTTATCCAATTTGTTGGCATATAATTATTCATAATAATTTCTTATAATCATTTTTATTTCTGAAGCATCAGTTGTAATATCTTCTCTTTCATTTCTGGTTTTATTTATTTGAACTTTTTCTTTTTTTCTTAGTCTAGCTAAAGATTTGTCAATTTCGTTGATCTTTTTAAAAAACTCCACTCTTAGTCTTATTTATTTTTTCTATCGTTTTTCTAGTCCCTGTTTTGTTTATGTCTGCTGTAATATTTATTATTTCCTTTCTTCAGCTAATTTGGGCTTAGTTTTTTCTTACTGTTCTAGTCACTTGAGGTGTAAAGGTAGGTTGTTTATTTGAGAACTTTCTTCTTTTTTAATGCAGACATTTACAACTATAATCTTCCCTTTTAGTACTGCTTTTTGCTACATCCAACAAGTTTTGGTGTTTTCATTTTCATTTGTCTCAAGATATTTTTAAATTTACCTTTTGATTTCTTCTTTGACCCAGGGGTTGTTCAAGAATGTGTTGTTTAGGGATGCCTGGGTGGCTCAGTTGGTTAAGCATCTGCATTTGGCTCGGGTCATGATCCCAGGGTCCTGGCATCAAGTCCCACATTAGGCTCCTTGCTCAGCAGGGAGCCTGCTTCTCCCTCTGCCTGCAGTTCCCCATGCTTGTGCTCTCTCCCTCCCCCATCCCTTCTTCCCTCTTTCTCTCTGACAAGAAAATAAATGAAATCTTAAAAAAAAGAAAGAAAAAAGAATGTGTTGTTTAATTTCCACATTTTTGTGGATTTTCTGACTTGCCTTCTGCTATTGATTTCTAGTATCGTTCTATTGTGGTCAGAAAAGGTGCTTGGCATGATTTCAATCTTCTTAAATTTGTTAAGACTTGCTTATGATCTATGTGATCTATCCTGAGGAATGTTCCTTGCATGCTTAAGAATGTGTATTCTGCTGCTATTGTGTGGTATGTTCTCTGTGTTAGATCCATTGGGTCTACAGTGTTGTTCAAGTTTTGTTTCCTTATTGATCTTTGGAATGGAGATTCTATCCATTATTGAAGGTGGGGGTGTTGAAATTTCTACTGTGTTGCTGTCTATTTATCCCTACAGTTCTGTCAATGTTTGCTTCTCATATTTGGGTGCTCTGATGTTGGGTGTATATACATTTATAAGTGTTATATCTTCCTGGTGAATTGACCCTTTTATGATTATATAATGTCCTTCTTTGTCTCTTGTGACAATTTTTGATGTAAAGTCTATTGTGTCGATATAAGTATAGCCACTCCTGCTCTCCTTCAGTTAACATTCGTATAGAATACTTTTCTCCATCCTCACACTTTCAACCCATGTGTGTCCTTAGATCTAAAGCGAATCTCTTATAGACAGTATATAGTTAGATCTTCTTGTATGTTTGGATGTTCTTCTATCCATTCAGCCACTATATATTTTTTTGACTGGGGTGTTTAACCCATTTACATTTAAAGTAATTATTGATAGGGAAGGGCTTAATATTGCCATTTTGTTAATTTTCTGTCTACTTGTAGCTTTTTTGTCCTTCTTTTTGTCTCTTGCTATCCTCCTTTGCATTCTGTTAATTTTTTTTGTAGCAACATGTTTTGATTTCTTTCTCAATTTCTTTTATGTATTTCCATACTGTTTTTCTTTGTGGTTCCCCTGGGGCTAACATAAAACATCTCATAGTTATAAGGATCTATTTTAAGCTGATAACAAATTAACTTCAATTGCTTACAAAAACTCTACTTCTTTACCCTCCCCTTTTGTTATTGATGTTACAAATTACTTCTTATATTGTGCATCCATTAACATATTTTTATAGTTATGGTTATTTTTGTATTTAACTCTATACCACAATTAAAAGTGATGTATGTACCACCATTATAGTATTACGGTATTCTGTATTTGTTGAGATATTTACCTTTGCCTGTGAGCTTTGTGTTTTCATATGCTTTCATGTTGATGTCTAGCATCCTTTCATTTCAACTTGAAGGGCCCATTTTAAGCATTTCTCATAAGGCATGTCTAATGGTGATGAATTCCTTCCGGTTTTGTATCTCTGGGAAAGTATTTCTCCTTCATGTTTGAAGGACTGCTTTGCTAGATAAAGCATTCTTTGTTGGCAGGTTTTTTCTGGAGGTTTTTGTTTGTTTGTTTGTTTGTTTTGTTTTGTTTTTTTTCTTTTAGCACTTTGAATATATCATCCCATTCCCTTCTGGCCTACATTGTTTCTGCTGAGAAACTGGCAGTCTTATGTGGTTTCCTTGTATGTGGCAAGTTGGTTTTCTCTTGCTGCTTTTAAAGTTTCTCTTTGTCTTTGACTTTTAAGAATTTGATTGTGATGTGATTCTATGTGAACAATTTGGGGTAAAATATACTTAGAGTTCTTTGGACTTCTTGGATCTGAATGTCCAGTTCTTTTACTAAATTTGAAAAGTTTTCAGCCACTATTTCTTCAAATAGGTTTCTACCCTTTCCTCTTCTTCTGGAACTTTCATAATGTATGTGTTTATCCACATGATGGTGTCCTAAAAGTCCCATAGATTTCCTTCACTCTTTTCCTCTTGTTTTTCTTTCTACTCCTTCTCTGACTGATTAATTGCAAATGACCAACTTTTGAATTTACTGATTCTTTCTTCAGTTTGATCAAGTCTGTTGAACCCCTCTAGTGAATTTTTTTAATTCAGTTGCTGTATTTTTCAGCTCCAGAATTTGATTCTTTTTTAAAAATATATTTTCTGTATTTTTGTTGATATTCTCATTTTTGTTGATGCATCATTTTCCTGAGCTCATTGAGCTTCTTTACAACCGTTATTTTGAATTATTTTTCAGGGAATTTAAATACCTCCATTTTTTTAGGGTTGGTTTTCAGAGATTTATTTTGTTCCTTTGATTGGATCATGGTTTCCTGTTTCTTTAGGTGCCTTGTAACTTTGTGTTTGTATTTGAAAAAATAGCCACCTCTCTTAGTCTTTATGGATTTACTTCATACAGAAAAAGACCTTCACCAGTCAGTCCAACTAGAGATTCTGGAGGCCTCTCAAACCTTTTCTGTGAATGCATCCTTTCTGGACTTATGTCCAATTCCAATTAGTTAATTTTCAATTAGAAGGATTTGCCAGTCTCTTTTTTCAGGAGCTCATAATCCCTTACTCTGGTTCTCTGGAGGTTCTCTGGAGCTGCCACACACTGCCCAGCTTTCTATTGTTCTCAGCAGTCCTCCAGCTTCTGGAGCATTCCAACTCTGTCAGTACTCTGGGTCAGATGACACAGAAATCAGTCCCTCGGGGTGCCTGGGTGGCTCAGTTGGTTAAGCGACTGCCTTCAGCTCAGGTCATGATCCTGGAGTCCCAGGATCGAGTCCCACATCGGGCTCCCTGCTCGGCAGGGAGTCTGCTTCTCCCTCTGACCCTCCTCCCTCTCATGCTCTCTGTCTCTCATTCTCTCTCTTGCAAATAAATAAAATCTTAAAAAAAAAAAAAAAAAAAAAGAAATCAGTCCCTCAAGTAGCCTGTGAGAAGCCAGAATGTTGGACACATGCTCCACTCTCTTCTCCCCTCCTTCCACTCCAGAGAGAGGCCCCTGAGCTGTAGCAGTCTCTGTCTGCTATACAATGGGTCCTTTGGAGCTGCGGCAGGCTACCCAGATCTCCTTTGTTTCCCACAGCCCCCAGGCATCTAGAGTATGTAGGATTCCATCTGTGCTCTGAAACAGGTGTATCAGAAAGCCGTCCTTTGGGAAGCCCTCTGAACAGGTGGGGCATTAAATGGGTGCTCCCACTCTTTCTCTCCCCAAAGACAAGCTACAGTTTAGAGGTTTCTTCCACTTGCTCTGTGCTGATCTGAAGAGAGGGGCAATGGCAAGTGAGGGAGTGATAGCCCAAACCTTCGCTTTTGTTCGCAGCTACCACCAACTTAGCACCCTTTCCTGTTACATGCTTGGATTCAGGCAAAACAGGAACCAGTTCCTTAGGCAGCCCCTGGAAAGTCTGAACGTTAGATACGTACATGTTCCAGTCTTCTATTTCCCTTCCCCAGGAGAAGCCAGGAGCTGGGAGTTTCTCCTGTTTGCACTAGGCTGAGCTGGGTGGGAGGGAATATGGTGAGTGATCGCCCTGCATTTTCCTCCCGGCTTTGGTGTAACTAGTTTCACATTTGCCTGAGATGCAGGGGTCTCTGAGCTATTTTCTAGATTCCTCACAAAAGGAATTGGTCCATGTATTGTTGAATTAGTGTCTCCTTGGGAGGCAGGAGGGGATGGGGCTCCTCTTCCCCCCATTTGCTCACCGTGTATATTTTAAAATTTTCTAGTAACCATGTGAAAAAGTAGCTTTAAAAAAAATTATTCTAGCAGTCCCTTGTGAGAAGAAACAAGTGAAAGATGGCGGAGGAGTAGGAGACCTGGATTTCGTCTGGTCTCAGGAATTCAGCTGGATAGGGATCAAACCATTCTGAACACCTATGAACTCAACAGGAGATCGAAGAAAAGAATAGCAGCAACTCTCTGAACAGAAAAGCGACCACTTTCTGGGAGGTAGGATGTGCGGAGAAGTGAATCCAAGGTGATATTCGGGAGGATAGACAGCTGGGGAGGGGGCCTCCCTCGGCTGCTTCTGGCAAGTGATAGAGCCACGGAGCACAAAATTGGAACTTTTAGAAGTCTGCTCCGCTGCGGGACATCGCTCCAGTGGCTAAGCGGGGGGTGGAACCCTTGCAGGACAGTGTGGTCTCAGGACCCTCAGGGTCACAGAAAGACCAGGGGTGCCTGAGTGCGGCAGAGCTCCCAGGTATCAGAGCGGGGAAGCCGGCTGCAGAGACGGAGCCGAGGCATGGGCTCTCAGCTTGGGGTTGTCATAAACCGTGATCCACGGCACAGTCAGGCCACTGCTCCTCCAGCAGGGACCCAACAAGCAGCAGATCCGGGGACACTCCCCTTCCTCCCCTGGGAGGAGCAGCGCGGGAGCGCACTGCAGGGATCTGCTGGGTTTGGAGACTCCACACGGGGTCGGGTGCCAGAGATAGAAACACTCAGTCACAGGCCGGGTGAGCACAGAGTGCGGCCGGAGACCGGGGAGACGGGAGTGACTGACTGCTTTTCTCTGGGGGCTCACTGAGGAGCGGGCCCCAAGTTCTTGGCATCTCTGGGGAAGAGATTGGGAGGCCGCCATTTTCACTCTCGGCCTCCAAAGCTGTACGGAAAGCTTGCAGGGAACAAAAGCTCCTGAGAGCAAACCTGAGCAGATTACTTAGCCCGGACCAGCAAGGGCGGGGCAATTCCGCCTCCGGCAAAGACATTTGGGAACCACGGCAACAGGCCCCTCCCCCAGAAAATCAGCGAGAACAGCCAGCCAAGACCAAGTTTACCCATCAATGAGAACGGCAGACCTCCAGAGCTAGGGGAATAATGCACATAAAATCCATGGCTTTTTTACCATGATTCTGTAGTCTTTCAAAGTTAATTTTTTTTAACTGTCCTTTTTTTTTTAATTTTTCTTTTTCCTTTCTTCAACCAACATCTTATCAATCCCTTTTTTAAAAAATATTTTTCGGGCGCCTGGGTGGCTCAGTTGGTTAAGCGACTGCCTTCGGCTCAGGTCATGGTTCTGGAGTCCCGGGATCGAGTCCCGCATCGGGCTCCCTGCTCAGCGGGGAGTCTGCTTCTCCCTCTGACCCTCCTCCCTCTCATGCTCTCTGTCTCTCGTTCTCTCTCTCTCAAATAAATAAATAAAATCTTAAAAAAAAAAATATTTTTCATTTTTCATTTTTAGAGTCATATTCTATCCCTTCATAGTAGTTACCCTTATTTTTGGTATATATATATATAAGTTGTTCTCTCTTTAAAATTTTGAGATACAGTTTCTTTTAACAGATAAAAATATACCCTAAATCTCTAGTGTATGGCTTTGTTCCAGTCTCCTGCCTGATCACATTCTCTCCCTTTTTTTTTTAAATCCTCTTCTTTCTTTTTTCAACCAACTTCTTATCTTATCAATTCCTTTTATAAAATCTTTTATAATTTTCATCTTTACAGTCATATTCCATCCCTTCACCGTATTAACCCTTATTTTTGTACATATATAAGTTTTTCTTTCTTTAAAATTTTGGGAGGCAATTTCTTCTAACAGACCAAAATATGCCCAAAATCTAGTGTGTGGCACTGATATATGCACCAGCCTGATCATATTTGATCATATTCTGTTTTTTTTGTTTTGTTTTGTTTTTGTTTGTTTTTATCTTTATCTTTTTTTTTTTCTTTTTCTTTTTTCTTTCTTTCCCTTTCTTTTCCCCTGGTTTCAGGTCTTTTCTGATTTGTTTAGTGTATATTTTCTGGGGACGTTTTTACCCTGTTAGCATTTTGTTCTCTCATTCATCTATTCTCCTCTGGACAAAATGACAAGACGGAAAAAATCACCTCAACAAAAAGAACAAGAGGCAGTACCAACTGCCAGGGACCTAATCCATATGGACATTAGTACGATGTTGGAACTAGAGTTCAGAATGATGATTTTAAAGATACTAGCTGGGCTTGAAAAAAGCATGGGAGTTATTAGAGAAACCCTTTCTGGAGAAATAAAAGAACTAAAATCTAACCAAGTCGAAATCAAAAAGGCTATTAATGAGGTGCAATAAAAAATGGAGGCTCTAACTGCTAGGATAAGTGAGGCAGAAGAGGGAATTAGTGATATAGAAGACCAAATGATGGAAAATTAAGAAGCTGAGAAAAAGAGAGATAAACAACTACTGGATCACGACGGCAGAATTTGAGAGATAAGCGATACCATAAGACAAAACAACATTAGAATAATTGGGATCCCAGAACAAGAAGAGAGAGAGGGGCAGAAGGTATATTGGAGGAAATAATAGCAGAGAACTTCCCTAATTTGGGGAAGGAAACAGGCATCAAAATCCAGGAGGCACAGAGAAACCCCCTCAAAATCAATAAAAATAGGTCAACAGCCCAACATCTGATAGTAAAACTCACAAGTCTCAGAGACAAAGAGAAAATCCTGAAAGCAGCTCGGGAGAAGAGATCTGTAACCTACAATGGTAGAAACATTAGATTGGCAACAGACCTATCCACAGAGACCTGGCAGGCCAGAAAGGACTGGGATGACATATTCAGAGCACTAAATGAGAAAAATATGCAGCCAAGAATACTATATCCAGCTAGGCTGTCATTGAAAATAGAAGGAGAGATAAAAAGCTTCCAGGACAAACAAAAAGGAATTTGCAAACACAAAACCAGCCCTACAAGAAATCTTGAAAGGGGTCCTCTAAGCAAAGAGAGAGCCTAAAAGCAACATAGACCAGAAAGGAACACAGACAATATACAGTAACAGTCACCTTACAGGCAATACAATGGCACTAAATTCATATCTTTCAATAGTTACCCTGAATGGAAATGGGCTAAATGCCCCAATCAAAAGACACGGGCTATCAGATTGGATTAAAAAACAAGACCTATCGATATGCAAGAGACTCATTTTAGACCCAAAGACACCCCCATATTGAAAGTGAGGGGGTGGAAAACTATTTACCGTGCTAGTGGACACCAAAAGAAAGCTGGGGTGGCGATCCTTATATCAGACAAATTAGATTTTAAACCAAAGATGGTAATAAAGATGAGGAAGGACACTATATCCTACTTAAAGGGTCTATCCAACAAGAAGATCTAACAATTGTAAATATCTATGCCCCTAACATGGGAGCAGCCAATTATATAAGGCAATTAATAACAAAAGCAAAGAAACACATTGACAACAATACAATAATAGTGGGGGACTTTAACAACCCCCTCACTGAAATGGACAGATCATCTAAGCAAAAGATCCACAAGGAAATAAAGACTTTAAATGATACACTGGACCAAATGGACGTCATAGATATATTCAGAACATTCCATCCCAAAGCAACGGAATACACATTCTTCTCTAGTGCCCATGGAACATTCTCCAAAATTGATCACATCCTAGGTCACAAATCAGGTCTCAACCAGTACCAAAAGCTTGGGATCATTCCCTGCATATTTTCAGACCACAATGCTTTGAAACTAGAACTCAATCACAAGAGGAAAGTCGGAAAGAACTCAAATACATGGAGGCTAAAGAGCATCTTACTAAAGAATGAATGGGTCAACCAGGAAATTAAAGAAGAATTAAAAAAATTCATGGAAACCAATGAAAATGAATACACAACTGTTCAAAATCTTTGGGATACAGCAAAGGCAGTCCTAAGAGGAAAGTATATAGCAATACAAGCCTTTCTCAAGAAACAAGAAAGGTCTCAAGTATACAACCTAACCCTATATGCAAAGGAGCTGGAGAAAGAACAGCAAATAAAGCCTAAACCCAACAGGGGAAGAGAAATAATAAAGATCAGAGCAGAAATCAATGAAATAGAAACTAAAAAAACAGTAGAACAGATCAATGAAACTAGGAGCTGGTTCTTTGAAAGAATTAACAAGATTGATAAACCCCTGACCAGACTTATCAAAAAGAAAAGAGAAATGACCCAAATAAACAAAATCATGAATGAAAGAGGAGAGATGACAACCAACACCAAAGAAATACAAACAATTATAAGAACATATTATGAGCAACTATATGCCAGCAAATTAGATAATCTGGAAGAAATGGATGCATTCCTAGAGATGTATCAACTACCAAAACTGAACCAGGAAGAAATAGAAAGCCTGAACAGACCCATAACCACTAAGGAAATTGAAGCAGTCATCAAAAATTTCCCAACAAACAAAAGCCCAGGGCCAGATGGCTTCCCAGGGGAATTCTACCCAACATTTAAAGAAGAATTAATACCTATCCTTCTGAAGCTATTCCAAAAAATAGAAATGGAAGGAAAACTTCCAAACTCGTTTTATGAGGCCACCATTACCTTGATCCCCAAACCAGACAAAGACCCCATCAAAAAGGAGAATTACAGACCAATATACTTGATGAACATGGATGCAAAAATTCTCACCAAAATACTAGCCAATAGGATCCAACAGTACATTAAAAGGATTATTCACCACGACCAAGTGGGATTTATCCCTGGGCTGCAAGGTTGGTTCAACATCCGCAAATCAATCAATGTGATACAATACATTAATAAAAGAAAGAACAAGAATCATATGATCCTCTCAATAGATGCAGAAAAAGCATTTGACAAAGTACAGCATCCTTTCTTGATCAAAACTCTTCAGAGTATAGGGATAGAGGGTACATAACTCAATATCATAAAAGCCATCTATGAAAAACCCACAGCCAATATCACTCTCAATGGGGAAAAAACTAGGAGCTTTCCCCCTAAGGTCAGGAACACGGCAGGGATGTCCACTATCACCACTGCTATTCAACATAGTATTAGAAATCCTAGCCACAGCAATCAGACAACAAAAAGAAATAAAAGGCATCCAAATTGGCAAAGAAGAAGTCAAACTCTTACTGTTTGCAGATGATATGATACTTTATGTGGAAAACCCAAAAGACTCCACCCCAAACCTGCTAGAACTCATACAGGAATTCAGTAAAGTGGCAGGATATAAAATCAATGCACAGAAATCAGTGGCATTCCTATACACCAACAACAAGACAGAAGAAAGAGAAATTAAGGAGTCGATCCCATTTACAATTGCACCCCAAACCATAAGATACCTAGGAATAAATCTAACCAAAGAGGCAAAGGATCTGTACTCAGAAAACTATAAAATACTCATGAAAGAAATTGAGGAAGACACAAAGGAATGGAAAAACTTTCCATGCTCATGGATTGGAAGAACAAATATTGTGAAGATGTCAATGCTACCTAGAGCAATCTACACATTCAATGCAATCCCCATCAAAATACCATCCACATTTTTCAAAGAAATGGAACAAATAATCCTAAAATTTGTATGGAACCAGAAAAGACCCCGAATAGCCAGAGGAATGTTGAAAAAGAAAAGCAAAGCTGGCGGCATCACAATTCTGGACTTCAAGCTCTATTACAAAGCTGTCATCATCAAGACAATATGGTACTGGCACAAAAACAGACACATAGATCAATGGAACAGAATAGAGAGCCCAGAAATGGACCCTCAACTCTAGGGTCAACTAATCTTCGACAAAGCAAGAAAGAATGTCCAATGGTAAAAAGACAGTCTCTTCAACAAATGGTGTTGGGAAAATTGGACAGCCACATGCAGAAGAATGAAACTGGACCATTTCCTTACACCACACACAAAAATAGACTCAAAATGGTTGAAAGACCTAAATGTGAGACAGGAGTCCATCAACATCCTAAAGGAGAACACAGGCAGCAACCTCTTCGACCTTAGCTGCAGCAACTTCTTCCTAGAAACATCGTCAAAGGCAAGGGAAGCAAGGGCAAAAATGAACTATTGGGACCTCATCAAGATAAAAAGCTTTTGCACAGCAAAAGAAACAGTCAACGAAACCAAAAGACAACCGACAGAATGGGAGAAGATATTTGCAAATGACATATCAGATAAAGGGCTAGTATCCAAAATCTATAAAGAACTTCTTAACCTCAACAGCCAAAGAACAAATAATCCAATCAAGAAATGGGCAGAAGACATGAACAGACATTTTTCCAAAGAAGACATCCCAATGGCCAACAGACACATGAAAAAGTGCTCAACATCGGGGCGCCTGGGTGGCTCAGTTGGTTAAGCGACTGCCTTCGGCTCAGGTCATGATCCTGGAGTCCCAGGATCGAGTCCCACGTCGGGCTCCCTGCTCGGCAGGGAGTCTGCTTCTCCCTCTGACCCTCCCCCCTCTCATGTGCTCTCTCTCTCTCTCTCATTCTCTCTGTCTCAAATAAATAAATAAAATCTTTAAAAAAAAAAAAAAAAGTGCTCAACATCGCTCGGCATCAGGGAAATCCAAATCAAAACCTCAATGAGATACCACCTCACACCAGTCAGAATGGCTAAAATTAACAAGTCAGGAAACGACAGATGTTGGCGGGGATGCGGAGAAAGGGGAACCCTCCTACACTGCTGGTGGGAATGCAAGCTGGTGCAGCCACTCTGGAAAACAGTATGGAGGTTCCTCAAAAAGTTGAAAATAGAGCTACCATACGACCCAGCAATTGCACTACTGGGTATTTACCCCAAAGATACAAATGTAGGGATCCAAAGGGGTATGTGCACCCTGATGTTTATAGCAGCAATGTCTACAATAGCCAAACTGTGGAAAGAGCCAAGATGTCCATTGACAGATGAATGGATAAAGAAGATGTGGTATATATATACAATGGAATATTATGCAGCCATCAAAAGGAATGAGATCTTGCCATTTGCAATGACGTGGATGGAACTGGAGGGTGTTATGTTGAGCGAAATAAGTCAATCAGAGAAAGACACGTATCATATGACCTCACTGATATGAGGAATTCTTAATCTCAGGAAACAAACTGAGGGTTGCTGGAGTGGTGGGGGGTGGGAGGGATGGGGCAGCTGGGTGATAGACATTGGGGAGGGTATGTGCTATGGTGAGTGCTGTGAATTGTGCAAGACTGTTGAATCACAGATCTGTACCTCTGAAACAAATAATACATTATATGTTAAAAGAAGAAGAAGGAGAAGAAGATAGCAGGAGGGGAAGAATGAAGGGGGGGAAATCGGAGGGGGAGATGAACCATGAGAGATGATGGACTCTGAGAAACAAACTGAGGGTTCTAGAGGGGAGGGGGTAGGGGGATGTGTTAGCCTGGTGATGGGTATTAAAGAGGGCACGTTCTGCATGGAGCACTTGGTGTTACATGGAAATAATGAATCATGGAACACTACATCAAAAACTAATGATGTAATGTATGGTGATTAACATAACATAATAAAAAAAATAAAGTGAACTACAAAAAAAAAAAAAGAAGAAACAAGTGAAATTAGTTTTAATAATGTGGTTTAGTGAAACCACTATATCCTAAATAGTATTATTTCAACAGGTAATCAATAGAAAATTATTATAAGATATTTTACATTCTGTATTTTGTACCAAGTTTTTGAAACCCAGTGTCTATTTTACACTTGGAGCACATCTCAATTTAGACTAACCACAGTTCAGGTGGTCAACAGGCATTAGCAGCTACTATATTGGACAGCATTGATTTATAATATAAAAGTTACTCCTATGAACAAATTTTAAAAAGCCAACCAAAATGATAATTTCAGGCCATTCAGAAAGCAGAAAATCTGAATGACCACATATGGAAAGATGTTTTTCTTCCATGGATAGAGAAATACAAATTAGAGCAATAAGATACTCTTTTTCATTTACTGGATTATCAAGGAGTTTAAGGGAGAAAAAGCATTGTGGAACTTTTGTGTGATTCTTTCTGTGGCTGCCTTTTTTCCAACAGAAAGGAGCATTCTTTCCCCCTTCCACCTGATAATGAGCTAATCTGCATTTACATCTTTATTGGAAAGTAGTGATAAGATGGTCATATTACTTTCTTGTAATTGCTGATGAGTCTCTGATTGTATCGTTTGATCCATCAAATTTCATCAACATCTAGTTTTTTAAAAACAAAAATACAGTTTAAATTTGACTTTAAATTTCTCTCAAAATTAGATTTTCTTCTTTAGTAAAATTTCCACCCATCTTTAATTGTAGTGAATGATCTGTAAGCAATTGCGTACAGGAATCAGTCTTGGGAGAATTCTTTTTGTAAGCAATCCCTTTAAATGCTATCATAATCCGTTTGAAAATTCAGGCTTCCACAGAGTGAGTATTTTTAGACAGGGGCTCACCTACAATGGGTAAAATGTATCAGGCTACCAGCTTTAAGATCTGTCCATACATCTGCCTGTGTTTAGTCTTAGTCAAGCAGAGCCATTGATGAGAACAAGAATTCCTTTTGGTGGTTGAATAAAAGGAGGAAGGGAATTGCCCTTAAAGTAAAGACAAAAAGAAAAAAAGAAGGGAAATGTTTTATCCCCTGGGTATTGTCATTCGAGAAGAGACCAGAATACAACCATGCTGAAGAAAGGATGTCATTGAAATAAGAAATCTGGGCCAGACCAGCCCGGGGCACAAGGAATTGTGGGAATCCAATGTTTCTGAATATCACTTAAAAGGGCTCCACCAGGCACACACACCTTAAAATCATGTTCCTAATTGTTCTTCCTTTTCTTTTTTTCTTTCGCAAATCACAAAGAAGAAGGGGGAAAAAAGCCCAGCAGGAAGAGCCAGCTGCTGAGCCTGTTAGGAGAAGAAAGAGCATGGATATGATATTAATTTTGCTTCATTATCTCTCCCTCTACAAACGGCTGGCTGGCAGGTGAACACTCTGCCCAGAAAATCTGGGAAGTTTTGATCAGGAATAGCAGTCTGTCTGGTGAGGCCATATTCCCTAAAAATCTCCATGAGCAAGGATAGGAGAAAGAAACAAAAGCCTATATTATTTCCATCAATTCTCCACGGCAATGGCTTGCCAGTAAATAGGGGCAAGATAACAGCTCCGCTCTCCTCAACTGGGGACGTTCAGCTTCCAGAATGCAGGCACATTAAAGAGAAACTGAAACATGTACTGTGATTACTTCTGGGGAAGAAAACAGGCTTCAAGCTGTACATACATCAATATGTGTAGCAAGGGAGGTCTTTGCACAAGCTATTGTACTTGTCTCCCTCTCTCTGCCAGTCTGTGACACGCACGCGTGCACACACACACACACACGCACACACATGCACGCACATGCACAGAGGACCATGAATCATGCTCAAAGCACAGAGATTCTGATCTGCCACTCCTGAAATGCAAATGATGACACTGGGGAAGAGCCAGGGAATGAGAATTCCTGTTTATTTTTTAAAAAGATTTTATTTATTCATTTATTTGAGAGAGAGAGAGAATGAAAGCGAGCGCAGAGCATAGAGCCCCATGTGGGGCTTGATCCCACGACCGCAAGATCATGACTGGAGCTGAAGCCAAGAATCGGGCACTTCAACCAATGGAGCTGCCACCCAGGTGCCCTGAGAATTCCCCTTTTAAAGCAAAAGGCAGAGAGTTCATTTTTCTGGGAACATCCAATCTCCCTAGGAAGACAGAAAGAGTGGTCCACGTTTTTTTTGCTTTTACCAGCTAGAAGTGCTCTGACCACATATCTGGCCCAACCAGCTGCCTTTGGGGCCCTTTTAAGTGTTTGACTGAAAATTATGTCATGCATACCAGCATTTCCCTGTTTTAGACAGCTCGCACATGCTACCACCACTTTTCAGCCCAGACAACCACCTCCTCTCCAAGGGTTAAACGTCATGGCCCCAGGTCCCTTCTGGCCGTTCAGTAGCTCAAGCTTAGCTAGCAATGCGCCTTAGGGCTCTGGTCTTGCACTTGATTTTCACGGGGCAAAGTCATTGGCTGGGGGAAGGAAGGCGTTATCCGCTGCCTCTGCTGGCCTGGTAAAGATCATGCACTCTCAGTTCTACCTCCCTCACTAGTCAGTCATGATGGGGAGACAAGAGTCCATTGCTAGAGTGGGCACATTGGTTGGTGGGGTCCAGGATGAGAACTGCTGCTATAAACCCATTCGCTCTCCAGAGCCCCAGGCACCTGCGTGCCTGCTGGGTTGAAGACATCCCTTAATTCCTGAGATGCTGACTTTCCCTATGTCAGAACCTTGTAGGCTGTTTTGTTTGTTTGTTTAAAGATTTTATTTATTTATTTGACAAAGAGAGTGAGCACAAATGGGGAGCAGCAGAGGGAGAGGGAGAAGCAGGCTCCCCGCTGAGCAGAGGGCCCCATGTGGGACTCGATTCCAAGACCCTGGGATCATGACCAGAGCAGAAGGCCGATGCTCAACCTACTGAGCCACCCAGGCGCCCCTAGGCTGTTGTTTTGAATGCAGATCCTTGGATCTCACCTCAGCTTTATTACCCAGATAAATTACCCAGAAGAAACTTCTCATGCCATAAGGATGGGACTAGAAATCTGTATGCTAACAGAAAGAGAATAACCTAGGAGAAGGAGTCTAATAATGATTAAGAACTCAAGCTCTGGTGGGGAAATCGGAGGGGGAGCAAACCATGAGAGGCTATGGAACCTGAGAAACAAACTGAGGGTTCTAGAGGGGAGGGGGTGGGAGGATGGGTTAGCCTGGTGATGGGTATTAAATAGGGCATGTTCTGCATGGAGCACTGGGTGTTATGCACAAACAATGAATCATGGAACACTACATCAAAAACTAATGATGTAATATATGGTGATTAACATAACATAATAATAAAAAAAAAGAACTCAAGCTCAGGTGATTACCTGTTCCTTTCCTTGATATTTGTGTGATCTTGGGAGAAATTACTTAACTTACCTCTGCATCATCTGTCAAGTGGTGAAAATGGCCTAATACCCACCTCAAAGAAGGATTTAATTAGTAAGTCCATTTAACATGCCTAGAACAGTGCCAGCTACATAAGAATGTTTAATACATGCTAGCTGTTACTACTATTATATAACTAGCACAATCTGTTTTTGCTCAGCCCTACAGAATCGACCTAGGTTTGGAGCTTTGTGTTGTTCCCCCAACCTGTTTTCCTCAAACATAGACCCTCTCAACTCCTGTCATTCCAAGCCTTCATTGGGTACCAGGAACAGGTGTCTGACCTGGTTGCTGCCTGTCCTTCAGGCATAATGGGCTGGTCATTGAGAGGAGGGATGCTGCTGATTGCCTGAGGAGTGCCTACTCTCCATATGGGGAGAAAGGAATTTTCTGTCACTGGGGCCCAACTATAGAAGTGGAAGTTCCTAGTTGTTCAGTATAATTCAGTGTTGATAACCATTCAATCCTCGCAGAAGCTTTGAGGCTAGTTTGGACATGCACATTAGAAAAAGGACCCTTCTCTTAAACACTTGCCCTTTGGGTGACCAGCTGTCCCACTTTCTCCTGGATTGTCCTGGTTCTAACACTGAAAGTCCCAGATCTCAGGAAACCCCTCTGTCCTGGATAAACCAATATGGTTGGTCCCCCTGTGTCCCATAGATACTAGGTTGGGTCTCCAGGAAACTACATAGAAATGCTCAGTTGGACTCCCAGCTGTGAGGCAGGGGCTTAACTGGGGCCTGGGTCCAGCCATACTAAACTTCAGAAGTATAAAGCTCAAGACAGGAGGGCCTCGTGACTATGTTGGTTTAGAGCACCAAGGTGTGGAAAACACACTAGCACTTTCTGTTTGCAAGGCTGACATAGAGCAGAATGATAATGAATGCTTCATATTTTCTGTGACATGATAGGCATCTGAGGAATTCCACAATATGGTGCTTTGTGTAAGGCACTCAGAACTCGGATCCTCCAGTCTGTCATGTTTTCTGATGCGAATAATAGCCACAGCTATAAATATCAACGTTTCCCCGGGCCTGGAGATTTATATGCTGACTGCATTTCAGTCAGAAAACGGCAGAAGGGTTTGCTTTCCTATTTCCCCAGAAGAAGAGATTTGGGAGGGAGAAAACAAGGATGTAGGTTTTATAGAGTTGTAGAAATTACAAACGTTGCCAAGGTAGTTAATCAACAAACAAAGCCAACATAAAATCTCATCCTGTGTCTGCGCATATATCCCTCTAACCCCAGTGGACGTGAGTCATAATATCTAAATGAAAAAAATTACCTGAAGGATATTGCCTGAGTGGGACTGCTCTAACGGGAGGGTAGGGCTTACTTAATTAAGGCACAGTTTAATTATTGCTATAACTTAAGGAAATGAAGTGCCATGCAATAAGACAAGGGTAGGAGAGGTTTGGGCCCTGTCAGATAACAATTAATTTCAAATAGTTTGGGGAGGGGGGGAGGCATGATTAAATACAGGAGCAGCTGACAAGTGAATCATCAGGGAAGTGCATTTCTAACTAAATGGAAATGAGTCTAAGAGGAATGGGGGGAAAAATCATGATAGCTTTGCTGGGGAGAAGAGGGAGGATGATCTCTGGGTCAGAATAGGAGCCCAAAGGCTGAGCTCTGGGCTCTGCCTCTTTAATGGAATCACCGGTGCTCCTGGGGACAGGCCAGGAAGTGGTGAGCCCACAACAGCAGGGCTGTTCTCAAAGGCCCGGGAGTCGCCTCTGGTCTTGGGCTCGCACTGTGGTCCCCGTGGTCACCAGGGAGCCACGGGGCCCTAGTGCAAAATCCAAATGGGGCCTGCCCTCTCCCAGCAAGGATGCTCTCTACCTCCAGTTTTTCCTTTTCTTTCATTCATAAGGATGGGACTTGTCAACTGGGAAGGAAAATTCTCATTTCTTACCTACCTCAAAAGAAAACTAGACTATGAAACAACATACAAAGCTACCAGCGAGGGAAGAGAGTTATCTCGCTAAGGATGAAAATGAGAATAAGAATATAAGGTATTGCTCTTTCATTTAAGAGAATTGTCCTAAGCAGATGAGAACGAGAAGAAAGAAGGGAAAGATCTTAATTCACTCAGGAATATATGTATTCCTAAATTTAAAAAATAATTAAATTAAATTAAAAAAATATATATATATATTTTCAGTTTAATTTATTATTTTGAAAGAATTTCACAGCTACCAGAAAGCTCAAGAGCAATTCAGAGGATTCTCATATACTCTTTCCCCCAAATTCACCAGTTTGTTAATGGGGTGCCTCATTTGCTCTCTCTCTCTCTCCGCACACACCACACACACGTCACGGGGATGACATCACTGTGCTTATTACTTCAATGTGTATTCTCTGGAAACACAGTTATCCTTTCATGTAACCATAATACAGTTACACAATTTGGAAATGTAACACTGACTACTACTTTATCAGATCCATATTCCAGGAATTGTTTCTCAAGACTTTATCTTTCATTTTCATAACGCTGGCATTTTTGTAGAGAAAAGGCCAGTTATTTTATTTTATTTTTTATTTTTTAAAAATACATTTTATTTTTTTTTTAAAGATTTATTTATTTGAGGGGGGGCAGGGAGGGGCAGAGGGAGAGAGAATCTTAAGCAGTCTCCACGCCCAGCACAGAACCAGACACGGGGCCCGATCTCACGACGCTGAGATCACGACCTGAGCCAAAATCAAGAGTTGGGTGCTTAACCGACTGAACCACCCAGGCGCCCCAAGGCCAGTTATTTTATAGAATGGTTTTCAATATGGGTTGGTCTGAAGTTTCTTCACCACTAGATTCGGTTTATACACCGAAGGCCAGAATACCACAAAACTGAGACTGAGTCGTCCTCGGGGATTGTATCCGGAGGCCCACGAGGCCCCTCTGCCCCTCATTACCCATGTCACCAATCCAGTTTCTCCACGGTGTAATTATTATTTTTCCTCTTATGATGAATCAATATTCTGTGGGGAGACATATTAACACCAAATACATATCCTGATCTCATCACATTCCCTTTCTACCCCTCAGATTTCACATCTATTGATGATTCTTGCCTGAAATAATCTTTATTGTGATCATTGCAAAACAGTGGTTTTCAACCCCAAAACTCCCACACATTTATCGGTTGGCCGGGCTGATGCAGTTAAAAAATCACTATTTTTAAAGAAAGGCACGAACTGTGTAAATTTCTACATGGGGACATCAGCAGCTCTAAGTAAATTATTATCACATATGAAAACTCAGGGGTATAAGAGAGGCGCCCCGCAGCTCACAAAACCCCACTGTCACCGTCTGACTCCTCAGAAGAGTTTTTGAAGCACTTATTTCTTTGACTTTGATTTGAAATCACTGTCACTCAGTAGTGCTTCACTATGACCCTTGTGGGCATTTGATGGATTATGACATACCAGTGGGTTGGTGAGGGAGACCATGGAAACCCCACTGTTGCCAGGCAATGGAGGTCACGAGGTCAGTAACTTCTCCCACCACGGATCATTAGGTACAAAAGGAACCTATGTGCATCATTCCAAGGGATCAGGGGCTTGGTCACAAAGGAGTGAGCTCTTGAAATGTTGGATGTCCAGGGTTTAAAACAAAGGTTCTACAAGCCCTGTGACACCCGAGGGCTGTGGATCTTGGCTTTGAATTCATGAGTGGTAGTAATTTCTCCCCTCCACTGTGGGTTTTGAGTGATTGCCTTATCCACTCATTCCTCTCAAGAAATTCTACTTGCTATCTCCACTTCTTTCTCTTATTCTTTGCTCTTTTGCCCAGTGGTTTCAATGCTGGCTTAGAATCAGACATACATGGATTTAAATCCTTCCCTGCCATGTCCTAGGGGTGTACCTGGTGCCCCTGGTTCCTTGACCGCAAAATGGGGATGCTATTGGTAGCGACTTCATATGAAGATGACACAACACATGTAAAGAGCAGTCCAAAGTGGTTGCTATCTTGATCGTGAAGCCTATTAAAGAAGCTGTTTTTATTATTCAAACTCGCTATTTTTAAATTTGTCAGTGGCACAAGTTGTTAGAGTAAATTTGGGAAACATGATGAAAACAACCGGCAATGATCCCATTAGCCAAAACAATCCACTTTGGTCATTGTTGTATTTCTATTCATTCTTTTTTTAAAAATATGTTTTTGAACTCTACTTTCATTCCTTTGCATTTTTGCATTGAACTTGTTAATGCTACAAAATAGGTTTTTAATTACTATTTTTAATGACTGCGTTAATTTCATTGACAAGATGAAATGTGATTTGCTCATTGGTTGACCTATCAATGAATATTGAGGTGATTTTAAAGTTCTACTGTTAGTAATATCTCTGCAATGACCAGTATTTTTCAGTCTTCTTTCTTGGTGTTTGGATAATTCCTTAAGATACACTTTTACAAGTAGAATTACCAAGTCAAAAGATACAGACTTTTCTTGGCTCTTAATATATATTATAAACAGTTTCACTGAAAAGATTATTCCAATTTGCAATGTCACCAGCCACAGATAATTTGGAATTGTTTTTTATGACAGAGGGTTTCTTTCTTTCTTTGGTTCTTAAATGTTTGAAAAAATTTAATAATAAGAGCACTATAGTTTGAGATAGTATATTACATCTAGCCGTCTGATAGCATTTCTCATTTTTCTCTTGGTTACTTGTCTACTTAGTGGCAGAGACTACTGATTGGGCCCTGATATTCATTCTCCTCTTCCTCCTTGGTGACAGAGTTTATGACTTTTAGCCCGGCATATGGCTGATGAGAATAAAGATGATACTTCCCAGTTTTCTTTGCAGCTGCTTCAGCATCTCTCACAAAGCTGCAATCAAGGTGACCGTTAGGGCTGGGGTCTCTTCTGAGGCTTGACTGGGGAAGGATCCACGTTCAAGTTCATGTAGTTTTTGGCAGGATTCAGTTCCCTGTGGACTTGAGGGCCTCCGATCCTTGCCAACTGCTGACCAAAAGCTACCCTTGGTTCCTTGTCTGGTAGACCTCTTTGAATGCCAGCTTCTTCATCAAAACCAGTAAGGGGGAGTGCCACTAAAGAGTATGAAGTTATGATCTTCTATAACAGAAATCATATCCCATCACCTTTGGCATGTTCTATTTGTTAGAAATAAATGATAAGTTCTACTCACTCTTAGGGAAAAGAATTTACATAAAGGTGTGAATACCAAAAGGTGGGGGTATTTGGGGACCATTTTAGAGTCTGTCCATCACAAAGTAGGCGCAAAAGTGACATGCTCAATTTCAGGAAATTGTCCTTAAAAGGAGAGTGTGTGCTTTTCTCCATACTTGCTAAAATATGCATTTGATGGCTGGAGCCTAAGTAGCTATTTTGTACCACAAAGAGGTAACTTCATATTGAGGATGGCAGAACAACATAACAATAGAATTAACCCTGGATTTTTAAATGTGTGTGTGTCTGTGTGTGTGAGAGAGAGAGAAACAGAAAACACTTCACTCTTATTTTGGATTTCCAGTCACTTGAAACCATACCAAATCTTAACTGATAGACTATTTATTGTGCCAATTTAGTCATTATATATTTTTATAAAATTATTCTGTTAAGATCTTCTCAAGTATTATGTATTTTTACATAGTATAGCTTCTATTTTAAAATCTCTGTGTCAGGCATAAGATTATATTTATTGTTATATTTTTTGTTCATGAAATTTTTCTGAGTTGTATCCATTATACAATTTTTTTTTCAATGACCCAGCCTGTGGCTTATTTATTCATGTGTGTTTATATGAGTGTAGGATATTAGAAAGAGCATACTTCAGGGGATGGAATATAGTGGAAATAGGGCAATGTCTGGAGTCAGACAGACCTAGCCTCAAATTCCTTTCACAACTTAAAAGCTGTGAAGACTGGGACCAGTTCCCCATCTTCTCTTATACTCAGTTTCCTCATCTGTAAAATAAAATAATAAAACCCTATTTGTAACCTTGTAGAGATTAGAGAAAGTACATAAAAGAACCTGACTTATAATAGTCACTTATTATGAGAAAGATTTCATTATTTCTGCTCTTAACTTTATTATTTCTTTCCTTGGGACAATTTTTTTTTCTCAAAAATCTGGAGAGCGTCATGTATTTTTTCTTCTTTAATTAAACAATTAGTGTTTATGAATTTATTTCTAAGTCCCGCTTGGCCTCATTTCATGCTTCGATATGTATTCATTATTTTCTCAATGATACGTTATTGTATTACAGATTTATTCCTTCGTCCAATGGTCACTAGAAGATTTTTTTAAAAGTTCCAAATGGCTGGGTTTTGTTGTTGTTGTTATAAACAAATTGCTTTTAGTTTTATTGCATTGTGATTAGGGAATGTGGCCTACCCAGTTTCTACTCTTTTGAATTTATTGAGATGGTCTTCGTTTCCAACAATATGATTAGTACTTGGGATATGTTCTATGATCTCTCACAAAGATCTAATTTCTGTAGAAGAGAACAGTAGCAGGGGTCCCAGTGAGATGAAAATTCAGGTTCAATAACGCCAGAGCGGGAAATTAGGCAATACCAGCCACCAGCCGTGTGTGTGGCAAGAAGCCTGTGGGCAGCCTGAAATCCGTCCATAATGGGCTCCAGTCATATGCAGGCACGCTTACAGGATTGAGGTCCATCCAGATTGCTGGGTGGAATGAGTTCAAGAAAAGCGCTCTACAAGAGAACAGCATCAGGCATGTGGGCTGGATTCGGCATCAGACTCTGACCAGGGAACTGCCCTTTAGAGCAGGTGTTACCAGGTGCAGGCGCCCGGGGATGTTGGAGTGCCCGAGAATTTAGATAATGTTCCTCGGAGCTCCTTCTATGGCTCCATGGTCTGGGAAGCGGAGGTTAAAATATTGTCACCTGAGTCAAAGAAATGCATCTGTTTCCTTTTCTTCTTCTCTCCTCTGCAGAAAGGACATCTAAAGGGAGGCTCAGTACTGCAATAGGGCAGACACATAACTAACAGAAATCAGTAAAGTTATAGAACAAGGGCATGAACTGTACTCAAGGCCACGCCCCTCCTCCATCAGAGGAGAGACCCAAGCACTGGCCATCCGCGGAGGAGGCAATGTTGGGATGCTGATGGTCAAGGTGGTCAGGGCTGATGTGCATTGAGCACCTACCTTGGAGCAGACCCTGTGGTCGGCACTTTGCATGCATTATCACAGACAGCTGTCTTTATTATCCCATTTTACAGATGAGGGAACGGAGGCTCAAATAAATGAAGTATTTATCTTCTTAAGATAACCGAAGAGCTGAGAACTGAAGACTGATTCTAGAACCTTACCTTTTATGCTATGATGTTTCCTTCCTAAAGACACACAGACGAGCCATTGCAGGACCACACCAAGGATCCCATCCTTGGAAAGATGATAAGTACATACATGTTTGCATATACATTTATGTAAATATATTCAATATTATTTTTAAAGTTATATTACTCAAATACATTGTTAAATTTCAGGGGCACCTGTTTGCTCTCTCATCAGCTGTTGTGGCTTATAAAAATGGTTGCAATATCTCCTATCATTCTCATGGTTTTGCTCTAGGTCTTTTGTTACTGCTTTTTTTCTTTTTTATCCAAAAGAAATGACAGTTTGTTGTTGCTATGTCTTTAGTTTTTTTCTTGTATTTTTTATAGAATTGTTATTTTACACACTGACTGTATGCTACATATCAAAAGTACACACATGCATGCACACACATTTGGAGGTTTTTCCACATTGCATCACTCCTGTACTTACACGCTATCACAATTGTGTGGACTCTTGGTCAGGTGTGAGAAGATCGTATGCCATCTTGTACTCTAAATATAGAGTAAGCAAGAGAAATAGTATTTCTCCGTATAAGCTCTGCTGTCTTTTAAAATGTGAACACTTATTCATTGTCTCTAAAATCTGACTCATTGTTCCATAAATATTCATTTTAATGCTTTTTATCATGCTTTTCAGTGGTTCATGGTTAAATGAGGGACCTTTGGATAATAAGGAGACCTTTGGATGATTTGGGGTGTTGGGATATAGCAGGGAAGTTTCAGGTCCTGAAGTAATTTCATATTGCCCCATAACATTTGTATTAAAACATATTTACCATCTTCGAACATACAATGGTGGCGAAGCTTCAAATACTTCCTACAATGCTCAGAAGTCAGGATCTATCCAAGTAAGTTATTGAGCGAGTCAAGATGTCCAAAACACCACACCAGGTTCCAAAGAAACAATTGGATGATGATCCACGAAGTCTGCCACTGTTCTTGCATGATAGCCTTCATTCTCCAATAAGCTTTCAAGTTTGTTCCATGCTATCAATGGATGAAGATATGGAACAGGGATAGGATCTGGGCTCGGGAGGTGTCATTCTAATCCTAAAGACTCTGTAACCCCTTGTCAAGTAGCTGGTGGGCTGCCTGTAGGAAGGAGCTTCTGTCTTCTAATATCTTCCTTATCCAGAGGGTCCTAACTACTAACACTCCTGGCCATTGGAAATACTGAACACTTCGCCAGAGCTGTTGTTGCTCTGTCAGCAGGGATGCGAATGCTTCAGGCACATGAATTTTCCTGCCGTTTAGAAGTGCTATGTGAATCAAAGTTCTCTTATGTGTCAAGACCAGAGGCCGATGCTCAGATGCAAGATTGCCTTGTCTGACCTGACAAGGAAGACAGAAAACGCCTATTTTCTGTAGATGGACCTGACTTCAAAAATTATCTTCCAGAATATCTTGGATTTTTGTTGAAATGTTCAGAAAAGGTAAGAAGATTTCGCCCGCATAACAAGCATGTCGTATTGAGATGTGAACCATCTGCTGTCCACCTGCCTTCATTTTCTCACCATAGACAAGACGCAAGTTTCACACCGAGAGGGACTTGAGATGAGAGCCTCTGCTGTGTAGTTCTGGAAGATATTTTTGTATAATTCTTGTTGTGTAAAGATGCCACTTTTGATATATCAAGTAAGGCAAACGTTGATAGGGATCCTTCTAAGGAAGCAGAACTTGCCAGGCTTGTTGAGTTGAGGCCAATTCCCTCATCCCTGAGGGGGCCCCCATCTCTTAGGAGGAGGCCACTGCTCCTACCTCATGACAGACATCTTCATCTGCAAACGAGGTTGACTCAGCATCCTGGGCCCCCGGGGAGGTACACATGGGGAAACTTGACTACCATTTGCTTTGGCTTTCTCTGCAGCTCCTTTTCCAGTGCGAGAATACTGTTTCTTAGAACATCTAGGTTAAATACTAGCTTAGTATCTAAAATAAGTGAAGGTGATGAATGGGTTAATGTATCCTGAGATTCCTCCCTAAATGGGAAAGTAAATGAGAGGCTGGGGGAGCCCAGAGTCTGTCCCTCCGTCCCTGGTGTTTTTTGGACAGCTTCTAGGTTTGGCCAGTCTCACTGGTCTAGGAGAACTGGGAGGAGGCTAGGACTTCAGCATGCCTTGACCAATGCTGGACTTTTCTTCCTAGTTAATTTACGAGCACATGTCCGATGGAAATCAGTGCTTGATGTCCGACTCATCAAAGGACTGCTGACGCTACTCAGATTCATCACCATTTCTGCAGCTAAATCACACCTGGTGGATGGGGGTGAAATGCTTTTGCTGTCATATTCCTCCCCCCCCTCCTTCTTTTTGCTGTTTTTCAGTCTCAGCAATCAAGAGAGAGAAAAGGGATCAAATTCCGTCGCAACATCTGTTTTTTTTCAGAAGGTTTTGCTGAAAAGCTGCCAGTCAGATGTAGCAAAATCCCACGTACGGAATTATCAAACCTAGAGAATAAAATTCCTTTAGCATTTTGTTCACATCTTTTTCCCTTACCTGGAATGCCTTCTGTAGTTTGCCAGGTAAACTCAGGCTCGGAGGGGCCACAGCCTGTCATCTCCAGCAAGCCTTTAAGGAAACTTCCTTTCCTTTACTCGGCTCCTGTCTGCTACTGCCTAACCCCTGCATTAGGAAGCCTCTTTTCTTCCATGTTTTAGCATGTTTTGTACATACCGTTATTATAGTCCTTATCACAGCGTATCATGGTTAACTGTAAACGAGTCCTGTCTTCTCGCTTCCCAGATTCTGAACTTCTATGGCTGTCTCGTTCTTCGCTTTATCACCATGAGCTGGCTCTGAAGTTGGCATACTGAGCATTTGCTCACAGATGTTTGTTGAGTGGCTATCTGACTACGTGGCCCAGGGGTTTTCCTCCCTGATCCTGAATGGAGATTGTTGACCCCAAGACCCAGGGTTGCCTGCGTCTATTTGCATGAATGAATGGTACGACTTTAGAGAAGGAGATTTTCTGAGCATGCTCCAGATTGGAGGCAGGTGCAGACAGGGGGGAGGAGAGAAAGGTGTCTGTTCCCCTAGTTCTAGGCTTGGTCACTGTTCAGAGAGGAGCTGCAGGTTGAAAAGGAAAGAGCTGTTCCCTGAGGACACTGTAAGATCCTGGGCACGGGTGTGTTCGCCTGGGACCTAGAGGGCATTGTGCAGCCCAGGCCCGGGGGGGGGGGGGGTCACCCTCTTCTACACTAAGGGCACAGAGATGACCGCAGGGAACATCATGCCATTTGTCCCCCTGAGATGCAGCCTCCCAGAGACAGTGCTCTTAGAAGAAGAAATCTCACAGATCGGATCGGTACCCCAAAAGCAGGGGTGTGGCAGAGGCCAGGCTTTCTTGAAAATGACTGGGAGGCAGCAAACACTAAAAAAGAGGTTGGAGGAGAGGACTCTGAGCACAGGGGAGATCCCCTCCCAGGGCTCCCAGGACAGACTGGGGACTTGGGGACGGAGGCTGAGGGCCTGCCTGCCTGCAGGTGGGGCTGCCCAGCCGGCATCATTGGGTTGAATGATAACATAGAACCTAATTTGTATTGTCTGATAGGCTTAGGAAAGCTTGGGTTATAAAGACATAATAACTAAATACTCTTGAATAGAGGACATGTATAAAATGTGAAAAATCACCTGCTGGCCAGGATGAGGATGTGATTAGGTGGTTTTGTAGCCATGTCAAAACATGGACTGGGTAGCTCGGGGTAGGGGCAAACTTCCCATTTCCTGTGTTTGTCAGCATGGAATCGATCATCTGAGTGGGCATTGGACATGGAGTGTTCACCTCGAAAGATTAAAGTCCCGGAGGAAAAATGTGTTTGAGAGGAGGTAGGGAAGGAAGTCCTGGCAGTCCCACTGCCAGACACTTCAACGGGGAATTTACCCTGGTGATTCAACCACAGCCTCTGGTCTGGCCTTTAGCGTTTCAGGTTCAGAAAACTGAGAAAATTGGTTCTGTCAGCACACAGAGGTAAGATCAGTTTATCGGGCCCTTAGTCATCCAAACCAAGTTCATAAGAGACAGATGTGCAAATCAAAACGCCATTTTATTAATTTACAGTGACAAGTAAAATCGGCCAGGAGATCAGACACACATTCCGTCTCAAGCACATCCTCTCCCCGTGGTGAAATCTACGTGGGAAGTCAAATTATCATCGGAAGACAGCCAGGCGAGGCTGGGATCGCAGCAGGAAGAGGGAGCTGGCTGCCTGCTTGGAATGTAAAATGAAGCCCAGTGCTTCACTCTGCACCAAAGGGATGACTCTAGAGGGGACCAGAGAGATCTCGATCTCGGGACAGGTCACCCGCTTTGGGCGTGCGCAAGAGCCGGGCGTGCACAACTCCTTCTTCCTATTGGACCCTGAGTGTCCCGTGCTGGCCACACTCTGGTTTGACCCGCTTTCTCCAGCCGCGTCTCTTCCACGGACTCGGTTACAGCCCGGTTCTTTCTCTTCTCGGCCTTTGCTTGTACCCCTGCCGACCCAGGGGGTCCGCAAAATGGACCGTTATCCCAGGGTGACCCCGACCTAGGGTCCACAGTGCATGTCACGTTCTGCCGAGGGGAGGAAGCCTCAGATAGTCAGGCGTGATCAGTGTGGAAGCCAAACCGCCCCTCCGGGCTTTGCCTGTCAACCTTCAGGCCAGATCCAGTGGGGCAGAGGATGCTAATGAATTGTTAATGAAGGGTGATCAATGCCTTTATCCCGGGAACAGGGGCTGCCTCTCCTGGGCAAACCATCTGCTGCCTCCGTTGAACCCTTAGGAAGCTGCTGGTGGGAGCCGTAGATGAGAGTCGGCTGCAGTCCTAGAATCAGAGGCTCGTTCTCTCCATCAGCAGGTGGGAAATGCTCAGGATGTTAGCTGACACCTTTGTGAAAGGAAAGGACTAGCCTACAGGTAACAGCTCTGGTTCGGTTTGTGGGGTAAGAGACCTTCACTGCATTCGCTGCCTTGGGTGCTGCCCTTGGGTCCAGCCCCCCGTTGTCCCTTCTGTAGGGACCTCTCTCACAAACAGAATGACCCATGGGAGTCTTCCCTTTACTTAAATCCCATTGAATAGGTAACAGTTACTGAGAGCTTGTCCCGTGCCAGACTCTGTTCTAAGCCCTTTACCTATTAATTCATTTCATCTTTACAACAATCCTTTGGGGTTGGGTACGATTATTATCTTCAGGTCGTAGAGGAGGAAATGAGACACAGTGCCCGAGGTCACTAGCTAGTAAGTGGCAGCCTCAGAATCCAAACTGGTGAGTCTGATTCCCAGCCTGCCCGTTCATCTGCGGTGTCAACCAGAACAAAAAGGTTTCTTTAAATGTCGTCAACCCTCCCTATAGAATTGTTTACATTGCAGCCGATATACTAGCTCTTACTATCTGAGTTTCTAGGAATCTGCTTAAAACTTGAAGTATCTTGGGGCGCCTGGGTGGCTCAGTCAGTTAAGCATCTGCCTTTGGTTCAGGTCATGATCCCAGGGTCCTGGGGTCGAGCCCCGCATCGGGCTCCCTGCTCAGCAGGAAGCCTGCTTCTCCCTCTCCCACTCCCCCTGCTTGTGTTCCTGCTCTCACTGTCTCTCTCTCTGTCAAACAAATAAATAAAATCTTAAAAAAAAAAAAACCTTGAAGTATCTTAACGACTGATATTTAATTCTACCAGTCGTACATCCCGGCAGAAGTCACTTATCTCTGTGGCATTCAGTTCATTTAAGATGAGAAGGGGTAGGCTTCAGAATCTCTCTGCTTCCTTCCAATGCTGACTTTCTGAGTTTACCACCATTACTACCACCACTGCTTTGATTTGTAAGGATTTTAACAATCTATCTAAATTATTTTATTTTTCCATTAAATGACCATTGAGTCAAGAAATAATACTCGTTTACCTTCGTATTTCCAGAAATAGCTATGACAGGGTTGGGCATTGTAAGTACTGTTTATACATTTACTAACTTGAACTGATTTTCTTCTTTTTTTTTAAAGATTTTATTTATTTATTTGTCAGAGAGAGAGAGAGCACACAGCAGGGGGAGCAGCAGAGGGAGAGGGAGAAGCAGACTCCCTGCTGAGCAGGGAGCCCGATGCGGGGCTCAATCCCAGGACCCTGGGATCATGACCTGAGCTGAAGGCAGACGCTCAACCAACTGAGCCACCCAGGTGCCCCTTGAACTGATTTTCATAATCGTCCTGGAAGATGGGCAGGCAACATTATCATCTTTACTTTACAGAAACTGAAGTTTAGAGAGCTTTAATAAATGACCCCAAATCACAGAGTTCACCCTGTGCCCTTCCTTGTTTCCATCCATCCCACAATGGTGGTATAAATGCACCTGTCCTCTTAGAGGAGCAGATTCTCAAGTAATAAACAACAGTCTAGGGGGCATTTCCTAGGCCACTGTCTGCCTGAGAAATAAGAAGATTGTGCTTGGCATAACGTAACTTTTCTAGCTACTCATTTAAGAAAACAAATTGTCCTAAGATGGGTTTTGTAGAGCAATGGATCCAGTGAATACTGTAGGCACATGTCATTTTGAAATTGAGTAATTGGTAGCAAAAGATGAATATTTGAATGCTTTTTGCTGACTGAATTAGAAATCCTCGTGTGGAACAATGACTCACACAAAATCACCCAGGAGTTTAAACTGAGTGACTCAGACTTCAACATTGTAGAGTATGATCGCTCCTTGTTATGGGCAAAATAGTCCCAATTTCTGCAAACCACAAATCTAATGGAGATGAAAACAGCTCGTCAAGAGTTGGATTCACACTTTGATTAATTAGGGTTTTATATGCGATCATTAATGACTTTTGCCACCAAAGGTTTTCCAGAGAGTTACTCTTCGAGCACGAGGGAAAAAGAGTGCTAATGATCTGAAGATCAGGCTCAAGTTTTATTCCCTGAGGCTCTGTTCTCTGGGAGCTGTTCGGTTCCTCCAAGGTTCAAATTCTCCAGACTTCAAAAAGAAATATTGGCTTCAGATGGGATGATCCACTGCAAAAATAGAGTCCCATAAATACATCAATTCTAATTATCAATGTGGCGAATCTTCCTTGGAGAAGCTTGAGTGTAGTCAGGATTGGGAAATGTATGGCAAGAGGAAGGGGCTGAATGAGACGAGGAAGTCAGAGTCACTGGCTGGAAAGCAAATGTGCAGCTTGAATTCCCATGGCCCATCCATTTGGATGGCCAAATGAGGAGCCTCGACATATGTCTGGCTCTGGGAGCATGCATGCTTGCCTTTCTTCCTCGTGAAATAGCTAGCCTCCTCTGCAGCTCCTGTTCTTTTTCAGCAGTGCCGTGGAGGAACAAGAAACAAATATATAGACATAATTATGATAGGATATTGTTTATCCATTCACCCGCAGAAGTTGTCATACTCATCCAATGGATCAGGAGCAACTGGAGGGCAGGGGTATTTTGTTTTACATCTCAAGCTCTTTTTCTCTCCTCCCCTCTGTCCTTACTATCTATAGGCAGGTTCACATTGTTTCTTCAATGAACCTCCAGTGTCGTCCAAATAATTTTTTAAATTAGAAAATAGTCTGTTTTCCATAAATAACAGAAAGTTTAAGTTCAGAGGACCAAGATCTGCCGAGGGGTAATATGTCTAGGTATTGTATGGCTTTTGTTGCTCTTGCAAATGGGTTTTTCCCCACATTGTATCTTTTAATTAGTTATTTCCAATGGGTAGGAAACAATGCATGTTTAGGTTTTGCTGCAAAAATGCTGCATAATAAAGCACCTCAAACACCGTGAATTACAACACTCATGTTTTCTCATGGTCTGTGGGTCACATGGGGGTGGCTCACATCGACTGGACTTGGCCCTTCTTTGAGCTGAGGGCCCATCTGCCTGGGGCAGCTCTACAGTTATTCATCCTTGGGCCTGGGGTGAAGGGCAGCAGTGATCTGGGGGAGCAGCTCTTTCCCTGGTGATGGCAGAAGTACTAGGAGCCCAGCAGAAAAACCACATGCTTTCTAAGGCCTGTGGTAGGTTGAATTATGTGCCCCCCAAAGATATGTTGAAATCCTCATGCTCCCCCTCTCCTACCTATGAATGTGGCCTTATTTGGAAATCAGGTCTTTGCGGATGTCATCAAGTTAAGATGAGGTTATACTGGTTTGAGATAGATCCTAGTCCAATGAGTGGTGTCCTAAAGACAAGAAAAATCTGGACACAGACACACAGGGAGAAGACCATAGGATGATGGAGATGGGGACTGGAGTTAACTCCAAGGATTGCTGGCAACTGCCAAAAGCTAGTGGAGAGACGTGGGGCACATTCACCCTTTGGGCTGGCAAGAAGGAACTAATCCATCCTGTGCTTACCTCGATTTTGGACTTCTGGCCTGCAAAACTCTTGAGAGAATAAATTTCTGTTGCTGTGAGCCACCAAGTTTGTAGGAATTCATTATGGCAGCCCCAGGAGACGAATACAAGGCCCCAGCTTGTCCTTTCTATCCACATTTTATTGACCAACGCAGGTCACAGGGCCAAGCCAAAAGTCAAGGGGCAGAAAGAAGATGCTGAAGCATTATGAGGCCATGACAGGGGGGAGTTTTGGGGTAACTATTTAATCTAGCACCCATAAGATTCAGAAACCCTTGTATTCTGAAGTATCTTGAAGCAAGGTGGTAGCGTCTAATGATTATCAGTGTGGGTCTTGTATGAAGAAAGTTTTGGGCCTGCATCCTCATTCTGGCACTTCCTACTGGTGTGATCTCAGGCAAATTACTTAACCTCCAAGCATCATTTCCTTTATTTGTAAAATGAGAAAATTAATACTGCCTGTCTCACAGGACTCTTGTTAAGGTTACGTGAACTGATGTTGGTGAAGTGCTTCAGCTGACATATAGTAGGGGCCGATCAGCGTTACCTGTTACATTATTATTGCTGTAATACAGCTTACAAATACAGGCAGTATTTTTCTTTAGGGACTTTAGAAGTGAGATGAAGATGGGCTTTGCAAAGGTTGTGAGGTTTGAAGTTTGATTTATGAAGCAAGTTTAAGATATGTTAATGACCCTTTGGGTAGGCATGGGTTGTATTTCACCAGGAAAGAGAAGAGCCTATTTGCCTGAAGAACAGCCAGTTCATTTGAGATGACATTAAACTGAGTATAAAGGAGGGGTGAGATAAAGTTCCTAACCACAGAGCAATAAGGGGCTTTGTCAGGGAATTCACATGAGACAACGCTGAAGGAGGGGAGGGGGGGGCGACACAAAATACTACGTGGGGCTTTTGACATCTACATGTTGCAAAGCCTTGGAACAAAGTGGACATAACATAAAGATATAATCTCAGGAGTCGATTGCCTCAACCGGAACTCAGAATCTTAGTGGGGGAGGGGCGGACATGCTTTTTTTCAAAGGGAACCAGCTTATGTGGAAGACGTATGGAGTGACCCTATGTATCCAGGAATATTCACCTACTGGGCTTGCCACACCCCGGGGAAGTTGGTGGAGAACCTGTGGGAAGAGGTCAAAGAAGAGAGACACAGAGGGCATTCTTACTGAGTTTTATTTACATCATATGATTAGATGAACAAAGGGTATTTGGTTGTCTTTAGCAAAGGTCAGCTAGGATAAAGGGAATAGTGGGAACATGTGAAGAAACGGAAAGCACTTTAACTTCCAGAACATTGGAGGTTCCTCATTAGGCTGAAAGCAGCAGGAACAACCAGCTTCTGACCTTCCTTAGAAAAGATGAAGCAAACAAGGGAACTGCTATTAGAATTTTATTTTTGCAGACAATGAGGCATTTGTTGGGGGAAGCGTATTATATTGATAAACGATAGCTAAATCTCATTGAGGACTTATGATGGGTCAGCCACTGATCCATTCATTACATGCTTTATCACATTTAGTCCTTGCAACGACTTTATGAGTTAGTACCTTTAATCTTCATTTCACAGGTGAGGAAAAGAAGCTAAGCCAATTGCTGAAGGTCACAGAGGAGGTGGCAGAACTGATTTCAGAGCACATGCTCTTCCCCCTTGAGTCATGCTGCCCTCACTGCCTAGAGAGTGGGTCAGTCACCGCTATCTTTATGAGCATGGGAGACTTTTGGAAGAAGGTGACCCCCAAGGGTCTAGTGGATGGTGACAGGAACGAGCCAGCTGGTGCCAAGGGACCAGGAAACCTGAGCTCAAGTGGCCTATGATGTAGGATTAGGAAATGGGCCAAAATGTGCATTAGCAAATCCATGCTTTCACCCACTGAACGCCTTTGTTTAAGGAATGACAACTGTCCTCTTGTTATGTACTGAAGTCATCATTTCCTGAGCCTATCATGCAATTTCATACTTTTGGACCTTTGAAAAGCCTGTTCCACTGCTTGGAATATCATTCCGCCTCTCCTCTACCTGGCAAACTCCTATTCTTCTTCCAAGGCTCAACTCAAGTGGCATCCCCTCTTCTGAAGTCTCCTCTGTCTCCTTGACTAGCTGTGAGCCCCTGGTGACAGAGACCGTGTCTTCCTCACCATATCTGCACTCTCTATCTCTAGCATAGAGCTTGGCGTAGTTACGTATCAGTGCACGTTGGGTGGATATACACATCAACGTAAGTCCATGTGTTAGTCACCATAAAATGATCAAAATGATATAAGCAGCACACAGGGCTATTTGTCTAGTATCTTGGAGACACGCTATTGCCTATTCTAATTGGAAGGCAAAAGTTAAAGAAGCATGCAACCTATTTTCTTTTGAAAGAAAATTTGTCTTGCTGTTTTATGTGAGCAGGTAAAATATGCTCATAAAACAATCTGTTCTGAGAGTGGCAAATGGTTCAGGAAAATTCCAATGGAATAAGTTCTTTGTGATTTCATTACCTAACCCTCTATACAAATGACTGGAAAGACAAAGATGTACATGAGGGAAATGGTTCCAAATATTATAGAAGGAAGCAGAATAGCTGAACAGAAATTTGTTATTAAGAAAGATTTATGCAAATCTCAAGAGTGCCTTAAAAGTTAATCTTAAAAAAAAAGCCCTCTAGTCTGAGCAGATTATGCTTAAGAAAATCTTTTTGAAGAAATCCATGGAAAAAAATATTTCATAATTTAAAGGAAAATAGCATACACTTAGAATAGCAATTTAGGATTAATTGTTTTAGGTAAAGTCACACCAAAAATATTTCTCATTGATATATCTTGCTTACCTGTTTTCTAGGTTATTTGTGAGAGTTCTTATTTCAGCTAAAATGTGTTAGTTACAATGAGTCAGCCGGTTCATTTTTCAAGCAAGATAATATATTAGAAAAGAGAACTGTTCTCTTTGGAGATGAGCCAATGAAATGTTGGACTGTCAGAGTTCATGGAATAGGAAATGATGGGTCCAAATATATTATTTTCTCAGGTGGGATAGAACAAAGCAGTTACAATAAATAAATCTCATTACTTGTTGATTCATACCCTTGCTCTAATCAACTAAGAAGAAAATGAGCCACTAACGTGTAGAAATGTGAATTTTAAGCATTTATGTATCTCATGGTCCCTGTACAAGGTTTGAAAGGAGTGAACAACAATTTTTGAGTCCACACCAGACATGTGTGCCAAACATGGCCTCCTCAGGGCCCAGGCAGCTCTGCGCTGTCGTCTCTTCTCTTTGTTAGGTATTTGTATGTAGACCTTAGAGACTAAACTGGTCTAGATGTAGACATTTTAGAATTGGAAGGATCTTTAAAGATTATTACAAAAGCTACCATTTACTGAGTGCTTCCTCTGTTCCCGTCACTGTGGAAAGCACTCCACATGCATTATCTCATTTAATTCTCAGAGCAACCCTACAAAGTCAGTATGATTAGCTCCAGGCTTACAGATAAGGAACCTAAGGCTTAGAGAAGTAAATGCTCCAAGTCTTATAGCTGGGAAGTGGTGGACCTGGAATCAGGAAGCAGGTCAGACCCTGGGGTCTCCCTTGGACATGAACACTGTAATTATTAGATGCTACTACACATTTAAATTTCTCTTACAAAAATCCTACTAGGTGAGCCAGCCCATGTTTGAGTACTCTCATGATACTATGAGCCCTGTAAGGTCAGAGATGGTGGTATGTATTTTTTCTTACGATTGCACACACTATATATAGCAATACAGCCTTGCCCACCAGTCATATTTGTTGAAAGAACAAATCCCCTTACTTGCATATCAAACTTTCATGTGTTTAGAAGTTGAGAGAATCTGTATGATTATATCATTCTTCTGCCCCATTGAAAAACATAGCTTTTAACAGATGGGAAAACCTAAGTCTAAAAGGAATGAATGAGTTGACCAATATCGTACAGCAATGGAATATTACCTCAGGTCACCTCTCTCCAGCTCTACTCAAGGGGCCAGAAGACGTCTCTTTACTCTGTCTCTAATCTTCTGCAGCTTCTCCCTCGGTCTCTCTGTGTCTCCCTGGCTTTCCATCCTCCTTCTCCATGTCTCTCTGTTATAATCCAGAGAGCAGAGACTGTACCATTTTACATGGCTTTACCAATCTCTGTATCCCAGAATCCAGAAGACTCTTGAAAATATTGATTGATTAGATGGATGAATCACAAAAATATGTCATTTTTATCCAAAACACCGTTATCCTCTTTTTAGATCTGAGACCACTCTCTGCGTTATAAATTTCTGTAAGCCACACTTTCATGACACAATGAGAAAGCTACAGAAAAGAATAGTCACCTGATGTAATTTAACAAACTCTTAAGTCTGGCGTTGTTTTTATGTTTTAATCCCTGAGAAATGGGATCTGTTGTAGCTCATTTTCTTCCTTTCCTATTGATTCATATAGGTGAGGGTACTGTTCAGGACTCTGCCCTTACATCAGTCTTCTAGAGAACCCCTAAAACATTCAAGGGCAATGCACACGTGGAGTGAGAATGTGTAGAATTCCATCTTTCCTGAGAACAGCTGACAGTCTTAGACACAGAGCTCCTTGTGTTCTGCGGCAAAATGAAAGGATTTCCCCCCCGGCAAATCCCAAGGCCTCCATTCTGTAAAAAAAAAAAAAAAAAAAAAATGCAGGCCATGTTCAATAGCAGGTGCAGAATTGCTGATGGAATTCCAGCTCTAAGGGCCATATTGCAGGGTTTTCATGCCTGTAAATGTGCTGCTTTACTCTTTAGGAAGATTTCAAGGCTAAATTTGGGAAACACGGGAAGGCAAACACCTCGTGCCCAACTAAATGGGCTAATATGTGGGCTCTCTTGGCATAATCCCCTCCTTGTTTTGGCCACGAGGTGGTTAAAGCACCTCGAATGAGTCTGGCCATGTTTTATCCAAAAGTATGATTGCGGGCAGCACCAGACACTGCTGTGAGGCCACGATCCTACGTTAGCTATAGGGATGGAGAAAGCGTCTCAACAGGACACAAATTCAAGACAGTCTCAGAGCCACCTGACCTCGCAGGAATCACCGGGAAGAGACATTCCAGAGTTCCATGCCCACCAGCATCTTCCCACCCTACCTGATTACAGAGACAACTGTGCCGGCAGCCTGCACACACGGGACTGTCGCAGGATGTTCCATTCTCTCATGTGAAGAGCTTTCAGAGATGACAAGCATGGAGTCTGCTCTTTGTCCCCAATCCTTTTAGGTTGCACCAAAAAAAGGAAAAAAAAGAAAAGCAAAAAGAAAGATAACCAGCCCTCCCACCCCGGAAGGGTAGCGGGAGGAACAGAAGGCAGGAAGAGCTGAAAGCTTGTGTCACCCAGAGCTATGGGAGAAAGTGGTGAAGGTGAAGAAGGGTGAGGTGAGGTCCTTAAATTGTCCCATTCACACAGTGTGGGCTCTAATACCTGTATTTATTAGTTCTCTCAGCCCTCGTTATGTTTGGGCTTCACTTGGCTGGGAAGAGGTAGTGTCCCTGCTCTGCACAATTTTTCCAGGTAATTCTGATTCTTAAGAAGATCTTCTAGGTCATGGGCATAATGGGCCATTTTTCTTCATAATCCAGAAAGCTGCATTATGTTCTCTAGTCAACATGCCAGGAGGAGGTGGACATATAGTTACCGAAGTCGGGGGACCGGGGACCCATCATTGCTCAACACTTAACAGTTTAAAGGGGCTTTCCCACTTTATGATTTCTTTCTCCTGGAGGCCCTGTGAGAGAGGCGCCACATGAAGTCTGCCTGTTTTATGGAAGAGGGAAGAGAGCGACTTTGCTGGGACCTCATGAGGGGTGCATGAGGGGCAGAGGGGGCCTGAAGGCAGGTTTCCCAACCCAGCCGTCCTGCTCAGCCTGCTCTCCAGGCTTATTTCCCTAACAAGTTCCCTTTGCTTCTTGCTAGGGTGGTATGAAGGTGTGATGGCGGGTAGGACTGCAAAGGAAAAGCAAGACCATGCAACTGCAAGGGACTATGGGTCAAGAGTTGGCTCCTTTCATATGTGTGCTCCCCACAACCAGCAGTCCGGGAGCTGCCCCTCTACCCCCCCAGGCTCACTTTGGGACTTTGGGAGCTAGGTGCAGCTCAGCCCTCAAGTGAATACTCTACGTTTTGTCATGCTTATCGCTTTACTAAGCCCACATCTTCACCAACATCACCCGCTGAGTCTCTGAGATACATGGTGAGTCCTTCTTTCTCTGAATAAAAATTCTATTTTTATTCAATTATTATGCTCACTGGCTTTTAAAATAACCATAGATCACTAAGAGGATCACCTTGGGAGGGGGGATCAGTTTCTGGTCCCACCCCCTCCCTCTCTAGTTTCCTTTTCTAGAAACGAGCCCTTTTGAGGGGGGAAAGATGGTGGAGGAGTAGGGGACCCTATTTCAACTGGTCCCCGGAATTGAGCTGGATATCTACCAGACCACTCTGAGCACCCACGAAACCAGCCTGAGATGTAAGAAGATCTGGATCTCTACAAACAGAATATCGCAGGCGGTTGGTTTTGAGGTACGAAGCAGAGAGCCATGATTCTGCGGGCAGATATCGGAGGATAAACGGCAGCGGGAGGGTGCCTGGACGTGGGGATCCTACACCGCCGGTGAGTGACAGCCTCGCGCGCTGCGGACGGGGCACAGACTCGCAGACCGGTAGCGTCGGGAAAGGACTTTAGGGCAGCCCCCGGGGTGGAAAACCAGTGCGGCGGGGTCCCGCCTGCGAACTGCAGCCCCCAAGGCGGAAACCCGGAGTGGAGGGGTCGTGCGCACGAACTGGGAGCAGCTGGCAGTTTTAGAAGCACAAAGGGCAGAGACGTGCCCCGACCTGGAGGCAGGACTGGGAGCGCTGCGGAGGGGCGCACAACCCAGGATACTGCAGTTTATAGCAGCACGGACAGAAACGGAGACAGTGTGGCCTGGAGAGCTCACTGAAGAACAGACTGAGATCTCTCTGCTCTGAGGCAGAGGGTTGGAAACGGTCTCTTCTGCTCTGACTCGCGGAAGAGATGCCGAAAGCCGCCAGGGAAAGCCGCCAGAGAACCAAAACCCCAAAAAATGATTCTCACTGAGCCCATCCCCCACCACAGGGGGGCAGGGCAACTCCACCCGAACAGGGTTGCCTGAGTAACAGCGCGGCAGGCCCCTCCCGCAGAAGACAGGCTGGGGAAACAAGAGGCCAGCAACCCTAAGGTCCCAAGAAAACAGGTGCATCTTGTTTGGTTTCTGGTCAATAATTTGGACTCTATACCTTCCCTCAAACACCCATCAACAGAATGACTAGGAGGATGAGCCTCCAAAATAGAAAAGACTCAGAGATTATGACTTATGCTGCAGATTTACAAATGGATGCAGATATAACCAAGATGTTGGAGATGGAATTCAGGCTAGCAATTGTGAAGACAATGGCTAGAATGGAGAAATCAATTAATGGCAACAGAGAGTCTCTAAGGGCAGAAATGAAAGGTGAATTGGCAGAACTTAAAAATGCTATCAATGAGATCCAATCCAATCTAGATAATCTAACAGCTAGGGTAACTGAGGCAGAAGAACGAATAAGCGACCTGGAAGACAATATAATAGATAAAAAGGGAAAAGAGGAGGCCAGGGAAAAACAACTCAGAATCCATGAAAATAGAACCAGAGAAATAAGTGACACCATGAAGCATTCCAATGTCAAAATAATTGGAATCCCGGAGGGAGTGGAGAGAGAGAGAGGGCTAGAAGATGTATTTGAGCAAATCGTAGCTGAGAACTTCCCTAATCTGGGGAATGAAACAAACATTCAAGTCCTAGAGGCAGAGAGGATCCCTCCTAAGATCAAGGAAAACAGGCCAACACCCCGGCATGTAATAGTAAAACTTGCAAATCTTAGAACCAAGGAAACCATCTTAAGGGCAGTTAGGGGGAAGAGATTCCTTACGTACAGAGGGAAGAACATCAGAATAACGTCAGACCTATCCACAGAGACCTGGCAAGCCAGAAAGGCCTGGCAAGACATATTCAGGGTACTAAATGAGAAGAACATGCAGCCAAGAATACTTTATCCAGCAAGGCTGTCATTTAGAATGGATGGAGAGATGCACAGCTTCCATGACCGGGAGAAACTGAAAGAATATGTGACCACTAAGCCAGCCCTGCAAGAAATATTAAGGGGGGTTCTATAAAAGGAGAAAGACCCCAAGAGTGATATACAACAGAAATTTACAGGGACAATCTATAAAAACAACGTCTTCACAGGCAACATGATGACAATTAATTCATATCTTTCAATAATCACTCTCAACGTGAATGGCCTAAACGCTCCCATAAAATGGCACAGGGTTGCAGATTGGATAAAAAGACAAGACCCATCCATATGCTGTCTACAAGAGACTCATTTTGAACCTAAAGATACATCCAGACTGAAAGTGAAGGGATGGAGATCCATCTTCCATGCCAGCGGACCTCAAAAGAAAGCTGGGGTAGCAATTCTTATATCAGACAAATTAGATTTTAAACTAAAGTCTGTAATAAGAGACACAGAAGGACACTATATCATTCTTAAAAGGTCTATCCAACAAGAAGATCTAACAATTGTCAATATCTATGCCCCCAACATGGGAGCAGCCATCTACATAAGCCAACTGTTAACCAAAATAAAGAGTCATATTGATAACAATACGTTAATTGTAGGAGACCTCAATACTCCACTCTCAGCAATGGACAGATCATCTAAGCAGAAAATCAATAAGGAAACAAGAGCTTTGAATGATACATTGGACCAGATGGACGTCATAGATATTTACAGAACATTCCACCCTAAAACAACAGAATACTCATTCTTCTTGAGCGCACATGGAACTTTCTCCAGAATAGACCATATACTGGGTCACAAATCAGGTCTCAACTGATACCAAAAGATTGAGATTATTCCCTGCATATTCTCAGACCACAATGCTCTAAAACTGGAGCTCAATCATAAGAAAAATTTGGCAGAAATTCAAACACTTGGAAGCTAAAGACCACTCTGCTCAAGAATGTTTGGGTCAACCAGGAAATCAAAGAAGAACTTAAACAATTCATGGAAATCAATGAGAACAAAAACACATTGGTCCAAAACCTGTGGGATACTACAAAGGTGGTCCTAAGGGGGAAATACATAGCCATCCAAGCCTCACTCAAAAAAAAAAAAAATAGAAAAGTCCCGAATTCACCAACTAACTCTACACCTTAAAGAACTAGAGAAAAAGCAATAAATGATGCCTAAGCCACGCATTAGAAGAGAAATAATTAAAATTAGAGCAGAAATCAATGAATTAGAAACCAGAAACACAGTAGATCAGATCAACGAAACTAGAAGTTGGTTCTTTGAAAGAATTAATAAGATCAATAAACCACTGGCCAGACTTATCCAAAAGAAAAGAGAAAGGACCCAAATTAATAAAATTATGAATGAAAGGGGAGAGATCACGACTAACACCAAGGAAATAGAAACAATTATTAGAAATTATTATCAACAACCATAGGCCAATAAACTGAGCAATCTGGATGAAATGGAGGCCTTCCTGGAAACCTATAAGCTGCCAAGACTGAAACAGGAAGAAATTGACAACCTGAATAGGCCAATAACCAGTAACGAGATTGAAGCAGTGATCAAAAACCTCCCCAAAAACAAGAATCCAGGGCCTGATGGATTCCCTGGGGAATTCTACCAAACATTCAAAGAAGAAATAATACCTATTCTACTGAACCTGTTTCAAAAAATAGAAACAGAAGGAAAACTTCCAAACTCATTCTATGAGGCCAGCATTACCTTAGTCCCCAAACCAGGCAAAGACCCCATCAAAGAGGAGAATTTCAGACCGATATCCCTGATGAATATGGATTCCAAAATCCTCAACAAAATCCTAGCTAATAGGATCCAACAATACATTAAAAGGATCATCCACCACGACCAAGTGGGATTTATCCCCAGGATGCAAGGGTGGTTCAACATTTGCAAATCAATCAATGTGATAGAACACATTAATAAGAGGAGGGAGAAGAACCATATGGTCCCCTCAATTGATGCAGAAAAAGCATTTGACAAAATACAACATCCTTTCCTGATTAAAACTCTTCAGAGTATAGGGATAGAGGGAACATACCTCAAGTTCATAAAATCCATCTATGAAAAACCCACAGCGAATATCATCCTCAATGGGGAAAGCTGAGAGCCTTTCCCTTAAGATCAGGAACACGTCAAGGATGCCCACTCTCACCACTGTTGTTCAACATAGTACTAGAAGTCCTAGCAACAGCAATCAGACAACAAAAAGAAATAAAAGGTATTCAAATTGGCAAAGAAGAAGTCAAACTCTCTCTTTTCGCAGGTGACATGATACTTTAAGTGGAAAACCCAAAAGACTCCACCCCCAAATTACTAGAACTCATACAGCAATTCAGTAATGTGGCAGGATACAAAATCAATGCACAGAAATCAGTTGCTTTCTTATACACTAACAATGCAACTGTAGAAAGAGAAATTAGAGAAACGATTCCATTTACAATAGCACCAAAAACCATAAGATACCTCGGAATAAACCTAACCAAAGAGGTGAAGGATCTATACTCTAGGAACTACAAAACACTCATGAAAGAAATTGAAGAAGACACAAAAAGATGGAAAAATATTCCATGCTCATGGATCGGAAGAATAAACATTGTTAAAATGTCTATGCTACCCAGAGCAATCTACACCTTCAATGCCATCCCGATCAAAATTCCAATGACATTTTTCAAAGTGCTGGAACAAACAATCCTAAAATTTGTATGGAATCAGAAAAGACCCTGAATCGCCAAGGAAGTGTTGAAAAAGAAAAACAAAGCTGGGGGCATCACGTTGCCCGATTTCAAACTATATTACAAAGCTGTGATCACCAAGACAGCATGGTACTGGCACAAACACAGACATACAGACCAATGGAACAGAATAGAGAACCCAGATATGGACCCTCAACTCTATGGTCAAATAATCTTTGACAAAGCAGGAAAAAACATGCAATGGAAAAAAGACAGTCACTTCAATAAATGGTGCCGGTAAAATTGGACAGCCACATGCAGAAGAATGAAACTCGACCATTCACAAAGATAAACTCAAAGTGGATGAAAGACCTCAATGTGAGACAGGAATCCATCAAAATCCTAGAGGAGAACATAGGCAGTAACCTCTTTGACATCGCCCACAGCAACTTCTTTCAAGATACATCTCCAAAAGCTAGTGAAACAAAAGCAAAAATGAACTTTTGGGACTTCATCAAGATAAAAAGCTTCTGCACAGCAAATGAAACAGTCAACAAAACAAAGAGGCAACCCACAGAATGGGAGAAGATCTTTGCAAATGACACTACGGATAAAGGGCTGGTATCCAAGATCTATAAAGAACTTCTCAAACTCAACACCGAAGAAACAAATAATCAAGTCAAAAAGTGGGCAGAAGACATGAAAAGACCCTTCTCTGAAGAAGACATACAAATGGCTAACAGACACATGAAAAAATGTTCATCATCATTAGCCATCAGGGAAATCCAAATCAAAAATCCAAATCCAAATCACATTGAGATACCACCTTACACCAGTTAGAATGGCAAAAATGGACAGGGAAAGAAACAATAAATGTTGGAGAGGTTGTGGAGAAAGGGGAACCCTCTTACACTGTTGGTGGGAATACAAGCTGGTACAGCCACTTTGGACAACAATGTGGACGTTCCTCAAAAATTAAAAAATAGAGCTACCCTGTGACCCAGCAATTGCACTCCTGGGTATTTACCCCAAAGACACAGATGTAGTGAAAAGAAGGGCCATATGCACCCCAATGTTCATAGCAGCAATGTCCGCAATAGCCAAACTATGGAAAGAGCCGAGATGCCCTTCAACAGATGAATGGATAAAGATGTGGTCCATATATACAATGGAATATTACTCAGCCATCAGAAAGGATGAATACCCAACTTTTACATTAACATGGATGGGACTGGAGGAGATTATGCTAAGTGAAATAAGTCAAGCAGAGAAAGTCAATTATCATATGGTTTCACTTATTTGTGGAACATAAGGAATAGTATGGAGAACATTAGGAGAAGGAAGGGAAAAATGGGGCGGGGGGAATTGGAGGGAGAGATGAACCATGAGAGACTATGGACTCTGAGAAACAAACAGGGTTTTGCGGGGGGGGGATTGGTTAGCCCAGTGATGGGTGTTAAGGAGGGCACGTACTGCATGGAGCACTAGGTGTTATATGAAAACAATGGATCATGGATCACCACATCAAAAACCAATGATGTATTGTATGGTGACTAACATAACATAAAAAAAAAAAAAAAAGAAAAGAAACGAGCCCTTTAATCTCTTGTAGGGAAGTCATCTGATATATATCTCCATGTTTTCTATAAACTATGCATTTTCTGCTATTTCTTAGTGCATGGCATCTATGACTCTGTTAAGGTGGGTATGGATTTATTCTCTTACATCTCCACCTGTTTACCCTCCCCCTTTCTCCAGTACAGTTCTATTATAATTTTTTAACATTATTATAAATGTAATACATAAATAAAGCTTACCACTGAGTCAAATACTGTGATTCATTTTTGTATTCATTATCAATTGCTACAAATTACATAAAAACCTAGCAATAAAACAATATTTAACATTTATTATCTTATCTGTGGGTCTTAAATTTGGGAACAGCTTAGCCAGGTGGCTATGGCTTGGGAGCTCAGTCAAGATGTCAACCCAATGACTCACGTCTGTCCCACATGCAAAATCCACTGGCTCCTCTCCCAAAGTCCCTCAAAGTCTCATCTAACCATCAGTTAGAAGTCCAGAATCTCATTGTTGAAATCAAGCTCAGGGAAGATGAATCTCCTCAGGGGTAGTTCCTTGAAAATATTTCTTCAAATGCAGCTCCTCTCAATCTGAAGACCTGTGAACTAAAGAGACAAGTTGTCTGCGGGCCATACACCCAACATACATTGGTGAGACAGGTATATAATAACTCCCCTGTCAAAAAGTGAGGGAAGAGGAGACAGGAGTCAATGGTCCATAGCAATTCTTAAATTTAGCACTTGACAAGATGCACTTGACCATTCCTTGATTAAGACTCAGAGCCTGGGAAGAATTCTCCTTGGCTCTTGGCCTGAGCATTTCTTTCTAGCTACTGTGTCACTCTTCCATTTCCATGATAGGTAGACTTTGTTTGCAGGTGAGAAGCCGTCTTTATGATTTGTTCTATTTCTATTCCTTCTATTCCTCAGTCCAAGCTGGAGGTGTTTTTGCCAATACAGTTCTCATAAAAACTTTATAGATCTCCTGTGAACCTTACTGGAGATTCATGCCATGGGACAAAAGCCACCTCCAGAAATCCCTTTGGGATTAGCTCTTTTCTACCTTGAGATTTTGCTGAGATAACTGAGGGACAGAATCCCTATGTTGCTTGGAGGCCTTCTTTTACTGAACAGTTTTCTGAGGCATTGCCTTAGATATTTCTGAAGTTTTACTCCTTTTTTGTTTGTTTGTTTGTTTTACAACCACATATTCAGCTTCACGTTTATGCTGACTTACTTTGCTTTCCTGACTTTGCCTGGATTTGATCTTTGCTTGGGAACCATTTCATAATTGTAAAATCATTAGCCATCTGGAGATGCTGGGAATTTCTGGACTAGCGAGTACCATCTCTTTTTGGTTTAAACAAAACAAAAGCTATCTCTCTACTCTCACATGTCACTCCTGAGCTAGACTGCATACTTCATTAGATCCATTTTCCATATTGCCCCAGGCAACAGCATTGTTAAACTTTCTGTTCCTATGTAACAAGAGCTGCCTTTCCTCCAATTTCCAATTATAGTTCCCCCACTTTCTTTTAGGTTTTCCCCACTATCCTCCTCAAAGGCAATCATGCTTCTACTAACAGTATCTTTCATATCTTCTAGGCTTTCACTAACATTCCCCTGAAGGTCCTTCCAGCTTCAGCCAAAGTCTAGATCCACACCCACATTTTTAAGGTTTTTATTATAGCTGCACCCCACTTGCAGGTACCAAAACCTTCATAAGCCAGACTTATCCTAAAACCTAGTGCCTTAAAGCAGCGATATGCATTTATTATCTTATATAGTTTCTGTGGGTCAGGAATTCAGGAAGAACTTAGGCCAGAAGTTTGGGCTCAGGGTCTCATGAACTTGCAGTCAAGGTGTTGACTGGGTAATGAAGTCATCTGAAGGCTTGACTGGAGCTGGGGGAGCTATATCAGTGAAGGCTCACTCACGTGATTGGCAAGTTTTGCGGGCTGTTGGCTGTCTCTTTGTTCTCAGGCTGCTTAAGTGTCATGGAAGCTGGCTTCCTGCAGAGCAACTGATTTCAGAGAGTAGGCTAAAAGTCTCAGTGTCTTTTATGACTTAGTCTCAAACTCACTTGCCATTATTTTTGCAAAATCATGGTTGTTACATGATTATTCCTAATGAATGAGGGAGGAGATTATACAAGGGGCGTGAAAACCAAGAAGTGGGGATCAATGAGTACCTCTTGGAAGGTGGCTATTACTATTTTTTTCCTGTAATTAATAATTACCTAATTTGTTTATTTGTTTAATTTTATATGTATTAATCTCTATTTTTCCCCAAATGTTTCAACATCTTTCAAACACCTAGGAATTTTTTTTCCAAACTTCAAAATATATCAGATTATGTACCACTTACCTTTTTTTCTAATATGGATATCTGCCTTCCACATCCCTCTATCTTTTGGCTCCATCTGGGCTAGTTCTTTCCTAGGCTTGATGCACAGTTTTCCTCCTAGGACTTCCCTTCACCATTATTCTACATTGCAACTCTTGTGTTCTGGATCCCAGGTCTTTCTCTTTGTTGAGTTTCTCTTTCATTTCACCAGAGCACAGGCTCCAGGAGTTTGGGAAACAGTACGTTAGAAATAAAGTTTTTGAGTTCTGTGTGTTTGAAACTGTCTCTGTTCTACCGTCACTCAGTCCTTGCCTATCCACTCCTACTTAACATCAAAGAGCTAGGGGCACCTGGGTGGCTCAGTCGGGTTAAGCATCTGACTCTTGATTTTGGCTCAGATCATGATCTTGGGATCATGAGATAGAGCCTCGAGTCAGGCTGTGCACTGGGCATGGAGTCTGCTTAAGATTCTCTTTCCCTCTCCCTCTGCCCCTACCCCCCTCTAAAAAAAACCAACACAACACAACAACAACATTGAAGGGGTAAAATGATGACTATGACCTTGGCTCATGTGGGTGGAGTTTGTCAAATTGTAGGCTCCTTTGGTGGGTGTCAGGGAGCAAGTGGGCTTTTGTTTTCCATTGCTAGATTCTCATTTTCCACTGTGCAGACATCATTCCTCTGGGGCCACTCGGGTTCTCCAGAGAAGAGTACTCCAACCTCCTCCCTGGGGTAGAAGGGGGCATGTACCCCTGACTGCTGCATTCTGGGAGCAGGGCCAAGGCAAAGAACTGAGGGCTTCACATGTACTATATAGGCCCATAATCATCCCACTTGTAGCACCAAGCTTCCCTTGCCCTAAACTGTGCCTTGGGCCACCCATCTTCAGCTCAATTTCTCCAGAAAACAAAGCAGAATCCCCCCTTTTCTCATTGGAGAGTGAGTAGAGATGGGGTTATATGACTCTTCAGAGTAGGATGGGTCCTGTCGGTTCAACACCTTAATGTTGACCCTTTTAAAGAGCTCACCTGTTCACCAGGCCCCATCGCCAACCTGGCTGCAACCTTCTACACCTACGTTCCTCTTCCAAGCTAATTCAGTCCCTCATGGGTCAGTCTGCTCAGGCTACCACAACTAACTACTATAGACTGGGTGGCTTACATAGTAGACATTTATTTCTCATGGTTCTGGAGGCTGGAAGTCCAAGATGAAGGTGCCAGCATGATTAGGTTTTGGTGAAAACCTTCCTGGCTTATAGGTGGCTGCCATGCCATGTGCTCACATGACCTCTTCTTTGTATGCACACACTGAGGAGAGAGAGATCTCTGGTCTCTCTTCCTCTTCTTATTATGAGATATCCGATCAAGGCATACTCTTAGGACCTCATTTAACCTTAATTACCTCCCCAGAGGCCCCGTCTCCAAATGCCACCTCACTGGAAGTTATACTTCAGCATATGCATTTTGGGGGGGGGACACAATTCAATCCATAGCACCCCATCTGCTTTCTTTATCCCCTCAATTTATAGAAATCTTGTAGCTTTTTATTTTTACCCTTTCATTTTTATTCTTTTTGCCTATGGGTTAATGTCTATTTTCAATCGCTTTTTTTTGTTTGTTTGTTTTATTTAAATTCAAGTTAGTTAATGTAGTATATTATTAATTTGGGGGTAGAATTTAGCGATTCATCCACTGCATATAACAGCCAGTGCTCATTCCATCAAGTGCCCGCCTTTCAATTTCTTTACTATTGTTTTAATTGAGGTTTTAGAAACGAAACAAAGCTGAACACATTTGGTCATTTCTCCATGTGTAACCATAAGTCCAAGCAGAGCATTCCAACTCGTAAAACAAAAACTGTGGCACAAAAGCTCAAAACAAAAGGAAGCCAACCTATAAACACCCCAGACTTGGGGAAACAGGGGAACCTAATGAGGTTGCCCCAAATGAGCGTGCCCTTTTCCAGCTCCAGTCTTGGAGAAGATGAATCTTTACGCCTTCACCGAACAGGAAAGTGCTGTCTCTTCTCCAGCGCCCAGCTCCCTTTCAAGCATCTGTAGCCTGTGTTGCCAGCATGGGTGCGAGAGCCAAGGAGAGCAGATGGTTTTCGAGCCCTGATTAATCACTGCTCTTCCTTCACTTAGCTTTCCAGCTGTGCTTCACTTTCTCCTTCCTGCCGTGGAATCATTTCTGCTGGTTCCTTTTCTTCCAGGGAAAATGTAAGAAGCACTCCTGTCTTTTACTAAATCTCTTCTGGCCACCAGCTCCACGTTGCCCATGGTCAGCACTGTTTTGGGGCTTATCTCAGAGCCCTCCGTAGGCTATAATCTTCTTCTATGGCATGAGGAAAATCTATTCTTGTCTAGCTCTTTGGCCTCTGATGGGAATGGCATGGCCAACAGCAAGCAGAAAGTCAAAATAAAGGAGCCCTCCATGGGTCTGAAAAGGCTTTCTGTATGTCTTCTAGAGCTGGACACAAGAAGGAAGGCACCTCTAAGCTTTTTAGCTCCCTTTTCAGCCTTATTTCTAAGTCACATGGCACATTAGAAACCAAAATGGAGTCATCAACGATGAAGCATTAGAGTCTGGCAATTGGTTGATTAGATTTGTTAGTGCTGAAATAGTACGTTTTGGCACATGGTTTTGGTGGTGGAGTAACCTCTCTCAGCTCTTTTCTCTATGCAATGGTTCTGAATCACAGACGTGCATCAAGATCGCCTTGCGGGGTGCGTGGGTGGCTCAGTCAGTTAAACGTCTGACTCTTGATTTCAGCTCAGGTCATGAGAATCAAGCCCTGCATCAGTTCTGTGCTCAGCACAGAGTCTGCTCGAGAATCCCTCTCTCTCTCTCTCTGCCCCTCCCCCAGCTCACACGCACAAGTGTGTGCCCATGCTCCCTCTCGCACACATTCTCTCTCTGTCTCTCTCTCTCTCAAATAAATAAATAAAACCTTTAAAAAAAAGTCACCTTGGGAATTTTGTCATAAGACAATATGTCCACATCACACCCTAAGAGTTTATTAGAGTCATTTGTGCTTTGGAATAGCTTTCTAGGTGATTTTGGTTAAGAAGCATTGCTCTAAAGAAATATCTTTAAAGTGAAATAGGCAGCACAGTTGAATAATTATTAAAAAATATAAACTCTGGATACCTGTGTACAGGTTCTGGCCCCAGCTAAGTTGCTTCTCTCATTAGTAGGGAGATCATATAATTTATTGTCCACATTAGGATACATTTGAGAGTAGAAGAGGGAGCTATTAATAACTATATCAGAACAAGAGGCATAAATTGAAACTGTCCGGACAAACCGGTCACCCTACTCATTAGCCAAATGAAAGATTGGAGTAGACAACTCTGAGGTCCCTTTCAGATTTACGATTCTATAATTCATGACCACTGGGACAAGCGCAAAATATGTTTTCATTGCAAATGCATGCAGGACAGAGTTGTTTAGGTCATCTAGGCTCAGGGAAACTAAAAAGGCAAACACACTCAGCTTAGAGGCTGGAGCCCTGGTCAGCACGGAGGCTAGCAGGCCAGGTGGAGACAGCACACAGGACTGAGTGACCCTCCCCCAGCAAAGGCACCGCAAGGCACGCGGCGGCGGGGGCAGATTCACAACCAGGGTTTGTGGGAGCCAACCGCTAACTGCCATCAGAACCCCAAGGATAGAAACGAATGTCATTTGAGGTCTCTTGACATTTGTATGCACTTCCGGGTCATATTCCAAAATGACATTCTGAGACATTTAGACACTCTGCTGTATTATCTTCCAATAAGTTCCACAAGGAGTTTATACTTCTATTTCCTTGGTGCCTCACATGTGACACAATTAGGAAAAACGGCCCTTAGGTCAATCAAATGTTCTGGTTAATTATATGTTAGCATGTAGGGCACCTGGGTGGCTCAGTCGGTTAAGCGTCCGACTTCGGCTCAGGTCATGATCCTGGAGTTCCAGGATAGAGACCCATGTCGGGTTCCCTGCTCAGTGGAGAGTCTGCTTCTTCCTCTCCCCCTCTGGTTGTGCTCTCTCTCGCTCTCTCTCAAATAAATAAAATCTTTAAAAAAAAAGTCAGCATGTAGACTGCACACAGCAATTAGACTACACACAAATTACCAGTTTTCTAAAAATCACAATAATAAAATAATACCTCCCCAAAACCCCTCAAACTCTGATCATTTTATCCGTCGTATTTTAGAAAGCACTCCAGGACTCTGTATTGTCATCCTAAGGATGTCACACTGTAGCTGTGACAGGTCAGCCTAATGGAACCTGGGATATCGACAAGTTTCTTACGTTGGTGCTCATCCATCAGGAGGATGTTTAGGGCGAGGTGTCAGACAGGGAGCAGAAGCGAGCAGAGGACACTACCAGCACGCAGCCGGCACTCTGTGGTCTCAGGGAAATGGGCTGAACTTGCTTGTTTGCACGGTTTGGGCATCATGGAGTTGGCAGAGACGTGGGGACAGAGACACACTCAGATAAGATGGAAGGCAGAAAAAGGGAAGTGGGGGTAGAGGTAGAGGGAGGGGGGAAGCAGGGAGGAAAAGGAGAGGGGACAGAGAACGTGAGAGAGAAAGAGACAGACAGACAGGGAGAGAAAAAGGAGGAGGGGGAGGGGACAAAAGGAAGGAGAGGCTCGAACATAGAAACAGAGAAACAGAAAGATGGAGAGAGATACCAGCGAGGGGAGGGGCCAGGTACGGGAGCCAAGTTAGGTGTCCGTGTGCGCACACACACACACATATTAGTGTGTCTCTGGGGCAACAAGAAGGTAAAGCCTAGGTTTGAATTTTTAGTCAAAACCTCAAAAGTCTTGTGTCGGAACATAGGAAATGGCCCGGCTCACATAGTTCGCTGAAGCTATTTTGATGACCACAATCCAGTTCATTTCACGTAGATGCAGGCTCATGCTGCCTGGAAGGAAATTGCACATTGCGACTCTGCTTTCCTGGTGTAATCAGTGGCACCGGCATTGATGGAAAGCTTCTCGCCGCTGCCCTAATAGGAAGCCAGCCGATTGCAAACAGCTCTGTTTCCACGACCTCGGCTGTGTCGTTCATTTGTCAGAATGCGTGCCCTGCATGCGTTTCGGATGTGAACATGCTTAGCCAAGGATTAGAATTCTCCTGGCTGCAAAATGGTTTTTGCTTCTTACTGATTCTTACCTGTGGCGGAGAACAGTAGCACAGCAAGGAAATATGGCTATTGTCTGGCTAGGAGTCGTTTTCAGAGAGCCTTGGAGGAGTGCCTGTCCCTGAGAGAATGGAGGAGGAGAAGGAAGCCAAGAGGTCATCATTTGGCTCATCAGCTGACAAGGGTTTGATGTGACCAGAATGGCCAGCATGAGGCTGGTGTCTTCAGGACAGGCTTTGAAAACAGATAACAAAACACTCCCTTTCACCTGAGGAAATGCATACTTCTCATCCCCATGTACTTCAAGAAAGGCCCAATGGAACTGGAGGAGGTCCAGGGATGAGCCAGGGAAATGGCCAGGGGACTGGAGGACTGGGCAGGTGGGACTGTTAGTCCAGAGCAGCAGAAGCAAAGAAGGGATGGGACAGATCTCTGAAACAAAGAAAGGTGTAGGGATGGAGACTGTGGGCTTGATCGCGAGATTCTTGGATGTCAAACCCTTGAAGGTTTAGAAAGGTCACGTTAGGAAAAAAGAAATAAACGCATGAAGTTTTGGAGGGAATGGTGAACTTAGGGAACTTGTAGGTGGTTGCTAAATACCACTAATCACCACCCCATAGATGCTCATTGGCTTTGGGCATGAACTCTCCTGATTCAATCCAAGCAGGTGGTTATGAATTTGTCTCTCTGTCAGTGCTTAGTCTATACCCTGGTATTTGCCCTAGGATATAGGATATAGGGAATTTGCCCAACAAAATTTGGACACCTGGTGAAAGGTGTCACGCTGCCAAATGGCAGGTACAGAGCAAGAGAAAGGAAGGGCAGTGTCCTGAGAGTGAGCTTAATAAATGTCATGCAGAAAGAGCCAGCACAGACCAAGACAGAGAATCAGGGGACGGTGGCACAGGAAAAGGTTCTAGGGAATCCCTGAGTCGTCACGGAGGCCGAGGAGGATCCCCCTCCTCGGACATCTCCGACCTGGGAGGGTTGGGCATGTTCGAGATACTTCATGTCATTGCAGTGTTCCTAAAAATAGAAGATCAAATGTATCCAAATCCTCTTGCTTGGTGAAGCTATTCAGGAAATAGAATGATGAAGCATTGCAGGGAGCACAAGATAGATATGATGGAAATCACCATTCTGGAGTAGATGGGCCTCCTCTGTCTCCCCCTTCTCCCAGCCCTATGGCCTCCTGACACTTGCCAGGCTTCCTAGTCTGTGTATTTGTCCGACTGTGCCGCTAGATTGTGAGCTCCACCATGGCAGAAGCTCGGTGTCACTCATTAACAAATTCACTTGGCTCATCTCGGGGTTGGATGAATAGACCGCTGTCACTCTGGCTCTAATTGGGACATGCGGTTGTCCGTGTGCCCTCCATAGGCTTTATCTGTCCTTTCTAGGGCACTTAGTGCCCTCCCCGAAACTCTTCCATTGCTCTGTCCTCAGGCACAGAAACATCCCTAGAGAGGATCAGACAAGCGTTTAGAGAACACGGAAGTCCCCATTTCACAGAGAAGAAGATGGAGGTCCAGACAAGGAAAGTCAAGTCAAGCCCAAGTCCATCCCATAGGGAATCTGTGCTGCCCGGAAGATCCGAACTCAGACGATCCCTGCATCACCGCTCTTGTTGCTAGGCAGCGCCCCATCAGATGCTCGATGGTTGCCCAAATTCTCACAGACCACATTAATTGATTTAGTCACTTTTAACTTTGTGCGAGAGGGAGGGCGGAGCTGAAGTGCAGAGAGTTCGCGCTACGTCAACGCTCTCAGAGATAAGCTGTCCCACCACGTTAGTGTCAATGACGGTTGTGGAGGGTGAAGTGGGCGGCAGGGAGAGACCTGGAGGGAAGGAGGCAGGCTGCAGGGGAGGGAGGAGCCGAGCGGGCCTGCCCAGGGCTCCTCGTTGCTCTTGGCTTACAAAGTTCTGTGTCAACTAGCAAGCCTCCTTAGCCAGACGTTTCAGGTCCTTTCGGATCTGTGCCCAGCCTGCTTTTCTAGCCAGACTTCTCCTAAACGGCGGTGTTAAGAGCACATGCGTTTCTGCAGCAGATCAGAATTCTCAAATAACTTTCACATCCACTATTTAGTTTGATTTTTCTGGGGACTCTATGAGGGAGGAAGGGGTGCCGAGAAAGGAAAAGCTGGGGCCTCAGCAGCCTGTTGACTTTGCCTAGGGCCTCGTGCAGGGTTGAGGCCGACACCACCTCTCCTGGCTCTTGTCTGGTGCTCTCCCTGCACGCGTGTCCCCTCGCTGCCTTGTTCACACACCCCTGTCCCTGCCTCCACTCAGAATTCCCACCCCTCTCTGGCCCGCTCAGTGAATCCCTTTCCCTCAACTCCTGATTCAAGGCCCACTTCCTCCACGAAATCTTCCTTGAAGTCTCCGACCCTTTGCTCTCCCAGTCCTGGCACCTTTAGCCTGCTCAGGTGGCCCCTAAAATGGGCTTTCTTAGATTACTAGAAACTTTGTTGTGTTCATGTCTGTCTCACTGGAGGGTGTGGGTACAACATACCTCTGTTTACCCACAAAGCCTCCCCCAGGGCCCGGCTCTTGGTCAGAACTTGTTGGTGGCCAACACCTCCCCCAGGGATGTGACAAGAAGTGTGAGCCCAGCTGGTGTGTCTCAAATGTAAAGATCCAGGCAGCCCCTGCTGCCCACCTTCTAGAGAAACCACCCCTGAGACGGGGGCCTCAGATTTCATTAATATTTTCCACTAAGAGCACCAGTTTCCACTGATATTTGGAGGGCAACTGATTTCTAGAAGTACAGCCCAGAGGAGGGCTGGTGGAATTATGGCAAGGGGGAAGCAATCTCATAAAACTTCTCACTGAGCTGTCACAACTGAAAATACCTCCAGTTACCTGGAGACCTGTAAGGAGATTTGACTAGAGCTCAGGTGAATGATATTTGATGAGCCACCAGTCTTTAGAGGAAAAGCCATGCTTGGATCAGCACAGGCTTGCCCAAGATAAAACAGAATTCCAAAAACTAGATAATTCAAAGAGTTCTGAGTCAAAAGTTCAGATAGTTCCTAGACTTTGAATCATGCCCAAAGAAGTGCCTTAGAGTTTGTTGCTTTTGGAGAAGAGCAGGCTTACAAATAGGATGGAGGACTTCACGATGTTTTCTTATTTTATTACTTTCAATCCACTGATGCGATTCATTTCTTGATTTCCTTGTTCACTCAGCAGTGATATTCTCCTGCGTTTTCTCTGTGCCAGCATTTTCTCTGCTCAAAAACTTGAGGTACAACTTGAGGGGGCATTATCCTTGTGCACAAGCAACTCTTGTTCTGGTAGGTTGTTCTTATGTGGTGAGCAGAAGAGATTATTTCTGTTTTACAAAAGAGGAGACACAATTTCAGAGAAACTTGGAGAATTTCCCTTGTCACATCTCAAATATATAATGAAGCTTTTAAGAGGTTGCTGTGAGAACCCTCTCCTCTTCTCTCAAACCTTGACAACAGTCCCCAAAGAGCTGTAATTTATCATGTAAACAAGTAGTTCTGAACTTGACACCTGTATTCTCCCTCCCTGAATCACAGTAGATCTTAAAGCCCAGAATAAATTGAGGGCTTGAATTCAGGTCTGCACAACTTCACAGAGTTCAAAGTTGTATGGCCAAACTCTATTGCCTCCCACAGTGCTTGTGCGGGACAAGACTTTTAGCCTGAGAACCAGCACGTCCCAGGTCTAGGTACACAAGTCAGTTTCTATAAAGAAAAGGAAGACTTTCTTGGCTACAAAAGAGCCAATCTTAAGGTCGGGGATATTCCCGAAGAGCCTACCCAACACAAGTCTGGAGTGTTGGGTAGTTCATTTTAAGGTCATTTGAGACTAATTTATACCTTCCTCGAGTTTAATTGGTTCATTCATTCCCACCCCATCCCAACTCCCTGAAATGAAAGAAGCATCTATTACTGACATAGAGCAACAAAAGGATATCTCCTCCAATTTGATGTTCTGTTCTGTTCTGCAAATGACAACAGGAGAATTAACCCCCGAAAAGAGAAAAATCAACCCGGCCCTCCTCTGAGGGATGCCGCACCCATATACAGGAAGAGATGGAACTGTCTCTTTAGAGGATGCACATGTTGATTTAAAAGCGGGCTTTTATCCCAGGGTCCTGGGATCGAGCCCCAGGTCGGGCTCCCTGCTCAGCGGGGAGCCTACTTCTGCCTGCCACTCTGCCTACTTGTGCTCTCTATCTCTCTGTCAAATAAATAAATAAAATCTTAAAAAAATAAATAAACAAAAGCGGACTTTGTCCATGTTGTTGCCCTAGACAGCACATGGATTCAATGGAGCACTGCCTTGATTTGCCCGATTCCCAGCTCTGTTTTCATGCTTCCAAGTGGGAGATCAGGAGGCCTGGTGGAGGGAAGCGCGACTGTGTTCCCGGATGATGACTTACTGCACGCTGTGTAATGGGATCGTTTCAGAGGCTGGATGCCTGATTGATTTGTCCTTTTCTTGTCTTCAAGAATTCATGTATAAAATGTTTTCGAGGATTGCTAATGTCATGCTGATGAATCTCTTCAAATGCTCTCTTCTTTGGGGGAATAAATAGCTATCATCTCCTCTTGCCACGATATTGCTCTTTTCCACTGGCATTTTGTGGAATAAATGGGCAACATTTCTCTTCGACTTCCCTTATGCAGACACACGCATGCACGCACACACACAGGTGCACGCATGTGTGTGAGCACACACACATACACACACATACACACACACTGGTTTAGAATTTTTTTGCCCTCTAGTCCACTTTTAAAGGAGTATCTTTTTTAAGGATGGACTTTTAATTTTTTACAACCTGACCTGTCAGTCAACTCTCCTCAAATACATTCCTTTTGCAGAACGACAGGGCTGGAAGTTCAAAGGCTTTTTATCTTAGCACACTGCTGGGCATAAAGCAGGCAATCAAACTATTGGCTAATTGAGGTATTCACGGTGGGGAGAAAGCATTCCCTAAGCCATGGGCAGGGGATATCTTCTTCCTGGAAGAACAGCAAGGTAATTTGGGGAAGACTGTCAAGGAGGAGAGATAACTCGGTCCACAGACAGGTCTTAAGGAATTACTGTTCAGACCACGAACTCTGGAACCAAGTAGAAGGCAATTCTAATCCTATCTCTGCTGTTTACTGACACTGTGACCTTGAGCAAGCTGCTTAACATTTCTAGGCCTCCACGTCTTCATCTGTAAAATGGGGACAATATGACTACTTACTCCACAGAGCTTTTGTGAGAAGGTCATGATAGAAGTGTGTACAGGGCTCAGCATGGTGCCTGGCATCTAGAAAACACTCAGTTGAGCCCTTATTATTCTCATAATTGCTAGAGTAACACAGAGACCGCCCAGTGGGATGGAAGGATGGTTCCCTCAGGAGCCAGAAACCTGGGAACCTGCATTTCCAGTCTCGTGTAGAAGGGAGCTGTGCCCGTCACTAATACCACACCCAGCTTCTCATTCTCTGGTGCTGCTCAAATGGCAGGAGAGTTGCACATGCTCTCTTCCCACAAGAATCCAAGAAGCAAAAAGCCAAAGTTTGATGAAGCGTGTTTCTGTTTAATTGATGGAGTAGGCTACCTTTATGGGCTTTTCTTAAAATGCTTGGGGCTGAGTTGGAGAAAAGCCATTAAGGACATTTTCGGAGGAGAGATGTTCAGCAAGCTTCACTAGAAGAGATTGGAAGATTGGACCATCTTTCTCTTTTGAAAAGCTTTTTGTGAGGAGCTACCGACAAGCCACAAACAACCAGATCCATCACTTTGGCAGGATGGTTTTCCCAGGGCCCTCGAGCACCAGCTGTAACCCTAAATGGCGATCTCTACTTATCTGGGACAATTTCATAGAAAAACAGGAGAAGCAAAACCACTTTTCCCAACGTTTCACTTATTAAGTCTGTATGAAACAGTCAAACAACTTGAGAGAATAGGATAATATAACATCTCAATCGTTTCAATGAGGATTTCCTTCCATTCTTACTGATATACCCTCTCTTTTTACCTAGCACAGGTGCGCTAAGGATGACTATTTCCAACTTCCTTCTACTTAATATGCTGTATGTATGCTCTCACGAGCTGACACGGCTTACAAACTCATCATCTGTAACATTGCTCAGCTGTGGGTTTTCTATCTATATGTCGTAAAACTAGAACTATAGAATGATAGAGCTGCAGAGGTCTTGGAGTGATATTAATAAGAGCCAATTTATACCAAACCTGTACTGTGTGCCAGGCACAATGTGCTAAGTGATTTATACATTGATTTCAACATTCCAATAATCCTGTGAGGTGGGTTCTACTCAACTCTCTATTTTACAGGGGAGGATGTTGGGGATAAAGATGTAAATGTCTTGCTCGGAGTCATGCAGCTGGTAGGGCAGAGATGCAAACATAGGCTTGACGGAGTCTATACCATACTCAACCACTGCGCTGTGAGCTGGGTACCGTGCGGGCCTCAGTTTTCAGGTGAGGATCCTGGACACCCAGAGGAGAAATGCAAGTTCACTCAGAGTCCTTTAGTTAGTGGCAGTCAGGGTTGGAACCCAGCTCTCTGGTCTCCCAGACCCCCGTCCCTCCATTATATACATCACTCTACCTCCTGGATAGGAGGATACAGGTATAGGATACTCCTGTATTGTTCTGGAACTCTCCTTTCTTTGTGTTTGAGACATTCACACTGAGTGCTTCGATGTAATTAAAAATTAAGTGTTTATATAAGCTGCTTTAAAAATGACATAGTTTCTGTTTTCCAGCCCTCCTCTTCTGGTCTCATTCTCTTGGGGCAATCTAAATTTGCAGAATTGGGGGTGCCTGGGTGGGTCAGTCGGTTAAGTGTCTGCCTTCGGCTCAGGTCATGATCCCGGGGTCCTGGGATCGAGCTCCATGTGAGGCTCCCTGCTTAGTGGGGAGTCTGCTTCTCCCTCTCCTCCCTGCTCATGCCCTCTCTCACTATCTCTGTCTCTCTCTCTCAAATAACTAAATAAAATCTAAAAAAAAAAAATAAATTTGCAGAATTGTTAGATTCAGAAAATTCTCTTCGAAAAAGCCGTCTCCCCCTAAACACACTCCCCAAGAACTCTTTCGGATTCTTTGAATAACAGCTCTGAGGCACCAGGTTCCTTGGGGCTAGAGAACACACCATTCAGCTGTTTGGTGGTTAGCCTTTGTCTCTTCAGAAAGCAGAATAAAAGACACGTGTCCTGCCCACAATGGAACCTATGAAGAAAACGATCAGATAAAAGATGCGCCCAGATTCAAACTTAATTTTATTTGGCTTATTTTTAGCCTGTTCCTTGTGGTCTAGATATAGCCCTGGTACATCCTTAAACAAATGGTCTCAACGTTTATTCCACACACCTGTCAAATATCTCATTAGGACTTATCAGATCAAGGGATCTCTGCTTGGATCCCTAGAGCAAAGTGATGGATGAAATCTGCTCCTTGTGTGTGTGTCACTGTTTATTTACTTTCTGGATGATTTCATATTACAAGAAGACTCTGGAAGGGTTGTTAATTATCCCTGTAATCTAATTTATTGCTTCAGGCACCTGATATGTTCTATACTTTAGATAATGTTAATTTTATTCTTTTGTGAACTGAGCCTGGTGTTCACGGGAAGCTATAAGATGTAATTTATTTCTCCCCACTTGCCTTCTAAATATTAACTCTATTGGAAAATGATTAAATAGATTATGTAAATCATGGTCATTGCATCCACTTTAAAGGTTAATCCTGCCATCATGTAGCCAGATAATTAATTTGAATTTGTTCCCGAGCAACAATTCTCAGGGAAGCCAAGGTGTAATGGGTTGCAGTGCCCTATTACGGATGTTACCGCATGCTCACCTGTGATAAAATTTGGAAGAAACAAATCTCGAAGCTCTGAGAACAAAAGTTCCTTAGGGCCATTGAAAGGCCCAGTGCATCACGGGACTAGACCTACCCTTTCTCCAGAATTTTGGGAGATAGTTTTACGGACCATCCTTGTCTTCTTTGAGTTTTCTCAAGTGTCACTTCCCTTCTTGGGAAGCCAGACCTGGATTGATTTAGAAAATTCTGGACCAGCTCCTCTGCTTCAAACAGAAAACCTTACCCATTTTCAGAAAATTCCAAGCCTGGAGAGGTCTTATCAGAGGCTTTGATAGCTTCAGCTGTCCAGGGCCATACTCTCTGCTTGAGCACACCCACTGAGCTTGAGCTTGAGCACACCCACTGACTAGTCCCCTCTCCCCTCCCTGGTAGGGAGTCAGCCACCAGCCACAGAACTCTCTCCTCCCTGGTTGATAAAACTGGCCCCGTGAGTCCTTTTCATTGTTTCATGGGAAACCTACTGCTAATACCTCTTCTGAACCCACCTCCTCACTCAGGAATGGGGCCAGGTGATAGGGAGCCTGAAGCTTATCTAATTCCTCATGGGCCTTCTTTACGAAAAGGAATATAAAAATATAAATTCAAAATGAAAACACAAACAAGAATATGTCTTTAGAATGTGAATAGAAAGCACAATCCGTCATAAATTTTAAAAAGCCGACTGATAGCATAAGCATCATGAAAGTCATAAAAAGAACAATATTTTTATTATTTAATCATCTGAAACCCTTTTATAATACATTCCTCCTGATTTTTCTGGCTGTCTACTCTTTGATCACTTCATATGACAACAGTTTTGCAATGATTTTTCTATAGAGAGAATAACAAGATAGTTTAGTCCTCCCTGTACCACAGGTCATCAGAATTTGTTTCTTATTTATGAGAGTTGGATGGACTAAAAGATACCAACTTCACCCACAGACATGCTTGCAGTGTATAGTACTGCTTCGGGTTTGGGTCCTTCGGACATAAGATTTCTGATAAATTCTATTTTGTTCAATTCCCATCAAAAAAGAAATAAAAATGTAAGGTGAGTTTATAGTTTGTATGTTTATATATATAGGCATATAGTTGTATATGTGACATTACTGAGAATATTCCTGACAAAGAGAGCTACTGTTTTGATTAGGCTTTGATGAGAACCAAATCCTCTGGTTCTATTCATCTGATGATTAGAATTTTCCTAGCCTAGCTCTGGCTCCACACATTTTAAAGGTTATTTCTTCCCCACGATCCAGATCCTTTCCTGCCCATCACTGGAGAACTTGTTCATATCTTGGTGTGACCTTTGCCTTGCATGTTTGTGCAGCACCCATGTGATAGGTATGTTCTAGAAGCCATCCCGACATGGAATGACTGACTATTCATGGAAATGACTGAAACCCATATTAATATGTCTCCTTAGCCAGATCCCCCAGAAGGACTTTGGACATTTCAGGGCCACCTGACATATGGGCAAGTAGAGCAATGGAATAAAGAGAATCATCAACCTTAATTAATTTCAACACATGTCCCCCCTAGTATTACCAATCATGCGATCATATGAATACCTTGTCGGTGTACTGTGTAGGCTCTTGGAAAGGGGCATTTGGGGGTGAGGGCCCTCAGCCTTCTGCAGCCCTGTGTATGTGCTCTCTCTGCCCGTGGCATCCGCTGGGGCAGCATCTTCTCCTTCCCCCCTGCCAGCATCTCATCCTGCTCTTTGCCAGCTCATAGTACTGGACCATAGCTTTGCCTCCTCGGAGTCATTTCTGTTTGTGTCTTCTCTTGGGTTATTTCCCCCTCCCTCTCTGGGACCCTTTCATCTCTCTAAGGATCCAGAGCATGCAGAAGGATCTCCCAAATCCTTCACCTTCTCCCAAGTCAGGTGTCCGTGGCTTCACGTCCACAACATCCACGATTGGTGAATGTCTCAGGCAGAGTGACACCTCACAGACCTGTCTGCTAGTCACTGGCATGTTCCTGCACGGTTTACTCCTCACGGGCCCAACTGGAGCCCTCTGGTTTGGTCTCAGGAAACTGCCCAGCATGTGCCATTTGGGCTCCAGGAATGTCCCCTTAGGCCCGTGTCTCCCCTCTCTGTTAGTTATAACCCATCTAAGAGGCTATTCAGCAAAAAACACTGACTTTCCTTCCCCCATAGTCTTTCCCAACCTCCTTCACAGGCAATGATAGCAGAGTAGAATATTTTAAACCTCTCTCCTATTCCTGCTTTTTTGCCTTAAGAGATCATTCCTTTCCTCCTGGGTTTTCTGACTGTAGACCTGCTCTGGTCTCACCAACCTCTTCAAAATTGCACTCATTCTTGGACACAGTAGAGCAGAGTGCAAAGAGCATATGTCTGGAGGAAATAGTCCTGAGAAATCCCTCCCGTCATTGCTTGGCTGTGTGTCCTTGGGTAAGTTACATAGCATCTCTGAGCAGCAGCTTCCTTGTCAATATCATGGAAATAACAGCAGCTGTGAGGATTGCATGTGATGTGTGCAAAACTCATAAAACAGCATCCGGTGGCTAGTAGTTGATCGTGAAATGCTGATGATGGTGGTGATGATGCTAAGATCTCAGTGTTCCGTGGTGTGGGGGGTGGGAGGGCTGTCCTCCCATTGCCCTTTTCCTTAAAAAAAACCTTTAGAGGCAGGATCCCACACCCCACCATGCCCACCCCTCTCCCTAGTTTCATTTTTGTGAAGTGTATAAAATACTTCTCTGGTCCTTTGTGTACAAAAACAGCAACAAGATCTACAGATTGAAATCTAAAAATGTTCTGAGTCAGGCTGGCAGGCAGAGTCCTGTCCGTTCAGCCAAAAAGGACTGTTGTCTGACTACCTGGGATAAATATTCTCTTCCCTTAGTTTTAAAAGTTGTTATGATTGTGAACAGTCCCATTGGTGACAGCAAAAATCTCAGCGTTGTCTGCTGGGTGAGGGGGGGATTCACAGCAAATGTCCCAAGGATTCAAATGCAAATGAGCGCGGGGCCAGCCTGTACTTACTTTGCCTCTACTCTCAGTAAACCTGGTTTCTCCCTACCGCACTCACGCTATGCACAGTTAGGATACTAATTTATTCTGTCAAAGTAATTTCTTTCCTTTTTGACTCTGCCCGTATTCCCCACCTTTGCAAAAACCAGACGTTCTTTCACTATGTCGTTTCATTTCTGCCCCTGTGGCCAAAGCTCCCCTCACGTGTGCTCCTGCCAACTCACCCACTCTGCCTTCATTCTGTGCCCAGCTCACTCTGGATGCTTCTCCCTCTCCTGTGGCTTTTATAGCTATTCTCCTTTTTCTTTTAAGTTTATTTATTTATTTTTTGTAATCTCTACCCATAACATGGGGCTCTAACTCAAGACCTCAAGATCGAATCGCATGCTCTTCAACTGAGCCCGCCAGGCGCGCTCAGCCATTCTCTTCGTGTCCTCCTCCCCTCCAGACCTCTTGCCCTGGTCCTGCAAAAAAGCACACAGGAGGTAGCAGACTGTGGGCACCTGTGGAAGACCAGGAAAATTAGATGTGCCAGGATGTGATCTCAGATCTTGAGGTTTGCAAATTTTACTGAAGTCTAACATACATACAGAAAAGTATGTGTAGACCATACGTCCAGAGCTCAGTGAGTTTTCACAACATGAGCACACCCGTGTAACCAGCATCCAGACCAAGAAATGGAACATCAGAACACGGCTAGAATCCCACAGCCCTCTCCCTCATGATCTTTTCCAGTCCTTACCCCTTCCTCCCAAGGGTAACCACTATCCTGACTTGTAGACCATAGTTTTGCCTAATATTGAGTTTGACATTAATAGAATCATAGAACATATACTTTTCTGAGTCTTGCTTTCTTCCATTAGGTTTGTAGTAGTTATCCACATTGTTCATTTTTTGTTTTGTTTTTTTAAGATTTTTCTTCTTTTAGGTAATCTCTACAGCCAACATGAGGCTAGAACCCACAACCCCGAGATCAAGAGTCGCATGTTCTACTGACTGAGACAACCAGGCGCCCCATGTTGCCCCATGCGCCCCATACAGCAGAGAAGTGCACTTCTTCTGCTGTATGAATATACTAGCATTTGTTTATCTATTCTGCAGTAAACGGATATTTGCGTTGTTTTCTGTTTGGGGCTATGAACATTCTGTCACATATTGTTTAGTGAATAGATGGGCGCATTTCTGTTGGATACATGCTTGTGAGTGGTGCCATGGTCTCATGGTGTAGCATTCTTGGCTTTTAATGAGGCTATTTGGAGAACCAGGAATATCTGGAAGTGGGCTGAAAATCTTGGTAACTCGGTGTGAACTGAATGGGGTCCTCTCAGATTTATACACTGAAGCCCTAACCCCAATGTGATTGTATTTTTGAAGATGAGGCTTTTAGGAGGTAATTAAGGTTAAGTGAGGTCATCTGGGTTGGGTCCTAGTCCGATGGGACTAGTGCGCTTATAGGAAGAGGAAGAGGGACCTCTCTCTCTCTTCCTGCACATACACCGAGGAAAGGCCACGTGAGCATGCAGCATGAGCAGGCAGCCATCTGCAAACCAGGAAGAGAGCTCTCATCCGAAACAGACCCAGCTGGACTCTTATTGTTCCAACCCCTGAATCCAGCCATGCCTGCAGTCTACCCTTTGGACTTTCACTTATATGAGCCAGTGATTTGGTCTTTTATAAAAGAGCTAGTTGTTGCGTTTCTGTCACTGTACAGTGAAAAGGTCTTGACTAATTCTCCTACCCTCAAGAATAACTAATGTCAGTCAATACAAGGAAGTATGTTTTTTTTTTTTTAAAGCTTTAGAGAAGAGGGCTCTTGCTCTTTTACCTGTTTCAGTAGTGAAAGTCCTCCTTCTATCGATTCCTCTAAATCTCTCCTGTAGCAATTTAACTAGGCTTCCTTTGTTCTTTTCCCAGGAGTGAATGCGCAAGATAGCTGGTTACCATCTTCCACACAGCAATCTTTGTAGACACTGCGACAATTAATGGGTTACTTTGAAGCCAGTTCCCTCCAGGCTGAGAAATTCTAGTAGCTTATGTCTATCTCAAAGATCTTTTTTAACTCGTTTCTCTCTGAATTACAGAATTTTGAACTTTTTCATTTGATCTGAAGGGGGGAAGGTTTCCAGAAACCAAAGGTTTTTATTGAAAAAAAAAAAAAATTACTCCAGCCATAAAAAAATCCTATTACTATAATTTCAATACTTAACCAACTGAGCCACCCAGGGGTCCCCTATCATTTCAATACTAAATAAATGTTGAAGTAAACAAGGTACAAAAAATTTCAGGGAGAAAAAAACTGTAAATATGTGTATGTACAAACCACTTTTTGGTTAGATGGCAATCTTCTGGGCACCTGGATGACTCAATAGGTTAAGCATCTGCCTTAGGCTCAGCTCATGATCCCCGGACCCTGGGATCGAGTCCCACATCGGGCTCCTTGCTCAGTGGAGATCCTGCTTCTCCCTCTGCCGCTCCTCTTGCTCATGCTCTCTCTCTCTCTCACACACAAAAATAAATAAATAAAATCTTTTAAAAAATAAATAAATAATAAAATAAATAAAAGTAGGTGGCAATCTTCTGGGAATGCAGTTAGCCACTGGGTTTTGCCATCCCCTCAATGTGTTGTCCAAATGAAGGAGGTGAGGGAACCTTTGATTCTGTGGGGTGGAGGCTTTCTGTCGCTCATCACTGCCCGTCTTCGTCCTCAAAAACAGAGAATTGGTTGCTCCGGGTCCCTTTGGAAATAAGTTTTTAGAGAATCAGGCCAAAGGGACTAGAATTTCTGGGACCATGTCTCATTCCAGGAAACCTTAATTAAAGAGTGGGAGGTATAGATTTCCTTAAAGAAAGACCTCTCTTAACGGTCTATTTTTAACCTTAATGAATGTGCTATTAATTAAAAAGTCTTTGGATAAGCCCTGAGGACTTGCCATGACATTATTGTTTTCTACATTTGACCTGGGAACATAATACAAAATGCTTGTTAAATTTAAAGAGAACTTTCTCTTGGTAAAATAATGTTCAGAATAATTAACTTTTAATTTGCTTTAATTACTTTTAAACATATATATATTTTCAAACACCCCAATAACCCACTGTGCTTCAGGGCATCTTGGGGGGGTGTTTCCCCAAGATGAGCTAAGTCTGTCCCCAGCAACATGTTGTCTTGCGGGCATGTCCACAAAGAAACCACTAAACAAAAACTGCACTCTCCTCTTTTCTGTCCTTTCTTCTCTTTCTCTCACTTCTACATATGTCCAATCATGGGTTTTAGTAATTTAATTAATGGAATACCACCGCTTGCCAAAAGAACAGTATCTATTCTTCGTTAGCAAAATTATTTTGAAACAAATGAAACATTTAGAAAAGCGGTTTTCATCCCTGTCTGCACATTAGCATTACCGGCTTGAAAAAATTCCTGGCATCCTGGCTCCACCCCCAGAGGTTCTGACTTCCTGGGAGTGGGAAGGAGGGTAGGAGCTATTAGCATGCTTTACAGCAGTCAAAGTTAGGATTCACCAATTCAGACCCATCCACAAGCACCTCCCCAGCAAACAGCATGGCTTCATGGAAAGAGCACAGGATTCAGAGTTGAGGATTTTAATCCTCCCTCTACTCTGTCCACCATTTGGACTTGATTATGTACTTGGCGTCTTTGTGCATCATTATCTTCACTGGTAAAATTGGGATAACGGTGCCCATTTTACAGAGTTGTTTTTGAGGAAAAGAAACACCCAGTATATACGGGGGGACCTCTGTAGCAGGAGCCATCTTTAATGTAGCATGAAACTCTGCCTGAAAAAAAGTTTTCTCCTTGTTCCCCTTGTTTACTTCCACTGTGCCAATAGGAGCCCAAATCCACCCTGTTCCTGGAGACCCTGCATTCCCTGAATGTGTGTGAATGGCCTTGGAAGCTGTACTGAGGTTGCAGTCTTGGGGTTTAGAAGTCCAGACACCTGTTACTTGCAAGCTGAAGCAGTGTGGGGCAGTGAAATGAGTCTGAAGGTCTGAGTCCAGCTTTTTCACAAACGGTTACAGGAAAGGTTACTGACTAGCTCCGGATCCCAGCATTTCTTGATTTTTAAGATGGGATTAGATTTGATGCTCTATTCCATTCAACAACATGAGTCTATTGGCTTTAAAGAGCCTTCAAGACTCAAATCAGATAGGCCTGCAAATATTCTTACCTGTCTAGAGGAGAAAACAGTGCCCAAGCATCATCTGCCCAAGAAGAGAGTGGACTCTGGAAAACTGCTTCTTTTGCAATTAGTAGTGGAAAGGGACCCCATCCTGACCTTTGGCTTGGGGACAGCGTGCCCAGTCAGTCTCCATGAGAATAAGTCCTCAGGATTGACCTTAAGGTCTTATTTTTTATTGAGTCCATAGGAAATCTGGAATACAATTGCCCATGCAAAATTTAGACTGAAATTGTTAGTGTTGGCTGGACCTTAGAGACACTCTAGGTCAAAGGTTTTCAAACAGAGTATGCCAAAGTCAGGAATGATGCAGGTCATCTGATCCTGGGATCACACTCTCAGGACCCCTAGCCTAGGTCTTACACCCAAACCTCCTGTGATGCTAAGAATCACATGGAGCACATGTTAAAAATACTAATTCCCAGATCCCTCTACTGAAAAGTCTACTTCAGTAGATTTGCTATGAGGTCCAGGCCATTTGTCCTTCCTTCCTTCCCTCCATTCTCCCTCCCTCCCTCCTTCCTTCTTTCCTTCCTTCCTTCCTTCCTTCCTTCCTTCCTTCCTTCCTTCCTTCCTTCCTTCCTCCCTCATTGCAACAGGATCACTTGGGGGAGCTTTTAACAAACACTGATCCTCTACTCCCACTCGTCAGATTCTGATTCTGAAGAGTAGGGCTGGGAGACTGCATTTTTAAATCTTCTCAGGTGATTCTGAAGTGTAGCCAAGTTGTCTCAGGTTGTAGGTGAGGGTCCCAGGGAGGTTGAGGTGTTGCTCTAGGTGAGTGGCAGAAGCGGTAGTCGATCCTGCAGGGCTGAAGTCCCCGTGCGTGGCTGCACTGCCATATTTCTTTCTTCCTGGCCAGACAGAAGCAATGGCTATTTCTTCGGCCACTGACATTCACACAGAGTAGCCCAAGGAAGTGGCTACTGAACTAAGTTCTGACATTGATTCTCTGACACCAACTGTGTGTCCCCCCACCCAATTTAATTCTGATACCAACTACCTGGAACCAGCATCAGGTCTCACCAGTTAAAAGACAAGGTCCCCAGTTCTTTAAAAAGATCAACAAAATTTATAAACCTTTAACTAGACTCATCAAAAGAGGGGAGGTTGTCTGGGTGGCTCAGTCAGTTGAGTGACCGACTCTTGGTTTAGGCTCAGGTCATGATCTCAAGGTTGTGGGATGGAGACCCACATTGGGCTCCACACTCAGCAGGGAGTGTGCTTGTCCCCCTCTCTCTGCTCCTCCCTTTGCTCATGCATTCTCTCTCTTAAATAAATAAATAAATAAATCTTTTAAAAAGAGACAGAGAGAGGAAGAGAGAGAAGACTCAAATAAAAACAGAAATGAAAGAGAAATAACAACTGACATCACAGAAATACAAAGGATTGTAAGAGAATATTATGAAAAATTATATGCAACAAACTGGACAACCTAGAGAAAATGGATAAATTCCTAGAAACATATAACCTCCCACAACTGAATCAGGAAGAAATAGAAAATTTGAACAGACTGATTGAATAAGTAATCAAAAAATTCCAACAAACCAAAGTCCAGGACTAGATGTCTTCACAGGTGAATTCTCCCAAACATTTAAAGAAGAGTTAATATCTATTCTTCACAAACTATTCCAAAAAACTGAAGGAGGGAAACTTCCAATTCATTCTATGAGGCCAGTATCACCCTCACACCAAAACCAGATAAAGACACTACAAAAAAAGAGAGAACTACAGGCCAATATCTCTGATGAACATAGAAGCAAGAATCCTCAACAAAATATTAGTAAACTGAATCCAACACTTTAAAAAAAATCATTCACCACGATCAAGTGGGATTTCTTCCCAGGTTGAAAAGGTGGTTCAATATTCATAAATCAATGTGATTTGATAAATCACATCAACAAGAGAAAGGATAAAATCCATATGTTCATTTTAATAGATGCAGAAAAAGCATTTGACAAAATACAATATCCATTCATTATAAAAACCCTCAACAAAAAAGTTTAGAGGGAACATACGTCAACATAATAAAGGCCATTTATGAAAAATCCACAGTAACATCATATTCAACAGTGGAAAACTGAGAGCCTTTCCCTGAGAGATCAGGAACAGGACAAGGATGTCCACTCTCACCACTTTTATCGTACATAATACTGGAAGTCCTAGCCACAGCAATTAGACAACAAAAGAAATGAAAGGCATCCAAATTGGTAAGGAAGAAGTCAAACTTTCACTATTTGCAGATGACATGATACTATATTTATAAAACCCTAAAGACTCCATCAAAAAACTACTAGAACTGATAAATGAATACAGTAAGGTCACAGGATATAAAATCAATATATGCATCCATTGTCTTTCTATCCACTAACAATGAAAAAGCAGGAGAAATTAAGAAAAAAAATCCCATTTACAATCACACCAAAAATAATAAAACACCCTGGAATTTAAACTTAACCAAAGAGGTGAAAGACCTGTACTCTGAAAACTGTATAAAATACTAATGAAAGAAATTGAATAGGACACAAATGGAAAGATATTCTATGCTCATGAATTAGAAGAACAAATATTGTTAAAATGCCTATACTAGCCAAAGCAATCTGCACATTTAATGCAATTCCTATCAAAATACCACCAGCAGTTTTCACAGAGCTACAACAAACAATCCAGAAATTTGTAGGAAACCACAAAAAATCCAAATAACCAAAGAAATCTTGAAAAAGAACAAAACTGGTATTATCACAATCCGAGATTTCAAGGTATACTACAAAGCTGTAGTAATCAAAACAGTGTGGTACTGTCATAAAGACAGATGCATACATCAATGGAATACAACAGAGAGCCCAGAAATAAACCTATGATTATATGGTCAATTAATCTTTGACAAAGGAGGCAAGAATATGTGATGGGAAAAAGAGTCTCTTCAACAAATGGTGTTGGGAAAACTGGACAGTTACATGCAGAAGAATGAAACAGAACCACTTTCTTACACCATACGCAAAAATAAACTCAAAATGGATTAAGGGCCTACATGTGAGACCCGAAACCATAAAAATCCTAGAAGAGAGGATAGGCAGCAATTTCTCTGACATTGGCTGTAGCAACATTTTTCTAGATAGGTCTTCCAAGGCAAGGGAAACAAAAGCAAATATGAATTATTGGGACTATCTCAAAATAAAAAGCTTCTGCCCAGCAAAGGAAACCATCAATAAAACTAAAAGGCAACCTACTGATGGGAGAAGATATTTGCAAATGACATATCCAATAAAGGGTTAGTATCCAAAATATATATAAGAACTTGTACCACTCAACACCAAAAAAATTAAATAATCTAATCAAAATGAGCAGAAGACATGAATAGACATTTCTCTAAAGAATACATAAAAATGGCCAACAGACACATGAAAATACACTCAATATCACTCATCATTAGGGAAATGCAAATCAAAGCCATAATAAGCTAACACTTTACACCTGTCAGGATGGCTAGAATCAACAACACAAGAAACAACAAGTGTTGGCAAGGATGTGGAACAAAGGAACACTCCTTAACATTGGGAATGCAGTGGGAATGCAAACTGGCAAACCACTATGGGAACCAGTATGGAAGTTCTTCAAAAAATTAAAAATAGAACTACCATATGATCCAGTAATTCCACTAATGGGTATTTACCAAAAGAATATGAGAAAATAAACCCAAAAAGATATATGCACCCCTATGTTTATTGCAACATTATTTACAATAGCCAAATTATGGAAGCAACCCAAGTGTCCATTGACAGATGAATGGATAGAGAAGATATGGTGTACATACACAGTGGAGTATTACTCAGCCATAAAAATGAATGAAATCTTGTCATTTACAACATGGATGGATCTAGAGAGTATAATGCTAGGTGAAATAGGTCAGTCAGAGAAAGATAAATATGATTTCACTCATATGTAGGATTTAAGAAACAAAACAAATGAGCAAAGAAAAAAAAAAAAGAGAGAGAGAGAGAGACAAACCAAGAAACAGACTTTTAAATATAGAGAACAAACTGGTGGTTACCAGAGGGGAGGTGGGTGGGGGTTGGGTGAAATAGGTGAAGGGGATTCAGAGCACACTTATCATGATGAGCACTGAGTAATGTATAGCATTGTTGAATCACTATATTGTACACCTGAAACTAATATAACACTATGTTAACTATATGGAATAAAAATAAAAATAAATTCACACACACACACACACACACACACACGGAAAGGTCTCCAGCAAGCTACCCTTACTTCAGATGCCAGTCACAGGTGGGGTCCTCAAGCTACCCACACTTCTGTCTGGCTGGGCTACAAATATGGAGCTTCCCATAATGCTTTCTGGATTGTTAATTCACTAGAACAACTCACAGAACCCAGGAAAGTGCTATACTTCCAATCACTGTTTCCTCATAAAGAATACAAATAAATGGCCCATGGAAGAGATACACAGGGTGAGGTCTGAAAGCGCCCCCAGAGCAGGAGCTTCTGGTACTGTGGAGTCAGGGTGCACCTCCTCCCAGAACAGCAATATGTTCACTAAGCAGGCAGACTTAGATTAGCTTTGGTGTGCAGTTTTTACTGGGGTTTCATGACACAGGCACGATTGATGAAATCATTGACCATGTGATTAAACTCAATCTCCAGTCCCTCTCCCCTCCCTGGTGATTGGGGGTAGGGCTGAATGTTCCAACCTAATTACACGCTTGGTCTTTCTGGTATGGTCAGCCCCTTCTTGCAACTATTTAAGCTCCCACCCCCACCCCGTAACTCCATTAGCATAAACTCAGGTATGTGCAAAAGGAGCTCATTATGAGTAACACAATGCACTCCTATCACTCAAAAAATTCCAAAGATTTTTAAAGCTCTGTGCTAGGAACCTGGGACAGGGACCAGGTCTATTTCTTACTGTAGCGCATGTACCCACATCCTCCCAAACTTGGCCTGCCCTGTAAACACAGTTCCTTAGATTTTCATCTTTCCATCCTCAGCATCTACAGGGATTAGAGCAATTTGGCAGATTCAAATGCAGACTGCACTACTGTTTAGCTCATTAAAAAGATGTTCTCCTTGCTTTCACATAAACAGCCTCCAGGTTCCAATTCTACCTAGTGCCCCCCACCCCCCAAGCAACTTTTTTCCCTCTCTGGACATGTGTAGGAAATGTGGCTTCTGGCCAGCCTGGTCCTGACTGTAACTTGGTCATTCCAAGTAATGTTGTTCAGAGAGACATCCATCTCTCAGTTAGTAATACCTAACTTTTGTTTACCGCATTGCAACTTTCAAAATACTTTTACATTTCTACCATAGCCCCTCAATAAAAACCCTGTGAAGTGAGCAGGGAAGAAAAAAATTATTACCATGTTATTCATTCAACAAACACTGAGTGTGTGCCCTGGATGTGCCTAGCACTATTCTAGCCACCTAGGGACAAAGAGAAATGAAATTTGCTTCCTTCTCTCATCTGATTGGGGAAACCATTGTTCAGATAAATGGAGTGACTTGCGTGAAACCATGCTGGTCTTTTGACTCTTTTCTCATTGCTTTTTCTATGACGGTGGGCAGGAGGAGAAATCTTTCATTAGAAGAGTCCCACCCACGGCTAGCCTGGCAACGTGCAGGGTGAGTCAAGAGGACCTACCAAGGTCATAGTGAGTGCTTCTCTAGAATGCACAGGCCCAAGGTGGCCTTGACCTTAGATTGGTTTCCTGTGGCCTCTGTAACAAATCACCACAAAAAGTGGAGGTTTAAAACACCAGACATCTGTCCTTTCACGGTTCTGGAGGTCAGAAGTCGAAAATCAGTATCACTGGCTGAAAAAACAAAAATCACTGTTCTTTGTCTCTTCCAGCTTCTAGTAGCATTCCTTGGCTTATGGCCACATCACTCCAATCTCAGGGCCAACATGTGTGAATCCCTCCCTACTTCATCTTCACACCACCTTCTCCTGTGTGTGTGTGTGTGTGTGTGTGTGTGTGCATGTGTGCATGGAATTTCTCTCTGTTCCTCTCCTGTAAAGAAAGACACATTTAGGACAGCATTTAGGATCCACTGCTAATCCATGGTAATCTCCCTCACCACCTCATCTCAAGATCCTTAATTACATGTGCAAAGAGCCTTTTTCTATAGGTTCCAGGGATAGTTAGAGGCCATTCTTTAGTCTACTATATATCTGCAAACCAAAGTACACTTTGAGAAGAGACCATAAATGTTTATCTTTTAATCTCCAGAGGAACTCCGCTCATCAGCCAGAATACTGGACTTAGAGGGAGTGTGGAGGATCCAGTCCAATGGAGGTCCAGAGAAGGAAAGGCCTTTCACAGGTTACTTGTGCAGAGCTAATAACTATGGAAGGATCTGGTCTCTTGCTTTTCAGTCTAAGACTTTTTTTTGCAAAAATATTTTCCACTGAGTTCAGAAATGGGCACTCTGCACATACAGGCCCCCTATCCTCTGCTCTCACTTCCCTCCTGGGCTTCTCTCCAAAAGCCTGTTTTGACTCTATAGGGGAGGAAAAAATTCTCCTCTACTCTGCTTGGTTCTTTGGCTGGCCTGATAATCAAATTTACATAGGACAGATTAACAGGAGAAAAACAAATTTAATTACATATGTATAGGGGTCCCCTAAGAAAATGACATCCACAGGCAGTCAGGCAATTGATGCTTACATGCTGTTCTGAGCTAAGGAGAAGTGGGTAGGGGTCTAGGACTTCAAAGAAGAGGAAGACAATTCACAGGAAGATGGGAAGAGCACATGTTTGGGAAATAAATATTTGCCATGCCACCCAGAGACAATGAGACACAGAGAGGAATTTGACCTCCAGACCCTGCCAAGCTTCCCCCAGGCTTACCACATCTAGCCCATATTCCTTATAATTATCTCTGGTGACAGTTCTCTTCCTGGACTGGGACTCTATTTAAATTCGTTTAGGGCGTTAAAGGAGAGGCACAAGTTTTTCTTGAATCTGTTGGATCCTGATTTGCCTTCAGCTCAGAATAGTCCACTTGCCGAAGTGGCACATTTTAGGGGGACATATTCTGAACCCTACCGATCACTTGCTTCCTCAACTACTGTTGCTGCAGGAGAAACCATAGGAGGTGAAGCAGGAGGTTGCAGCCTGGCCTGGGACTAGAGAGGGACAGAGTGAAGCTGTTCATCTGGCAGTAAGAAAAATCTTGGGTCTAGTCCCGGTAGACCACTGCCAACCATTCCTTCATCCCTTCACCTCTGAGTAGAACTCCAACAGAACTTTCCAGGCAATCTATCTCAGTGCTGCCAAGGCTGATGAGTAGTCAGAGCAAAGGCACTGCCATATCTCATTAGAGCCAGGCTCCAAAGTTAGGGCTCTGTGAATGCTGAAACAGAGGAGCCTTTGAAGTGGAAATTCAGAACCGCTAAAGGGTCTTGGTTCTTTAAAAGAATATTTCTGCCTAGTGACTGATTAGATGGAAATTCTGGAAGTTTCATGTCACACAGCATAAAAGCTAAGTACTAGGGGCTTGCCTAGAAGGACATATATATCTGAAAGTAATCTCACCTTCCCCAAACTAGCTCCTCCTGCTCAGATGTCTGTTGGCAACCTGGTCATTCTCTATCACCTGGGAGTGCTTTTTCATTCACCATCACTCCTGATATCTAACTAGTTGGCACATCTTAGAGATTTGACCCCTGCAATTCAGCTCACAGCAGTCCCTCCCTTTCATCTTCACTGCCCTACTTCTAGCCCTCTTGGCTTCTCTCCTCTTTATTTTAATTATGAAAGTAACATAAGCTTGTTTCAGACAGGGCCAAGAGCCAAGGAATGCAGCTCTAGAAGCCAGAAAAGACAAGGAAACTAATTGTCCCCTAGAACCACCTTGATTTTGGTCCAGTGAAACAGATTTTGGACTTATTTTTTTTTTAAGGTTTTATTTACTTATTTATTTCAGAGAGAGAGAAGAAGAAGAAGGAGGAGTAGGAGGAGGCGGAGAGGCAGAGGGAGAGAGATTATTCCAAGCAGACTCTGCACTGAGTGTGGAGCCTGATGTGGGGCTTGATCCCATGACCTTGAGATCATGACCTGAGCTGAAATCAAGAGTCAGATGCTCAACCAACTGAGCCATCCAGGTGCCCCAGATTTTTTGACTTCTGACCTCCAGAACTGCAAGAGTGTAAATGCTGTGCTTTTAAGCCATGAAATTTGTGGTAATTTGTTAAGCAGCCATAGAAAACTAATACAGGTTGTTTCCAGCTGTTTGGATTTTTTGTAAATATTTTATTACTTCTTGCCTCTCAACAGGAACACCTGATTCCAATCTCCCCTAGCTTCAGCCTGTCGCACATGGCCACTCCTCTGTTCCAGGAACTTTAAGGACTCCCCAGTTCTGAAAAATGAAATCTAAATTCTTTAGCTAGAAGGCCCCCCATGCACTAGCCTCAACCCATTTTTTTTACCTTACAATTCATTATGTTATGACCACCCCCACTCTCAGCACACAAACTTCTTACATTCATTACTTGGTTTACAAGTTTTTCTATACATGAAATGCCTTCTTTAGCCCCTCTATGCTGATGGTATTTTAGACTCCAGCTCAAATGGAATCTCTCCTAAAAAGGCCCTTCTCTATCCTCAGCCCATTCTCACAAACATGGGATCTTTGCCTTCTTTGAGCATTCATAACACTTTGTGTCTCTCTTGTGGTGAATATCAATTCTATCTTGTGTTTGAGTTGCATATTTATACACTAAGTACATAGCATTTAAATAATTTGCTGAATTATTTGCTCATTAAATATCTGTTGAATTGAATTGATACATAAACCATGCTACAGAACCAGGCTTACTTTCTGTTTACGTTACAATTGGATACCCATGATAGATGGAAACATCATTGGCTTTCCCAATGAAAGACAGACATGAGAAAAGGGGGCAGAAAAAACTAACTAGGCTCACATTATCCTTCCAGGTTTTTAAGTCTCATCCCTGTGTGGTGCCTTTAGGGATTCTAGAATAAATATGATAGTGGTTCGTGAGTAAAGGACTTGAGAATATTTGCTGACTCCAAACTCAATGATAATTCCCTACTACAATTTGTCATGAGAAATGCTAATGCCATCTCCGGCTGCACTTACAGGAGTGCAAGCTCAGAACAAAGAGGGGATTGTCCCATAGGACTCTCAGACACGTCTTCTGCCGGAGGTTTGATCAATGTGGTCACTGTTTCCCAGACCTGGTTCAGCACCAGAATAACCTGCTCAGCTGTTAAAAAAAAAAATAGATTTCTGGATTCTACCTTCAAGAAATTCTGAATGAACAGATTAGGGAAGAGCTGAGGAATCTACATTTTAACGAGCACAAATTGTTTGAAGCTCACTAGTCCCCCCCAAAATCCTTAAGTTTGTTTTTAATTCTGAAATTCTATTATTCAGAGTATCCCGTTTCTGGTTCCATGGTCTCAAGCTCCCTGCTTACTGCCTCTACTCTTCTCACCATTGTCAGTCTCAAGCTTGGGTCTTCTGGTGCTCTCCCTATGGGAGAGACAACACCTCTAGATTGGCCAAGGGGTAAGATTTGGGGTTTTAGCTAACTGGTTATTTTAGAGTTAGTCACTTCATGCATCAAGACTCAGTTTCCCCAACAGCAACGAGGGCTATAACTCACAGGCCTCAGCAACTCAGTTTATCCTCCAGAGATGGAAGAAATGGACCTAGATATCATCACAGCAGAGGAGCCCCCAAAGAAAAAATACGCAAGCATTATATCAGGTGGTCTTGAGTACCTGAAGGTGAGCAGATCCCAGGTGGCGGTGATACAGAGACTACTGGGATCTTGTCAGAGCTGCTTGTGAATTCTAGAAGGAGAACTGCAAAGAAGCTGTGCTGTCCGTAACCCCTTCCCCAGCCCAGGGGCAGACGCAGCGTGGGTTGCTCCCACCGCTTGGGGATGGAAAAGCTGGAGGTGTAGAGAAAAGCCAGAGGCTCTAGGTATTCTGATTTCAGAGGTTTACTGCTGCCTCCTAAAGAAACAAGGCCCCTGGAGTTCTAAAAGCTCAATCCAGACAGATGACCAAGAGGAAGGAGTAATTGTTCAGCCTTAACACAATTTGTTTATCGTGTGTCCATTGTCATTAACCCCTCCGAGTGAAAGCAGACCAGTTCATTTCATTTTCCAATTATCTAGTTTATGACATCATTAAAATTGATCGAGTGCTCATCTCAACATATAACGAGCAGGTCATGTGGAGGAGGCAGTATTCCTGGAAAAGTCCTGGCGGCGGGTCCGAGTGTGTTCTCCCTGTCAACGTGGAACAGCCTGGCCCCCGGCCCCACGCAGGTCATGGAACCCGACCTAGGAGAGTTGTGTAGTTACCTATTCTCCACACATTGTCTCTTGGGAGAGGACACCCCAGGAGTGAAGCAGTGCTTGGAGTCCGAGAGGAGAGAGTGAGACACTTTGCACATGTATTTCTTCTGGATGAAAGAGAAAGTGGAGAGCTTCTGTTTGGGATGATGAACAGATTTGGGAGCACAATAATGTTGAAGGTATTTAATGCCACTAAATGGTACACTTAAAAACAGTCAAAATTTTATGGGTAAATTTTATGTTATGCACATTCATAAATGTATATTTTACCTTTTTTTTTTTTTTTTTTGGAAATGGGTTGACTTATCCATAGACAAGTCCAATCATTGGGAGGGAGATCATTAACACTTGCCACCTCCCTTCTTGATTTCAAATGGCACACTGAACAAGAGACCTTCTGTTGACTTATCTTGGGAGCAGTGCCTCTTAGTGTAGGAACCATATAGGTGCTTATACTCGATCTAATTCTGGAGCAAATGGAGCTTCTCTGATTCCTACTACTTAAATATGTTTTGGAAATATGCTTGAACTTTCATCCTGCAGAAGATGGACCTAAGAGTTTGTCTCTGGGGTTGCCCATCCTACTTTTCTTGTGGAAGTGATAAACAGTTCATCCCATTTAGTATATGCAATATACTTTTTTTTGAATGCCAACTCCCCACCCCCCTTTGTCTTTCACTTCCAGAACTGAATACTTCAGTGCAGAGCTAGAAAAGGTAAAGGCTTTGGATTTGTGGCCCAGGCTCACTTTACTCTGCCATCTTTGGGGCTTTGAATGTTGTCACCAGCCAGAGTTCAGACACAAATAGAATTGCAAGGTAGGGAGAGGCCTGGAAGGTCCTCTTGTTTACTACCCATGTGATGATGGTCAGTTTTTGGTCAGACACATCCAGAATGGAGTTTATTCTTGATAAAGGTCACACCCTGTGACCATTATTCACTCTATCTCTCTAGAGAGTCCTTCAAAGTTTTAGACATAAACATATTTTGAAAGTACCCTCCACTAATCCAGTGGCTTGTCATTCTGCCTGCTCTGTGTTAGGTTCAGATTGCATTAGTTTACTATTTCAGGAAGACTTTTTGAGTCCAGAAATTTCAGTTCACTTCACGATTTCAACTTGTAATTTCTAGCTGGAAATTATATATGGAAGCTGAGTCATTTCCCTCACTCCTGGAACTTGCTGGCTGTTTCCAGGGCCTCCCTCATTATTCAAACCACTACTCATTCGCATGAATATCAAAAGCATAACCTGAAGGCTGTGAAAGATTTTCATCCTCACAGGTCATGAAATGCAAGAGAATACTTTCTGTTTATCACCCACACTAAGGATTTAAGATTGACTAAATGTTATATTTCTAGACACTATATTCTGAAGGAAAGCATCCTGCCCTGAGGTAAGGACAACTTCTTTATTCATATTGAAAATGATAGCAAGTAAAGGGCAAGAATTTAAAAAAAAAAAAATCCCACTTTTGGAATGTTCAGAATGAAAATCTTATTAAAATCAGACCTTTAAAGCGCTTCCTTTCACTGTTCACAGATGGTGCAGATACTCTGAAATGTTGCCTGGTCTGAAATCTTTTATCTGGAGTTTTAGAAGAGCAAAGGGTATGACATATGGAAAGGAGAAACCAGCCGTGGGAAGGCAGGGACAGGAATGTAAATTATACAACTGCTTCTTGCCTCAAAATATTTCTGGTCAGTTTCTCCCCGTGGCGCATCACACTTGAGTACAGGATGGAGCTTGCATTTGGGGCAATTAAGGTCTGATGTGATTCCCTGGTAGTGAGGGAGAACTGCAAACCTTGCAAGTCCCAGCCCTTGACCAAAGCCACAGTCTTTTTATACGCTCTTGGTTGGCAAGGATTGAACTCTGTCTCCGTCCCCAATTCATATATTGAAATCCTAACCCCCAGTATCTCAGACTATGACTTTATTTGGACGTAAGGCCATTACAAATGTAACTAGTTAAGATAAGGTCATCCTGGAATAAGCCCCTAATCCAATACAACTGGTGTCCCTTATACAAAGGGGACATTTGGGCACAGAAACAGACATGTACAGAGGGAAGATGATGTGAAGTCACAGGTAGAATGCCATCTGCCAGGAACACCAAAGATGGCCAGGATAACTGTCACAAGGTAGGAGAGAAACATGAAACAGATCCTTCTCTCTGTTAAACACAAGACAATGGGCCCCAAATAGAGGTGTTTATGTTAAACCCCACATCAGCAAACGAAGCCTTAGCTTCATTATAGTTTTGGCCCTCCAGAAATGGAAGCTTAAATCAGTCAGTCAGGAACTGCTTAATGAGCATTCACTGGGTAATCTGCCTGATAGACTCTTGTCATCCCCTGAAGGAAAGTAACTTGCAATAATCAGCTTGCTTTTCGTCCGAGTATAACTTCCTTGATCCTGCTCCCTTCTGCAGATAAAAGTCTTTCCCTTTGTAGAGCTGCTCAGAGCTCCTTTCTCTCTGCTAGATTAGATGCTGCCTGTTTCATGAATTGGTGAATCAAGCCAATAAGATCTTCAAAGTTTACTCAGTTGAATTTTGTTTTTTAATACCTCCCAGCATTCAAAAGGACACAACTCTATCCACATCTCGATCTCAGACTTCTAGCCACCTGGACCATGAGAAAACAAACCTCTTTTGTTGAGGCCACCCACTTTGTGTCACTTTGTTGTGGTGACCCGAGCTCATGAAGGCAACGATCCAACGGAAAGAAAGCATCCAGGGCTGTGAATTGTTTTGCAAAGAGTCACAGAAGCTGTAATACCTAAAGGTGCAAATTTTATTTTCAAAACATTTCATTTAGAAATGTGTGGGTTTTTTTTTTTTTTTTTTAATCATTTTCATTCCTTTTTTTTTTTTTTTTCTTTTTTAGAGATAGAGAGAGCACAAACAGGGGAGGGGCGGAGGGAGAGGGAGAATCTTACGCCCATTGCAGAGCCTGATGCAGGGCTCAATCTTAGGTCCCTGAGTTCATGACCTGAGCAGAAATCAAGAGTCAGACGCTTAACCAACTGAGCCACCCAGGAGCCCCTGAAATGTTTCTTAATATCTTGATTTCTATCCTATTGCTCATATACATTCCTCATGTGCACAGGTAGATTTTTATATAATTTGTAAGGTCTTTCTCTACTCCTGATTCCTTGAAACCTTCTCCAAAGACTTAAGAATCTTTTTTTAAAAGATTTTATTTATTTATTTGACACAGAGAGAGAGATAGCAGCAGAGGGAGAGGGAGAAGCAGACTCCCCACCGAGCAGGAAGCCCGATGCAGGACTCGATCCCAGGACCCCGGGATCATGACCTGAGCAGAAGGCTGACGCTTAACCGACTGAGCCACCCAGACACCCAAGGACTTAAGAATCTTGATATCCGAATTCTATCACCTTAAAACACCACATCTAAGATTCCTTATCACATGCTTCACTTTGGGCGTCCATTTATTTCTGTATACTTTCCGTCTACCATGAAGAGCTCCTTGCACACGTCTGTCATTTCTAAAAGTCTGTACGTCTCTGGGGTGATAATGGACAGGTCCACGGTGACTTCCCCAGGTAGGGGATGTAACCTCTCCACTCATGTGGTCCCAGTTGTCGGAAGAGGTCTGGCGCAACTCTGGGGACCCTAGTGAGGGGACAGGGCAACAGGCAGCCCACACTTTTCTGCTTACATAGCACATTTGCTTGCAGGGGAGCCACGGATTCCCTTCTGCTGGCCCATTTCCAAATCGCCAACTCCAGCCACATTCTAAGCCTGGATGTTTTTGCCTTTTACTCTCATAATCTGACCCAATGCACCTTTGACGTTATCATTTCTTTCCCAAACGATTTTGATGTCAAACAAATTAAAAACTTTTTATTTCTACATTTGTGTTTCTGTATTTATACATATTCACTAAGTTGGCAATTTTTAGGCTAATAAGTTTGTTCCTGTAATCAGTCTGGTGAGCCATACTCTTTGACTCTTGGGTTTTTCGGACCAGGGTTTTCTGTGGCAAAGACATGGGCAATGGTGTCTCTATTACCCAGAGGCAGCCAGGTCTCATGATGACAGTCTTAGCTCAGTGTGACCTCCCACAGAATTATAAGTCAGTTATCCTAAAAGCATGCAGAAGTCATTCAAACATTTGCTTAAGTCTCTTCCAAAGGCGTCCAAATGGAAAGTGCAAGGCACCGAGTGTTCTGTGGTCACATGTTCCCCAGTCCTCCCCCCACAGGTGCTTTCCTTCCCTTTACCATCTCTTCTGTACAGCACGACAGACGGACAAACTGACAAAGAACAAGGCCAGTCTGCCCCAGCCCTTCCAGCAACACCGCCCTGTGGATCCCTGTCCCAGCCTCTTGCTGTCGGGCTGACCTTATTATCATGTCGATTAATTTAACCTCTCCTACTTAAATCGGTGGTCTTCCAACTTTGGACTGTTTATCCCATGCACGAAAACAGATCACCAGAGAGAGAGGGGGAAAGTTTTAAAATATTTAGATACTATTGATATATATGTTTTATCCATTATAAAATGTACATCGACATTTTTAAAGTTTGAGACAAAGGTCATATTCATAATCCCTCTCTATATATTTTAAAGTATATATATTTATTGACTTTGCCCTCACTACAAAACTTGTTAATAATTTCTTTTTTTTTTTTTTTGTGATTTTTTTTTTATTGTTATGTTAATCCCCATACATTACATCATTAGTTTTAGATATAGTGTTCCATGATTCATTGTTTGTGCATAACACCCAGTGCTCCATGCAGAACGTGCCCTCCTCAATACCCATCACCAGGCTAACCCATCCTCCCAACCCCCTCCCCTCTAGAACCCTCAGTTTGTTTTTCAGAGTCCATCGTCTCTCATGGTTCTTCTCCCCCTCCGATTTCCCCCCCTTCATTCTTCCCCTCCTGCTACATTCTTCTTCTTCTTTTTTTCTTTCTTAACATATATTGCATTATTTGTTTCAGAGGTACAGATCTGAGATTCAACAGTCTTGCACAATTCACAGCACTTACCAGAACACACACCCTCCCCAGTGTCCATCACCCAGTCACCCCATCCCTCCCACCCCACGCCCCACTCCAGCAACCCTCATTTTGTTTCCTGAGATTAAGAATTCCTCATAGCAGTGAGGTCATATGATACATATCTTTCTCTGTTTGACTTATTTCGCTCAGCATAATACCCTCCAATTCTATCCACATCGTTGCAAATGGCAAGATCATATTCCTTTTGATGGCTGCATAATATTCCATTGTATATATATACCACATCTTCTTTATCCATTCATCTGTTGATGGACATCTTGGCTCTTTCCACAGTTTGGCTATTGTGGACATTGCTCCTATAAACATCGGGGTGCACGTAGCCTTTCGGGTCCCTACTTTTGTATCTTTGGGGTAAATACCCAGTAGTGCAATTGCTGGATCATATGGTAGCTCTATTTTCAACTTTTTGAGGAACCTCCATACTGTTTTCCAGAGTGGCTGCACCAGCTTGCATTCCCACCAACAGTGGAGGAGGGTTCCCCTTTCTCCGCATCCCCGCCAACATCTGTCATTTCCTGACTTGTTAATTTTAGCCATTCTGACTGGTGTGAGGTGGTATCTCACTGAGGTTTTGATTTGGATTTCCCTGATGCCGAGCGATATTGAACACTTTTTCATGTGTCTGTTGGCCATTTGGATGTCTTCTTTGGAAAAATGTCTGTTCATGTCTTCTGCCCATTTCTTGATTGGATTCTTTGTTCTTTTGGTGTTGAGTTTGATGAGTTCTTTATAGATTTTGGATACTAGCCCTTTATCTGATATGTCATTTGCAAATATCTTCTCCCATTCTGTCAGTTGTCTTTTGGTTTTGTTGACTGTTTCCTTTGCTGTGCAAAAGCTTTTTATCTTGATGAAGTCCCAATAGTTCATTTTTGCCCTTGCTTCCCTTGCCTTTGGCGATGTTTCTAGGAAGAAGTTGCTGCGGCTGAGGTCGAAGAGGTTGCTGCCTGTGTTCTCCTTTAGGATTTTGATGGACTCCTGTCTCACATTGAGGTCTTTCAACCATTTGGAGTCTATTTTTGTGTGTGGTGTAAGGAAATGGTCCAGTTTCATTCTTCTGCATGTGGCTGTCCAATTTTCCCAACACCATTTGTTGAAGAGACTGTCTTTTTTCCATTGGACATTCTTTCCTGCTTTGTCAAAGATTAGTTGACCATAGAGTTGAGGGTCCATTTCTGGGCTCTCTATTCTGTTCCATTGATCTATGTGTCTGTTTTTGTGCCAGTACCATACTGTCTTGATGATGACAGCTTTGTAGTAGAGCTGGAAGTCTGGAATTGTGATGCCGCCAGCTTTGCTTTTCTTTTTCAACATTCCTCTGGCTATGCGGGGTCTTTTCTGGTTCCATACAAATTTTAGGATTATTTGTTCCATTTCTTTGAAGAAAGTGGATGGTATTTTGATGGGGATTGCATTGAATGTGTAGATTGCTCTAGGTAGGATTGACATCTTCACAATATTTGTTCTTCCAATCCATGAGCATGGAACGTTTTTCCATTTCTTTGTGTCTTCCTCAATTTCTTTCATGAGTATTTTATAGTTTTCTGAGTACAGATCCTTTGCCTCTTTGGTTAGATTTATTCCTAGGTATCTTATGGTTTTGGGTGCAATTGTAAATGGGATCGACTCCTTAATTTCTCTTTCTTCTGACTTGTTGTTGGTGTATAGGAATGCCACTGACTTCTGTGCATTGATTTTATATCCTGCCACTTGACTGAATTCCTGTATGAGTTCTAGCAGTTTTGGGGTGGAGTCTTTGGGATTTTCCACATAAAGTATCATATCATCTGCAAAGAGTGAGAGTTTGACTTCTTCTTTGCCAATTTGGATGCCTTTGATTTCTTTTTGTTGTCTGATTGCTGTGGCTAGGACTTCCAATACTATGTTGAATAGCAGTGGTGATAGTGGACATCCCTGCCGCGTTCCTGACCTTAGGGGGAAAGCTCTCAGTTTTTCCCCATTGAGAATGATATTCGCTGTAGGTTTTTCATAGATGGCTTTTATGATATTGAGGTATGTACCCTCTATCCCTACACTCTGAAGAGTTTTGATCAAGAAAGGATGCTGTACTTTGTCAAATGCTTTTTCTGCATCTATTGAGAGGATCATGTGATTCTTGTTCTTTCTTTTGTTAATGTATTGTATCACGTTGATTGATTTGCGGATGTTGAACCAACCTTGCAGCCCAGGGATAAATCCCACTTGGTCGTGGTGAATAATCCTTTTAATGTACTGTTGGATCCTATTGGCTAGTATTTTGGTGAGAATTTTTGCATCCATGTTCATCAGGGATATTGGTCTGTAATTCTCCTTTTTGATGGGGTCTTTGTCTGGTTTTGGGATCAAGGTAATGCTGGCCTCATAAAATGAGTTTGGAAGTTTTCCTTCCATTTCTATTTTTTGGAACAGTTTCAGAAGGATAGGTATTAATTCTTCTTGAAATGTTTGGTAGAATTCCCCTGGGAAGCCATCTGGCCCTGGGCTTTTGTGTTTTGGGAGATTTTTGATGACTGCTTCTATTTCCTTAGTGGTTATAGGTCTGTTCAGGTGTTCTATTTCTTCCTGGTTCAGTTTTGGTAGTTGATACATCTCTAGGAATGCATCCATTACTTCCAGGTTATCTAATTTGTTGGCATAGAGTTGCTCATAATATGTTCTTATAATTGTTTGTATTTCTTTGGTGTTGGTTGTGATTTCTCCTCTTTCATTCATGATTTTGTTGATTTGGGTCATTTCTCTTTTCTTTTTGATAAGTCTGGCCAGGGGCTTATCAATCTTGTTAATTCTTTCAAAGAACCAGCTCCTAGTTTCGTTGATCTGTTCTACTGTTCTTTTGGTTTCTATTTCATTGATTTCTGCTCTGATCTTTATTATTTCTCTTCTCCTGCTGGGTTTAGGCTTTATTTGCTGTTCTTTCTCCAGCTCCTTTAGGTGTAGGGTTAGGTTGTGTACTTGAGACCTTTCTTGTTTCTTGAGAAAGGCTTGTATTGCTATATACTTTCCTCTTAGGACTGCCTTTGCTGTATCCCAAAGATTTTGAATAGTTGTGTTTTCATTTTCATTGGTTTCCATGAATTTTTTTAATTCTTCTTTAATTTCCTGGTTGACCCATTCATTCTTCAGTAGGATGCTCTTTAGCCTCCATGTATTTGAGTTCTTTCTGACTTTCCTCTTGTGATTGAGTTCTAGTTTCAAAGCATTGTGGTCTGAAAATAGGCAGGGGATGATCCCAATCTTCTGGTACCGGTTGAGACCTGATTTATGACCTAGGATGTGATCTATTCTGGAGAATGTTCCATGGGCACTAGAGAAGAATGTGTATTCCGTTGCTTTGGGATGGAATGTTCTGAATATGTCTGTGAAGTCCATTTGTTCCAGTGTGTCATTTAAAGTCTTTATTTCCTTGTTGATCTTTTGCTTAGACGATCTGTCCATTTCAGTGAGGGGGGTGTTAAAGTCCCCCACTATTATTGTATTGTTGTCGATGTGTTTCTTTGCTTTTGTTATTAATTGCCTTATATAATTGGCTGCTCCCATGTTAGGGGCATAGATATTTACAATTGTTAGATCTTCTTGTTGGATAGACCCTTTAAGTATGATATAGTGTCCTTCCTCATCTCTTATTACAGTCTTTGGTTTAAAATCTAATTTGTCTGATATAAGGATTGCCACCCCAGCTTTCTTTTGGTGTCCATTAGCATGGTAAATGGTTTTCCACCCCCTCACTTTCAATCTGGGGGTGTCTTTGGGTCTAAAATGAGTCTCTTGCAGACAGCATATCGATGGGTCTTGTTTTTTAATCCAATCTGATAGCCTGTGTCTTTTGATTGGGGCATTTAGCCCATTTACATTCAGGGTAACTATTGAAAGATAGGAGTTCAGTACCATTGTATTGCCTGTAAAGTGACTGTTACTGTATATTGTTTGTGTTCCTTTCTGGTCTATGTTGCTTTTAGGCTCTCTCTTTGCTTAGAGGACCCCTTTCAATATTTGTTGTAGGGCTGGTTTCGTGTTTGCAAATTCCTTTAGTTTTTGTTTGTCCTGGAAGCTTTTTATCTCTCCTTCAATTTTCAATGACAGCCTAGCTGGATATAGTATTCTTGGCTGCATATTTTTCTCATTTAGTGCTCTGAATATGTCCTGCCAGTCCTTTCTGGCCTGCCAGGTCTCTGTGGATAAGTCTGTTGCCAATCTAATGTTTCTACCATTGTAGGTTACATATCTCTTCTCCCGAGCTGCTTTCAGGATTTTCTCTTTGTCTCTGAGACTCGTAAGTTTTACTATTAGATGTCGGGGTATTGACCTATTTTTATTGATTTTGAGAGGGGTTCTCTGTGCTTCCTGGATTTTGATGCCTGTTTCCTTCCCCAAATTAGGGAAGTTCTCTGCTATAATTTGCTCCATTATACCTTCTGCACCTCTCTCTCTTTCTTCTTCTTCTGGGATCCCAATTATTCTAATGTTGTTTCGTCTTATGGTATCGTTTATCTCTCGAATTCTGCCCTCGTGATCCAGTAGTTGTTTATCTCTCTTTTTCTCAGCTTCTTTATTTTCCATCATTTGGTCTTCTATCTCACTGATTCTTTCTTCTGCCTCATTTATCCTAGCAGTTAGCGCCCCCATATTTGATTGCACCTCATTGATAGCCTTTTTGATTTCTACTTGGTTCGATTTTAGTTCTTTTACTTCTCCAGAAAGGGTTTCTCTAATAACTTCCACGTTTTTTTCAAGCCCAGCTAGTATCTTTAAAGTGATGATTCTGAACTCTAGATCTGACATCGTACTAATGTCCGTATTGAGTAGGTCCCTGGCAGTCGGTACTACCTCTTGTTCTTTTTGTTGAGGTGATTTTTTCCGTCTTGTCATTTTGTGCAGAGGAGAATAGATTAATGAGAGAACAAAATGCTAGCAGGGTAACAACGTCCCCAGAAAATATACTCTAAACAAATCAGAAAAGACCTGAAGCAGTGGGAAAAGAAAGGGAAAGAGAGAAAAAAGAAAAGGAAAGAAAAAAAGAAAAAAGAAAAAGATAAAGATAAAAACAAACAAAAGCAGAACAAAACAAAACAAAACAAAAACAGAATGTGATCAAATATGATCAGGCTGGATTATAGATCAGTGCCACACACTAGATTTTGGGTGTATTTTGGTCTGTTAAAAGAAAGTCCCTCCCAAAATTTTAAAGAAAGAAAAACTTATATATGTACAAAAATAAGGGTTGATATGATGAAGGGATGGAATATGACTGTAAAGATGGAAATTATAAAAAATTTTTAAAAAGGATTTGATAAGTTGTTTGAAAAAAGAAAGAAGAGGATAAAAAAAAAAAAAAAGAAAGAAAAAAGGGAGAGAATGTGATCAGGCAGGGGAGTAGAAAAAAACCATACACTAGAGATTTAGAGTATATTTTGATCTGTTAGAAGAAACTATCTCAAGATTTTAAAGAGAGAACAACTTATATATATATGCCAAAAATACGGGTAACTACTATGAAGGGATAGAATATGACTTTAAAAATGAAAAATAAAAATGTTTTTTTTTTTAAAAAAGGGATTGATAAGATGTTGGTTGAAAAAGGGAAAAAGAAAAATTCAAAAAAAAAGAAAAAAGGAAAAAAGAAAAAAAGACAGTTAAAAAAAATAATTAACTTTGAAAGACTAAAGAATCATGGTAAAAAAGCCATGAATTCTATGTGCAGTATTCCCCTAGCGCTGGAGTTCTGCCGTTCTCATTGATCGGTAAACTTGGTCTTGGCTGGCTGTTCTCGCTGATCTTCTGGGGGAGGGGCCTGTTGCCGTGGTTCCCAAATGTCTTTGCCGGAGGCAAAATTGCCCCGCCCTTGCCGGTCCGGGCTAAGTAATCTGCTCGGGTTTGCTCTCCGGAGCTTTTGTTCCCTGCAAGCTCTCCGTACAGCTTTGGAGGCGGAGAGTGAAAATGGCGGCCTCCCAGTCTCCGCCCCGGAGGAGCCGAGAACTCGGGGTCCCGCTCCTCAGCGAGCCCCCAGAGAAAAGCGGTCAGTCACTCCCATCTCCCCGGTCTCCGGCCACACTCCGCGCTCACCCGGCCTGTGACCGCGCCTTTCTATCTGGCACCCGACCCCGGGTGGAGTCTCCAAACCCAGCAGATCCCCGCGGTGCGCTCCCGCACCTCTCCTCCCGGGGGAAGAAGGTGAATCTCCCCGGATCTGCCGCTTGTTGGGTCCCTGCTGGAGGAGCAGTGGCCCGACTGTGCCGCGGATCACGGTTTATGGCAACCCCGAGCTGAGAGCCCGCGCCTGGGCTCCGTCTCTGCAGCCGGCTTCCCTGCTCCGATCCCTGGGAGCTCTGCCGCACTCAGGCACCCCCGGTCTTTCTGTGACCCCGAGGGTCCTGAGACCACACTGTCCCGCGAGGGTTCCTCCCCCCACTTCGCCACCAGAGTGACGTCCCTCAGCGGAGCAGACTCTAAAAGTCCCGAGTTTGTGCTCCGCGGCTCTATCACTTGCCAGAAGCGGCCGTGGGAGGCCCCTCCCCCGCCGTCTATCCTTCCGAATAACACCTCGGATTCACTTCTCCGCACGTCCTACCTTCCAGAAAGTGGTCACTTTTCTGTTCAGAGAGTTGTTGCTCTTCTTTTCTTTGATCTCCTGTTGAGTTTGTAGGTGTTCAGAATGGTTTGATCCCTATCCAGCTGAATTCCTGAGAGGAGACGAAATCCAGGTCTCCTACTCCTCCGCCATCTTGCTCCGCCCCCAAAACTTGTTAATAATTTCTAATAAGAATGGTATGATTGAATATATTTCATTATTTTAGAATATGTTGGTTTAGTCCTTGCGATACACCGATTTTAATTCAGGTTATAGACACAGTTCTCTCTCTCTCTCTCTCTCATTTCAATACTTGGCTTTATTGCTTATTGCAGCTGTAAAGTTCCCTCACCAAGATGCACAGACCCAGATGGAAGAAATGCCTCTCTAGATGCTCATTTTCATTCCACTCCACTGTTTATGTAAAGGTTTTTGTTTAAATTCTGCTAGTAAATTTTGTCTTTTTTGACGTCAGTCAGTGGCTCTTCCTAAATCATCACAAGTTATCTCATTTTTGTACTTTAAACAAATAGGTTCAAAATCCACTAAAACTCTGGAAGAATTTTCAATAGATTTTTGATAATCTCTCCAAGTGTACTGATATGAGAGCTTTTATGGGTGACACACAGATTTTTTTCAGGTAAAAACAAAATCACATAAAGATGGAAATGTTTCCAAATATCCCCTTTCAGATTGTTCTTTTCATAACATGCATCTCTTCATAAAGCACTTCCTATCAGATTGGCTGATGTCTTTTCAAATCCAGTATGTCATCTCTGATTTTTAAAATACCCCATGACTGGAGCACCTGGGTGGCTCAGTCAGTTAAGTGTCTGACTCTTGATTTCGGCTCAGGTCATGATCTCGGGGTCGTGAGACTGAACCCCAAGTGGGGCTCTGTGCTGGGTGTGGAGTCTGCTTAAGATTCTCTCTCTCTGTCTCCCTCTGCCCCTCCCTCCAACCCCACTTATGCGCATGCTCTCTCTCAAAAATAATTAAATAAATAAAAATAAAATAAAGTAAAATACCCCATGATGTGGGCAGATGAAGAACTCACTTGGAGAGTGGGAAAAAGGTCAGCTGTCCCGTGGTCTCGATATTCTCTTGTCCTTGCATGATTATTCTCTTCAAGTGACCATTTGGGTTGTTTGGACATTTTCTAGGTGAGTTTTCTGTGGTAAAGATGTGGACAATTCCCTCGAAAGAGTCATTTTAAGCCATCTTTTCATTTTGTGAGGATTAGTTGAGTTAAATCTAGATAACATGATCCATAAACCCATGTAGCCAGGAGCATGTCTGCCGCAGTATCTCTCAGTGACCTGACAATTGTCATCAGCCTCCTTGAGCAAAAGGTTTCCACTGTTTTTTGAAGATACTGGGGATACCACAGGGGTTCTATGACTGGGTCTGAGACATATAGACTAAGTGAGGGTACCAATTCCAACTTGTGTATCAGTAGTAGGTTAATCTTCTTTATTTTTTAGATAAAACTAAATATAACTCTAACATTTTCTTCTACACCCCAGTGGATCAATGCTGGATGCCTCATTTTGGAGATCACTAATCTAGATCAACACAACAAAATCACAAGACCCAGAGAAACTCAGAAACCTTCTTGTTGGGAAGGGTGGTTGGAAAGGCTAAGAAATCCTCTGATACTTTTGTTAGATTCTGCTGTATTGGTTATAATCACTTTCGGAAACACAAGGGAGAAATAGATCACCATTGTCTGGTGAAGGAACCTCACAGCAAAGCATCCGGGCACTCAGGGAGTGTATATTACTGGGACATCTCTGTTATATTACCTCGAATCACTAAGTGAGCCTTTGTCCCATTTTCGTAAAGGTCTGCTGTCCTTTCTTTAAGGCTACAGTGGGGCTTCTAAAGATAAGCTGGAATGTCCAATAGCAAGAGTTACCAAGTTCACCAGACTCATTTGTTAGGATTTCTTTTTGGTCAATTAAAAAAATAGCTTTCAAGAGCTCTCACAAAGGCTTTTACAGAGCTCATAAAGGTAATGTTCAAACTGTCTCTAATGATTCCTTGACGATGATTAAGCAAAGCTAACAAAACAAAACAAAAATTTATTTCCCAGAACTCTGGAAATATCACAAATGCTGATGAGGTTCCATCAGATTGGGAGTGATAATTATGATTTATTTTTCTACACACACACACACACACACACATATTGGTTTGTTTCTGAGTGATGTGCAAGGAAATTTAAAAAAGCTTGTGGTAGGGGTGCCTGGGTGGCTCAGTCAGTTAAGCGCCTGACTCTTGCCTTCAGCTCAGGTCATGATCTCAGGCCGTGGGATCGAGCCGCAAGTAGGGCTCCGCGCTCAGCAGGAGTCTGCTTAAGACTCTCTCTCCTTCTCTCTTTGCCCCGTACCCCACCCCACCCCCACTCTTGAAAATAAATAAATCTTAAAAAGAAAAAGCATGTGGTAAATATATGTGCTAGTGTGAGTGGGTAGAAGTTATTAAATACTTCATGTTCTGTGAATTGAAAATAACAATGCTGTCAACTACGTTGATTTTTCACGAAGTGATACTGTAGAAGCAAGTATGTTCCCAAAATCGCCCACATGAGTATCACCTGGTGAGGTCCCTCCCCTTCAAATCTGATGGGATAGAGCAGTAACTCCACCTCTTCAGGTGATTGTTCTGGCCACGGAGGTTTCAGAACCATTGCTCTGGGCTGTGCATCCTTTATGATAAAGATACCAACCCCAATGTGGACACACTGCCGATCTGCAGCACCAGAAACAATTTCTATCCTTCAGATCCGTTCATGGTTGCTGTTCATGTTAGAATACCTTCTGAGAGGAGGCACTTATTACAACAATGAATCCGTTTCCTCCCAACTCTTGGTTGTCATGATCCTGACCTGCCACCTGTGTCACATTCCATCAGGTTCTGAGAATGAGGCATGGCACTTGTCAAAGACTGACACGCACTGGGGCAGAAGCTTGATAGGATAGGCTGAGCCAAAGCGCGTGCACACACACAGAGAAACACACAGTAGAGATGAATCAAAGCACAACTTTTCTAGAAAACCCTCTCAAACAAAACCAACTCTGTAAGACAGGACTTTGGATGAGCTTGGGCACTGATGGAGGTGAAGACTGTCAGGTCTGTTCTCTCTCTCTCTCTCTCTCTCACTCTCCCTGTGGGAACAATGAGGACAATGATAGCTGGCTCAGAAGAGGGTTTCTGTGACCTGCATTTCCCAGCACCTGTTCCATAGAACACTAATCCTACCCAATGCCCCAGGAACATAGGGTCTCATGGTTGAAACCCTGTCTTGGACATTTGAAATCCTTTTTTAAAAAAACTTTCTATTTTGAAAGAATTGTAGATTTACAGGAAGTTTCAAAAGAGTAAAAATAGTGCCATGTATCCTTCACCCAATTCCCCTCATGAATACATTTATATGGCTGGAGTACAATGTCAACCAGGAAATTGACATTGGTACACTGTTATTGACTGGCCTGGAGGCCTCATTCACTTTTCTGCCTTTTTTACATGCATTTATTTGTGTGTATCTAGTTCTATGCAATTTTATTACACGTATAGATTCGTGTAACCGTGACCACAATCAAGATACAGAACCATTCCCTCACCACAAGGGGATTCCCTTATGTGACCCCTTTGTATTCATACCCCTCCCCCCATCTTTCCTCTGGAAACCACTGATCTGCTCTTCATCTTTGTAATTTTGTCATTTCAACAATGCTATATAAATGGAATCACACAGCATGTAACCTTTGAGATTGACTTTTTTCACTCAGCATAATCCTCTTAAGTTTGGTCCAGGTTGTTACATGTAGCAATAGTTTACTCCCTTATATTGCTGAGTAATTAATATTCCATGGGAGCGATGTGCCAGTTTATTTGGCCATTCACCCAGTTAAAAATATTTGGGTTGTTCCCAGTTTGGGGATGGGAGTACAGTTGCTATGATCATTTGTGTACAGGGTTTTGTACAAACATAAATTTTCATTTCTCCAAGATAAATGCCCCCAAATGTAATTGTTTGGTCGTATGGCAGTTGCGTGTTTAATTATAAAAGAAATGGCCAGTGTACCATTTTCTGTGCTCACAAGGGAAACATGAGAGATCCAGTTTCTCTGCACTTTCTCCAACATTTTTGTTTTTTATTTTAGCTCTCCTGATAGGTATGCAGTGACATCTCCTTGTAACTTTCATTAGCAATTCCCAAATGGCTAATGAGGTTGAACGTCTTTTTCATGTGCTTATTATTCATCTGTATCTCCTTTTTGGTGAAATGTCTGTTCATGTCTTTTGCTCATTTTCTGATTGGATTTTGTTGGGTTTTATTACTGTTGAGTTTCAGAGTTCTTTATGTATTCGAGGCCCAGTCCTTTGTCAGGTATGTGCTTTGCAAATATTTTCTCCCAGGGTGTAGGTTGCCTTTTCTTTCTCCTAACTGGATCTTTCATAGCAGAGTCTTTTCATTTTGATTGAGGTCCAATGTACTTTTTCTTTTATGGATGAAGCTTCTGGTGTCACGGCTAATAACCTTTCATCTAGCCCTCGGTCCTCAAGATTTTATCCAATGTGTTCTAAAGTTTTATGGTTTTACTCTTACATTTAAATCTGTTTAAATGTACTATATAGTTCCAGTTTTACACTTAAATCCCTGGTTTCCTGTGACGTTAATTGCTATATAAGGCATGAGATTGAGGTCAAGTCTCGTTCTCAATGTCTTTTAACATTTTAAGGGCTGAAGTTCTGTAATCAAAGACATCTATTTTTAGATTTAAGTTGAGTTCCCCAAACTTAGGCATCTATTCATGCAGCAAATATTTGTTGGACACTTCCTGCCCACAGGCACCGAAGTGGGCATTGGGCTGTAGGCGCAACCTCTGGTCTTTATGAACTGTTTGTATACACATAGTTTACACCACGTGCTCAGAACTGTATTTTGTGGAAATGCTTTAGGAAATTCTGCTTGAGACAACAGACAGACTCAGAGACTGAGTCAGACACCACTGTAAGCAATGAGAGATGCAAAATCGGAAGAATGCCCAGGCAAGAGGCAGCTTCCGTAGGAAACCTGGAGTCAAGAGCTGAAGGAAGGGGGACAAAGAAGGGAGGACTCAGGAGGTGGGGAGAGAATGCCAAGGACAAGGCACATTGTGGTGGACTGAGTTGTCTGGGCCCGCCCCTCCTTTGCTCCTGATGATCTTGCATGCCTTTTCTTTTCTTATTTGCTGGGCTCCTCAACGTTGGTGTCCAACTACCACCAGCTATGTCATGGATATGTGAGTGGGTATATGTATGTATATACAGTTAACGCTTGAACAACACAGCAGGGGCTCTGACCCTCATGCAGTCAACAATCCACACATAACTTTTGACCCCCCCAATTTTTTTTTTTTTTAAGATTTTATTTATTTGCGAGAGAGAGAATGAGAGACAGAGAGCATGAGAGGGAGGAGGGTCAGAGGGAGAAGCAGACTCCCTGCTGAGCAGGGAGCCTGATGTGGGACTCGATCCCGGGACTCCAGGATCATGACCTGAGCCGAAGGCAGTCGCTTAACCAACTGAGCCACCCAGGCCCAACCCCCCCCAAAATTTAACTACCAATAGCTTTCTGTTGATGGAAAGCCTCACCAACAACATTACCAGTCAATTAACACATATTTTGTATATGTATTATACATTGAATTCTTACAATAAAGCTAGAGAAAAGAAAATGTTATTAAGACAACCATAAGAGGGGTGCCTGGGTGGCTTAGTCGGTTAAGCATCCGACTCTTGGTTTTGGTTCGAGTGGTGATCTCGGGGTCGTGAGATCAAGTCCTGCCTTGGCCTCCATGCTCAGTGCAGAGCCTGCTTCAGTTTCTCTCCTCTCCCTCTGCCTCCCCACTCTCTAAAATAAATAAATAAATCTTAAAAAAAAAAAAAGACAACCATAAGAAAGAGAAAATACATTTGTAGTAGTGGATGTATTTATCAAAAAAAATCCTCACATAAGCAGCCCCGTGGAGCTCAAACCCATGTTGTTCAAGGGTCACATATATGTGTATGTGTATATGTGTATAATTAATACATATAGGTATGTTTGTCAGTATATATACATGTGACACATGTAACACTCATATACGGATATATACTATACATATACACACTTGTTTTTTGTGTTGTTTTTTTGAAAGATTTTATTTATTTATTTGAAAGAGAGAGAGCACAAGCAGGGGGAGTGGGAGAGGGAGAAGCAGGCTCCCAGCTGAGCAGGAAGCCCGACGTGGGGCTCGATCCCAGGACCCTGAGATCATGACCTGAGCTGAAGGCAGACGCTTAACCGACTGAGCCACCCAGGCGCCCCTACACACTTGTTTTTAATGTAAAATTGTTTCCTAGTGCACAGCAGTTTGTAGGTAAAAATCTATGGTCCCAGGAACCCTCACAAACACTTATCTGGCATTTCCAGATGCCTCACATCCTTTCCCATCATTACCGAAGTCCTCAGTGTCACCCTGTGCTCCCTGGTCTTTCCTGATGACTCTAAGAATGACGTCTGCACTCTTTCCTGTTGCAGTTCACAGTGGCAACACCTCACATGGGTGCATGGAGGCTGGGGTCCCAGGGGCTGCTGATGTCACCGGCTCTACTCTGCCCCCTGCACTGGGAGGACTCCTATCCCTGTTACAGCACTGCCTCTGGTGAGGAAAGCAAGAGCTACGAGTATTTTCTCTGTTTTTTCCTTCTCTTTCTCTCTAAGATGTGGACATTGATCTCTGGGGCTGGCCTGAAGTACAGTATCCATTCTTCCATCACCTTGCTCTCTGACCTTGACTCATGATCTAAGAACCAAAGTGTGTCCTTGCTTGTCTTCCTGAGGCACATCGGCCCTTCTTACAGATAACGTTTCCTGGGGGTTCTCCTGTCATTTAGAGATGCTCCTACTTATCTGAATCATAGTTCTGGTTCCTGCCATTGACAAAAGAACCCGCTGTTCCCAATTTAGAAGCAGGTAAATTCTGAAAGTAAGTTGGTATGCTGGTCATTTAGAATTTGGGCCTCACAATCCATAGCTATGAAATTATACATAATGGCAAGGTTCCCAGGCTGATCCCCCAAAAAACCTATTTATCCCAAATGTAGCTAAACTGAGGTAATAAAGCTATAGGCAACCTAACCAGGCTCAGCAATGCGTTTCCCTTGGAATGCGTATCTTGTACCAACCGGGATGCCAAGGAGGCAGAGTGAAATAAAGCTGAAACGTGAACTATCTTGTTGTTGGGATTTCGTAGCCTGTAAACCAGGACACTGAGGGTGGAGAAATGTTGGATGGAGATGTCCACGGAGTCGTTTACCAAAGCCTGGGAGCTTCCAAAAGAACATGCAAAATTATAATTTAGTTCTGTGGAAGTAGACTCAATTTAATACCTTCTACCAAAGCCCTGGCATGTCCGTCATCTTGGAATGAGGTCGAAGTCAAAGAATCGAGAGAGGGTGAAGGCCCTACCGCAGGGGCAGTGCCAGGCTCTGGAGCACGCCCAGAAACAGGCGGGCAGAAATGCAGTCGGGGCTCTGGCCGAGCATACTGATGGCCACCTAGTTTGAGAAGCTGTTTTAATCCATTTCGATTACAACTACAGCATGCTCTCTGTTCCTAACAGATGGCTTTCTCTTATCAATTTGCCCGCTCCCCATTTCTCTGTGCAAGAACAACCTTATCTCACACTGATCAAGAGAACAGGCCATTAAAGGGAAAATTACATTAGGGAGAGATTGTCTTTAAAACTGACCACAGGGCAAAGAGGCTTCTTGAGGAAGGGGGGAAAGTAAGAGATTGAACACCTACTATGTGCCGGTCACCGTGCTATGTCTTTTCACATGAATACCTTTATCATTCTCCTAAAAATCCTGGGACATGGTCATTATCATCCCTATTCAGTTGTTGAAAACGGAAGCCAGAGGGGTTATGTTAGACTGAGAACCTTGGACCAATTGTAAGGATTCAAACACAACTTCTGGCTCCAGAGTGAGGCTCTTTCCCTACCTTTATACCTCCTACCATTGGAATAGAGCATTTCACTGTCCTAGAAACAGATGCATGTTACTCACTGGTTTTCACCCAGTTAAAAAAAAATACTCAAAAACCAAGGATGACCCCATTTCTTCTTCACTATATTTAACACAGGGAAGGTGATAAATGTGCAAAGTAGATTTGGCTTTGAGTAGGCTTAGCTGTACGTGGCTGGTCAAACTGAACGAGAAGCCACAATTTCCTGAGAGCCCGGGCAGACACTGGGCTCTCTTGAAATTGAGGGTGAGCTAGCCAACGCTCAGGAGGAATGAGCCCACCCATTTGTTTGCCTCTGTGTGGTGCCCGGCCCAGTGCCAGAAAGAAGAGGAGATTATATGTATTATTTGATAGTAGAAACAGAGAAAAAAAAAACAACCAAACAACAACAAAACAAGCCAGTGATGCAGAGAAAGTGTTTTGAGCTTTTCAGATTACAAGAAAAGGGAGCAGTAACATTCACTCTGACAGCACCAAAATTAAATCTAGCCACAAAATCATATCGAAGCCAGCATATAGAGAAGAGTTGTGTTTCCAGTTAGAAGACACACACACACACACACACACACACACACGCACACGCACAAATTCAATTTCTTTCCAGTTCAGTCTCTTGGTGCTCCCTCCTCCTAGCGCCTGCGCTGCGTTAGACTCTCCCCTAGTGGAAGGCTGGGGCATTTCAGCCCCGACAATCATCTGATTCAGAACAATAGAGAGGTCTCAGGATTTCCGTTTTAAAATGTTTCTTTAGTTGGAGGTGAGCAAAAACTGATGCCTAAGCCAGTGGATTTTTATGGACTGCAGGCAACAAACAGTAGAACTCTTTACCTTCCCCTCGGGTTCATGCTCAAGAAATCCTGATAGGACACATACCTTGGGAAGCACAGATACATCGGCACAACCCCATTCATGCCTGTGCGCACATCAGTTTCTCTCCATCCTTCGCCTCCAAGGGGACCCAACCACAAAATGTGCCCCAGGATGTGGTAAAGACAGCACGTGGTGTGGACCTGCTAAGCTCTGACTCGGTTGGGTAGAATTCCACCGTGGCATCTGCACTGGCTTTCTGCTTGAGGGTTGGCCTTGGTTTGCGTTCAAAGGGCTGCTCACAAGATCTGTCAAGTGACAGTTTGGTATGGCCCCCTCTTATTTTACTAACAGGTTTGCAACCCAAGCTAAACATGAGGAAGTCGCTTGCTCCAGTCAAGGAGAGGGTTGAGCATATGATGGCCACGAGGAAGAATGGGACACGTTCGTGGTGGCAAGCTGGCCGCCAGCCTGACCACAGAGCGATCCTCAAGGAGAACGGGCTGTCTCTCTGCTGATGTGCTAGAAAGAGCAGGGGGTGCAGGCCAAACCCAGCCGCCCCGGGAGCTATGCAACTCACTAACTCGGACCTCTTCCAGGAGACCGAACACTCTCAAGAAGAAGGAATGAAAGAATTAAACGCACTTTCCAGGCTGGAAACTCTTTATATCACAGATCTCAGTACAGTCGCCCCTTTGAATTCAAAAGCAGTGGAGCTTTTGATATTAGAGAACAAGAAAATTACCGCGGAGAGAAGGCCATTCGGGTAATAGTTGAAAATCTTCTGGGGAGTATTTATCCCCATTAATTTGTTGGCAGGAGGGGGACATAAGGTACAAGGAAAGTCATCTCACAGCGGTCTGATACGGTTTCCGGCTCCCACAGCCAGAAACATTCTTGTGATGTAGGGGTGTGTGCAATATCACTACTGAGAGAAAGAAAGAGCGTTGATAACGCACGTCAGGCCCTGGCTTTTGGGAACTGGCCAATATACAGGTGGAATGTTCTGAAATTAGCTCATTAGCTTAGGTACGGAAGAGGTGACAGCTCAGGGAGATTTGAGAAGAGGCCGCGGGAGCTGGAGATACGGCAGATGCCAGGAGCCGAGAGGCCCTGCCTGCCCAGGACCTTGGGCCAGGGGTTAGCCCTGGGCTTCGCTGCACCCGAATGGAGGACAGTCTCCAGAGAGCGGGGAGAGGAGGCACGGGAGGCCCAGGGAGTCTTGCTGGGGAGGGCTCGCCAGGGTCCTTCTGGCGGAGAGGAGCTTGTGCCCACACTTGGGAGAATCGGGAAAGCAGAGATGAGCAAGAAGTTAAGGCCAGTGAGCCAGACAAGAGCATCTGAAGGGACCTGGGGATGAGCGGGTCTGGAGGACGAATGGGCGGCCGATGATGGACAAACTCACAGGCGCTGGAGCCAGGCCTGGCTCGGGTGTGCCGGGGGCAGCCTCCTCATGGAGGGCTGGCTGGATGTGAATCACTGAGGCACTGTAAGAAGTTCCACCCCTATACTGTGGAGGTGTCGGCCAAACCTCTCTTTAGGACCGTCCAGAGTGGTGTGCCCGAAGCAGCCCACTACTGGTGTGGGTCCTGGTTGGGTGTTCACAGTATCCTTAAGCAAGTCAGTTACAGAGATGACCCAGAGCGTCATTCTTTTCCTGCCTGGGGCCGTCCCCCTAAATCCGTGCCAAATGGAGACCTTGCGAATACCGGAAGAGGAAGTATGTGAATTCGGGTTGGCCCAATGGCTGCTGTGGAATCTGTTTTGTCAAGCCGTCACGGATTAGCTCTGATTGGTTTGGTTGGGTGGCAAAGTTGTTAGTTAACCAGAACCTGAGAAGAGGAGAGAGCTTTGTAAAAGCTCCCTGGTACTAGTACTTAGCCCTAAACTCTAGAGAAGCTCCCGTCTCTCTCCAGGGGGGTCCTAACAGGTCATCTCCCCCTATCCCCCGCCCCCATGCCACTTCACTGTATAGGGGATAAGGACCACGTGTATAAGCTCCCGGAGGACAGGCACCGTGGGACGTAATCCCTTATGGCCAATCTGGCCTTGTCTAATGTGGCTGCCACCAGCTATGGGTGGCTACTCACAATTGAGATGTGCTGAATTCAAAGACTTCAGATGAAAGTGTAATGTGAAATAACTCATTAGGATGATTTTATGTCAATTACACGTTGAAGTGATAATATTTTGGTGAAATAAAATAGAGTATTAACATTAATTTTTCCATTTCCTTTTACTTTTTAGAGAATAAGCTTTGTATTTTAGAGCAGTTTTAGGTTCGCAGGAAAATTGAGCAGAAAGTACCGAGAGTTCCTGTCTAACCCCTGTCCCCGCACACTGCCGCTTCCCCCACTGTGGACATCCCACACCAGAATGGTCCATTTGTTACAGCTGATGAACCCACAATGACTTCATTATCACCCAAAGTTCATATCCTTTTACCTCTTAATGTGGCTACTCGAAAACTTTAAAACTCCTTTTGAGGCCTTCTATTTCTTTTGGGTAGCACTGTTTTATACCTTTTCGGGTGGCAAATCTAAAACAGAAACTTGTATCTAGGTTGGACGATAAGCCCACACTCATTGAAGAAGAAACCGATCTCAGAATTTCTGAGATCTCAACAGAATTAAAAGCTGACCTTTGTTCCTTCTTTTTACAACTAGTTAGGAAGGAAATTACTCAAAGGAAGATCTCCACATACTCTTACCACTTGACAGCCTTGTCGCAGACCCAGACTGACTTTCAACCCATACTCTGACATTTGACGTGGCTTGCTGAGCTGAGACAGGAATCCCTCTGGAAAGAAAAGGACCAGTTTCAAGTGTCTCTGGGGGCTTCTAGCTTTCTGGGCCTGTTCCCTCAAAAGGCCAATTTCAATCTCGAATCCCACAGGTCTTGTGCTAGAGCGACTTCTGCCCTATATCCCCACAGGGGCCGGGTCCACCAGGGAGAGTCAGAGTGAAGGTAAGGGGTGTGGTTGTCACTCTCTTGCCTCCTGTGAAGCTTCACTGAATACTTGTCTTGGAGATTTTTTTCCCTACATCACTTTCTGCTTGGCTGGAGTTATATGGAAGACTTGTGCCATTAGCAAATTGGCTTCCCACACCTCACAGACCGGCTCATGGACTTCCTCTCAGCGCTCACAGAATACCTCATTTCCAAAGTTGGCCGGCATTTCAGGGCAGAATCGGTGTGAGCCTCTGTCCAAGGCCTGGTGAGACGGGCCTGTTTGCCTAAGAGGATTAAACAGAGGACAGTCAGCCACGAGTCCACCGAGACCATTTAATGACTTCGGCTCTAGTCTCCTACTCGTGTAGGCCTTGTCAGCGACCACCGGTCACGACTGAGTTTCTTCTTAACTGCTGTGTCTTTCTTTACTTCCCTCTCACAAACCTTATCTCTAGTCTTCTGAAGAATCCCTCCCCCCTTCCCCTGTCCTCAGAGCTCACGTTCTGCTTCTCTCTCCACCGGGGTAGGCTCCTCAGTGGCCCCCTTCGGAGCCTTCTGGCATCTCAGACGGGAAGTAGAAGGGTACCAAGGCTCACATCATCATTTCGGAAGAATCTACCTAAGCAGAATATTTCCCGTCACAAAAGAAATGTCTACTTGATTGGAGAAAACAGAGTCAATGTCTGGGTTTGTGAGCCATCTCTGTCCCCAGCTTTTCTGTGGCTGGGAAGACCCAGGTACCTGCCGGCCACCTCGTGATGCTGTTTCAATATTCTTTTCACCTAGTGCTTTGAACACCAACTTTGATCCAAAGGCCAGGCTCGAAAGTCACTTTTCTCACAGTGCCCTTCTGTATTGTTGAGACAGTTTAATGGTTTCCTTCTTTGGTAATGGGGCTGCCTTCCTCCCCCCCCCCCCCCCCCCCCCCCCCCCCCCCCCCCCCCGCCGCCCCGCAGGCCCCGCAAAGCGCGACAAACCACAACAACAACAACCCGATCATTTGCTGA